>NC_092788.1:48958931-49296035 GCF_047496795.1 Chiloscyllium punctatum | reverse complement strand
GAGAGAGAGTGGGCGAGAGTGTGATTGGTCGAGAGTGAGAGAGGGGGCGAGAGAGAGAGTGGGCGAGGGTGAGAGAGTGGGCGAGAGAGAGCGCGGGCGAGAGAAAGAGTGGTCGAGAGAGAGTGTGGGCGAGAGAGAGTGTTGGCGAGAGAGAGAGTGGGTGAGAGTGAGAGTGGGTGAGAGTGAGACTGAGCCAAAGAGAGAGTGGGTGAGAGAGAGTGGGCGAGAGTGTGACTGGGCGAGAGTGAGCGAGGGGGCGAGAGAGAGTGGGCGAGATTGAGAGAGTGGGCGAGAGAGAGTGGGCGAGAGTGAGAGAGTGGGTGAGAGAGATTGGACGAGAGAGAGAGTAGGCGTGAGAGAGTGGGCGAGAGAGAGTGGGTGAGAGTGAGTCTGGGCAAGAGTGAGAGAGTGGGCGAGAGAGAGAGTGGGAGAGAGTGAGAGAGTGGGCGACAGAGAGCGCGGGCGAGAGAAAGAGTGTCTGTGAGAGAGAGTGTGGGCGAGAGAGAGTGTTGGCGAGAGAGAGTGGGCGAGAGTGAGAGTGGGTGAGAGTGAGACTGGGCCAAAGAGAGAGTGGGTGAGAGAGAGTGGGCGAGAGTGTGATTGGTCGAGAGTGAGAGAGGGGGCGAGACAGAGAGAGTGGGCGAGGGTGAGAGAGTGGGCGAGAGAGAGCGCGGGCGAGAGAAAGAGTGGTCGAGAGAGAGTGTGGGCGAGAGAGAGTGTTGGCGAGAGAGAGAGTGGGTGAGAGTGAGAGTGGGTGAGAGTGAGACTGAGCCAAAGAGAGAGTGGGTGAGAGAGAGTGGGCGAGAGTGTGACTGGACGAGAGTGAGCGAGGGGGCGAGAGAGAGAGTGGGCGAGAGTGAGAGAGTGGGCGAGAGAGAGTGGGCGAGAGTGAGAGAGTGGGTGAGAGAGATTGGACGAGAGAGAGAGTAGGCGTGAGAGAGTGGGCGAGAGAGAGTGGGTGAGCGTGAGACTGGGCAAGAGTGAGAGAGTGGGCGAGAGAGAGAGTGGGCGACAGAGAAATTGTGAGAGGGTGGGCTAGAGAGAGTGTGGTCAAGAGTGAGAGAGTAGGCGAGAGTGAGAGTGGGAGAGAGTGAGAGTGGGCGAGAGAGAGTTGGAGAGAGATAGAGTGGGAGAGAGTCAGAGAGTGGGCGAGAGAGTGAGTCGGAGAGAGTGTAGGTGAGAGAGAGTGTTGGCCAGAGAGAGAGTTGGCGACAGTGAGAGTGTGGGCGAGAGATGGAGAGCGGGCGAGAGAGAGAGTTGGAGAGAGGGAGTGTGGGTGAGAGAGAGTGGGTGAGAGTGAGACTGGGCGAAAGAGAGAGAGTGTGCGAGAGAGAGAGTGGGCGAGCGAAAGAGTGGAGAGAGAGAGAGAGAGTGATAGAGTGAGAGAGTGGGCAAGAGAGATTGGGCGAGAGAGAGAGTGGGTGTGAGAGACTGTGGGTGAGAGAGAGTGTGGGCAAGAGTGAGTGGGTGAGAGTGAGACTGGGCGAAAGAGAGAGTGTGTGCGAGAGAGAGAGTGGGCGAGCGAAAGAGTGGGAGCGAGAGAGAGAGTGAGAGAGTGAGAGAGTGGGCAAGAGAGAGTGGGCGAGAGAGAGTGGGTGTGAGAGACTGTGGGCGAGAGAGAGAAAGAGATGCCAAGAGTGAGTCGGTGAGAGTGAGTGTGGGCGAGAGAGAGACTGGGTCAAAGAATTGGAAAGAGAGAGTGGGTGAGAGAGAGAAAGAGTGGGCGAGAGAGAGTGGGCGAGGGAGAGGGTGAGTGGGCGAGAGAGAGTGGGCGAGGGAGAGGGTGAGTGGGCGAGAGAGAGAATGTGGGTGAGAGTGAGGGGGAAGAGGGACATAGTGGGCGAGAGAGAGTGGGCGAGAGAGAGTGTTGTCGAGAGAGAGTGGACGTGTGTGAGAGATTGGGCGAGAGAGAGTGCGCAAGAGAGAGTGTGGGCGAGACAGAGAGTGGGTGAGAGTGAGACTGCGCGAGAGTGAGAGAATGGGCGAGAGAGAGAGTGGGAGAGAGTGAGAGAGTGGGCGAGAGAGAGTGGGTGAGAGTGAGTGAGAGAGAGTGAGATCGTGGGCAAGAGAGAGTGAGCAAGAGAGAGTGTGGGCGAGAGAGTGTGGGCGAGACAGAGAGTGGGTGAGAGTGAGACTGGGCGAGAGTGAGAGAGTGGGCGAGAGAGAGCGTGGGCGAGAGAGAGAGAGTGGGTGAGAGTGAGACTGGGCCAAAGAGAGAGTGGGTGAGAGAGAGTGGGCAAGAGTGTGACTGGGCGAGGGTGAGACAGTGAGTGAGAGAGAGAGTGGGAGAGAGTAAAAGAGTGGGCGAGAGAGAGCGCGGGCGAGAGAGAGAGAGTGGGTGAGAGTGAGAATGGGCCAAAGAGAGAATGCGTGAGAGAGAGTGGGCGAGAGTGTGACTGGGCGAGGGTGAGACAGTGAGTGAGAGAGAGAGTGGGAGAGAGTGAGAGAGTGGGGGAGAGAGAGAGTGTGCGAGAGTGAGAGAGTGGGCGAGAGAGAGTGTGGGTGAGAGTGAGACTGGGCCAAAGAGAGAGTGGGTGAGAGAGAGTGGGCGAGAGTGTGACTGGGCGAGAGTGAGACAGTGAGCGAGAGAGAGTGTGGGAGAGAGTGAGAGAGTGGGCGAGAGAGAGTGTGGGCGAGAGTGAGACTGGGCGAGAGTGAGATAGTGAGCGAGAGAGAGAGTGGGAGAGAGTGAGAGAGTGGGCGAGAGAGAGAGTGGGCGAGGGTGAGAGAGTGGGCGAGAGAGATCGCGGGCGAGAGAAAGAGTGGTCGAGAGAGAGTGTGGGCGAGAGAGAGTGTTGGCGAGAGAGAGAGTGGGTGAGAGTGAGAGTGGGTGAGAGTGAGACTGAGCCAAAGAGAGAGTGGGTGAGAGAGAGTGGGCGAGAGTGTGACTGGGCGAGAGTGAGCGAGGGGGCGAGAGAGAGTGGGCGAGAGTGAGAGAGTGGGCGAGAGAGAGTGGGCGAGAGTGAGAGAGTGGGTGAGAGAGATTGGACGAGAGAGAGAGTAGGCGTGAGAGAGTGGGCGAGAGAGAGTGGGTGAGAGTGAGACTGGGCAAGAGTGAGAGAGTGGGCGAGAGAGAGAGTGGGAGAGAGTGAGAGAGTGGGCGACAGAGAGCGCGGGCGAGAGAAAGAGTGTCTGTCAGAGAGAGTGTGGGCGAGAGAGAGTGTTGGCGAGAGAGAGTGGGCGAGAGTGAGAGTGGGTGAGAGTGAGACTGGGCCAAAGAGAGAGTGGGTGAGAGAGAGTGGGCGAGAGTGTGATTGGTCGAGAGTGAGAGAGGGGGCGAGACAGAGAGAGTGGGCGAGGGTGAGAGAGTGGGCGAGAGAGAGCGCGGGCCAGAGAAAGAGTGGTCGAGAGAGAGTGTGGGCGAGAGAGAGTGTTGGCGAGAGAGAGAGTGGGTGAGAGTGAGAGTGGGTGAGAGTGAGACTGAGCCAAAGAGAGAGTGGGTGAGAGAGAGTGGGCGAGAGTGTGACTGGGCGAGAGTGAGCGAGGGGGCGAGAGAGAGAGTGGGCGAGAGTGAGAGAGTGGGCGAGAGAGAGTGGGCGAGAGTGAGAGAGTGGGTGAGAGAGATTGGACGAGAGAGAGAGTAGGCGTGAGAGAGTGGGCGAGAGAGAGTGGGTGAGAGTGAGACTGGGCAAGAGTGAGAGAGTGGGCGAGAGAGAGAGTGGGAGAAATTGACAGAGTGCGCGAGAGTGAGAGAGTGGGCGACAGAGAAATTGTGAGAGGGTGGGCGAGAGAGAGTGTGGTCAAGAGTGAGAGAGTAGGCGAGAGTGAGAGTGGGAGAGAGTGAGAGTGGGCGAGAGAGAGTTGGAGAGTGATAGAGTGGGAGAGAGTCAGAGAGTGGGCGAGAGAGTGAGTCGGAGAGAGTGTAGGTGAGAGAGAGTGTTGGCCAGAGAGAGAGTTGGCGACAGTGAGAGTGTGGGCGAGAGATGGAGAGCGGGCGAGAGAGAGAGTTGGAGAGAGGGAGTGTGGGTGAGAGAGAGTGGGTGAGAGTGAGACTGGGCGAAAGAGAGAGAGTGTGCGAGAGAGAGAGTGGGCGAGCGAAAGAGTGGAGAGAGAGAGAGAGAGTGATAGAGTGAGAGAGTGGGCAAGAGAGATTGGGCGAGAGAGAGAGTGGGTGTGAGAGACTGTGGGTGAGAGAGAGTGTGGGCAAGAGTGAGTGGGTGAGAGTGAGACTGGGCGAAAGAGAGAGTGTGTGCGAGAGAGAGAGTGGGCGAGCGAAAGAGTGGGAGCGAGAGAGAGAGTGAGAGAGAGAGAGTGGGCGAGAGAGAGTGGGCTAGAGAGAGAGTGGGCGAGCGAAAGAGTGGGTGCGAGAGAGAGAGTGAGAGAGTGAGAGAGTGGGCAAGAGAGAGTGGGCGAGAGAGAGTGGGTGTGAGAGACTGTGGGCGAGAGAGAGAAAGAGATGCCAAGAGTGAGTCGGTGAGAGTGAGTGTGGGCGAGAGAGAGACTGGGTCAAAGAATTGGTGAGAGAGAGTGGGTGAGAGAGAGAAAGAGTGGGCGAGAGAGAGTGGGCGAGGGAGAGGGTGAGTGGGCGAGAGAGAGAATGTGGGTGAGAGTGAGGGGGGGAGAGGGACATAGTGGGCGAGAGAGAGTGGGCGAGAGAGAGTGTTGTCGAGAGAGAGTGGACGAGTGTGAGAGATTGGGCGAGAGAGAGTGCGCAAGAGAGAGTGTGGGCGAGACAGAGAGTGGGTGAGAGTGAGACTGCGCGAGAGTGAGAGAATGGGCGAGAGAGAGAGTGGGAGAGAGTGAGAGAGTGGGCGAGAGAGAGTGGGTGAGAGTGAGTGAGAGAGAGTGAGATCGTGGGCAAGAGAGAGTGAGCAAGAGAGAGTGTGGGCGAGAGAGTGTGGGCGAGACAGAGAGTGGGTGAGAGTGAGACTGGGCGAGAGTGAGAGAGTGGGCGAGTTAGAGTGGGCAAGAGTGAGAGAGTGGGCGAGAGAGAGTGGGCAAGAGTGAGAGTGGGCGAGAGTGAGAGAGTGGGCGAGAGAGAGCGTGGGCGAGAGAGAGAGAGTGGGTGAGAGTGAGACTGGGCCAAAGAGAGAGAAGGTGAGAGAGAGTGGGCGAGAGTGTGACTGGGCGAGGGTGAGACAGTGAGTGAGAGAGAGAGTGGGAGAGAGTGAAAGAGTGGGCGAGAGAGAGTGGGCGAGGGAGAGGGTGAGTGGGCGAGAGAGAGAATGTGGGTGAGAGTGAGGGGGGAAGAGGGACATAGTGGGCGAGAGAGAGTGGGCGAGAGAGAGTGTTGTCGAGAGAGAGTGGACGAGTGTGAGAGATTGGGCGAGAGAGAGTGCGCAAGAGAGAGTGTGGGCGAGACAGAGAGTGGGTGAGAGTGAGACTGCGCGAGAGTGAGAGAATGGGCGAGAGAGAGAGTGGGAGAGAGTGAGAGAGTGGGCGAGAGAGAGTGGGTGAGAGTGAGTGAGAGAGAGTGAGATCGTGGGCAAGAGAGAGTGAGCAAGAGAGAGTGTGGGCGAGAGAGTGTGGGCGAGACAGAGAGTGGGTGAGAGTGAGACTGGGCGAGAGTGAGAGAGTGGGCGAGTTAGAGTGGGCAAGAGTGAGAGAGTGGGCGAGAGAGAGTGGGCAAGAGTGAGAGTGGGCGAGAGTGAGAGAGTGGGCGAGAGAGAGCGTGGGCGAGAGAGAGAGAGTGGGTGAGAGTGAGACTGGGCCAAAGAGAGAGCGGGTGAGAGAGAGTGGGCGAGAGTGTGACTGGGCGAGGGTGAGACAGTGAGTGAGAGAGAGAGTGGGAGAGAGTGAAAGAGTGGGCGAGAGAGAGCGCGGGCGAGAGAGAGAGAGTGGGTGAGAGTGAGAATGGGCCAAAGAGAGAATGCGTGAGAGAGAGTGGGCGAGAGTGTGACTGGGCGAGGGTGAGACAGTGAGTGAGAGAGAGAGTGGGAGAGAGTGAGAGAGTGGGCGAGAGAGAGAGTGTGCGAGAGTGAGAGAGTGGGCGAGAGAGAGTGTGGGTGAGAGTGAGACTGGGCCAAAGAGAGAGTGGGTGAGAGAGAGTGGGCGAGAGTGTGACTGGGCGAGAGTGAGACAGTGAGCGAGAGAGAGTGTGGGAGAGAGTGAGACAGTGGGCGAGAGAGAGTGTGGGCGAGAGTGAGATTGGGCGAGAGTGAGATAGTGAGCGAGAGAGAGAGTGGGAGAGAGTGAGAGAGTGGGCGAGAGATAGAGTGGGCGAGAGAGAGAGTGGGAGAGAGTGAGAGAATGGGCGAGAGAGAGTGGGCGTGAGAGACTGTGGGCGAGAGTGAGGGGTGATAGTGAGACTGGGTGAGAGAGCGAGAGTGGGCGAGAGAGAGAGTAGGAGAGAGTGAGAGAGTGTGGGTGATAGAGAGTGTTTGCCAGAGAGAGAGTGGGCGAGAATGAGAGAGTGGGCGAGAGAGATAGTGCGCGAGAGAGAGAGAGTGGGCTAGAGAGAGAGAATGGACGAGAGAGAAAGTGGGCGAGAGAGAGTGTTGGCGAGAGAGAGAGTGGGCGAGAGAGAGAGTGGGTGAGAGTGAGAGAGTGGGCGAGAGAGACTGTGGGCGAGAGTGAGGGGTGATAGTGAGACTGGGTGAGAGAGCGAGAGTGGGCGAGAGAGAGAGTAGGAGAGAGTGAGAGAGTGTGCGAGAGAGTGTGGGTGATAGAGAGTGTTGGCCAGAGAGAGAGTGGGCGAGAATGAGAGAGTGGGCGAGAGAGAGTGTGGGCGAGAGAGAGAGTGGGCTAGAGAGAGAGAATGGACGAGAGAGAAAGTGGGCGAGAGAGAGTGTTGGCGAGAGAGAGAGTCAGCGAGAGAGAGAGTGGGTGAGAGTGAGAGAGTGGGCGAGAGAGAGTAGGCGAGAGTGTGAGAATGGGCGACAGAGAGAGTGGGCGAGATAGTGGGAGAGAGTGAGAGAGTGGGCAAGAGTGAGAGTGGGCGAGAGAGTGTGTGGGCGAGAGAGAGTGGGCGAGAGTGTGACTGGGTGAGAGTGAGAGAGTGGGTGAAGAGTGGGCGAGAGATAGAGTGGGCGAGAGACAGTGTGGGAGAGAGTGCGAGAGTGGGCAAGAGAGATTGGGCGAGAGAGAGTGTGGTCGAGAGAGTGTGGGCGAGAGAGTGTGGGTGAGAGAGAGTGGGTGAGAGTGAGACCGGGCGAGTGTGAGAGAGTGGGCGAGAGAGAGAGTGGGAGAGAGCGAGAGAGTGGGAGAGAGAGAGTGGGCTGGAGTGAGAGAATGGGCGAGAGAGAGTGGGCGTGAGAGACTGTGGGCGAGAGTGAGGGGTGAGAGTGAGACTGGGCGAGAGAGAGTGGGCGAGAGACAGAGTCGGAGAGAGTGAGAGAGTGGGCGAGAGTGAGAGTGGGCGGGAGAGTGTGTGGGTGAGAGAGAGACTGGGTGAGAGAGAGAGTGGGGGAGAGAAACTGGGTGAGAGAGAGTAGGAGAGAGTGAGAGAGTGGAGAGAGAGAGAGAGTGGGCGAGAGAGAGTGTTGGCGAGAGAGAGAGTGGGCGAGAGAGAGTGGGTGAGAGAGAATGTGGGCGAGAGAGAATGTGGGCGAGAGAGAGTGTAGGCGAGAGAGAGAGTGGGCGAGAGAGAGTGGCCGAGAGAGAGTATGGATGAGAGTGAGAAAGTAGGCGAGAGAGAGCACGGGTGATAGAGAGAGTGGGCGAGGGAGAGAGTGGGTGAGAGTGAGACTGGGCGAGAGTGAGAGAGTGGGCGAGAGAGAGAGTGGGAGAGAGTGAGAGAGTGGGCAAGAGAGAGAGTGGGCGAGAGAGAGTGTTGGCGAGAGAGAGTGGACGAGAGTGAGAGATTGGGCGAGAGAGAGTGGGCAAGAGAGACTGTGGGTGAGACAGAGAGTGGGTGAGAGTGAGACTGGGCGAGAGTGAGAGAGTGGGCGAGAGAGAGAGTGGGAGAGAGTGAGAGAGTGGGCGAGAGAGAGAGAGTGGGTGAGAGTGAGTGGAAGAGAGTGAGATCGTAGGCAAAAGAGAGTGAGCGAGAGAGAGTGTGGGCGAGAGGATGTGGGCGAGACAGATAGTGGGTGAGAGTGAGAGAGTGGGCGAGAGAGAGCGCGGGCGAGAGAAAGAGTGTGGGCGAGAGAGAGTGTGGGTGAGAATGAGAGTGGGTGAGAGTGAGACTGAGCCAAAGAGAGAGTGGGTGAGAGAGAGTGGGCGAGAGTGTGACTGGGCGAGAGTGAGCGAGGGGGCGAGAGAGAGAGAGTGGGCGAGAGTGAGAGAGTGGGCGAGAGAGAGTGGGCGAGAGTGAGAGAGTGGGTGAGAGAGAGTGGACGAGAGAGAGAGTAGGCGTGAGAGAGTGGGCGAGAGTGAAAGAGTGGGTGAGAGTGAGACTGGGCAAGAGTGAGAGTGTGGCCGAGAGAGAGTGGGAGAGAGTGAGAGAGTGCGCAAGAGTGAGAGAGTGGGCGACAGAGAAAGTGTGAGAGGGTGGGCGAGAGAGAGTGTGGTCAAGAGTGGAAGAGAGTGAGAGTGGGCGAGAGAGAGTTGGAGAGAGATAGAGTGGGAGAGAGTGAGAGAGTGGGCGACAGAGTGGGTGGGCAAGAGCTAGTGGGCGGGATTAAGAGAGTGGGAAAGAGGGAGTGGGTAAGAGAGAGTTTGGGCGAGAGAGAGACTTGGCAAGAGAGAGTGGGCGGGATTAAAAGAGTGGGAAAGAGGGAGTGGGTAAGAGAGTGTGTGGGCGAGAGAGAGAAAGAGTGGGCGAAAAAGAGTGTGCGAGAGAGAGAGTGGGCGAGAGAGAGAGTGAGGGGACGAGAGAGAGAGTGTGGGTGAGAGTGAGGGGGGGGAAGAGGGACATAGTGTGTGAGAAAGAGAGTGGGCGAGAGAGAGAGTGGGAGAGAGTGAGAGAGTGGGCGAGAGAGAGTGGGAGAGAGTGAGAGAGTGGGCGAGAGCGTGTCGGCTAGAGAGTGTGGGCGAGAGAGAGAGTAGGCGAGACAGAGAGTGGGCGAGAGAGAGAGTGGGCGAGAGTGAGAGGTAGGCGAGAGAGAGCGCAGGCGAGAGAGAGAGTGGGTGAGAGAGAATGTGGGCGAGAGAGAATGTGGGCGAGAGAGAGTGTAGGCGAGAGAGAGAGTGGGCGAGAGAGAGTGGGCGAGAGAGAGAGTGGATGAGAGTGAGAAAGTGGGCGAGAGAGAGCACGGGTGATAGATAGAGTGGGCGAGAGAGAGAGTGGGTGAGAGTGAGACTGGGCGAGAGTGAGAGAGTGGGCGAGAGAGAGAGTGGGAGAGAGTGAGAGAGTGGGCGAGAGAGAATGGGTGAGAGTGAGTGGGACAGAGTGAGATGGTGGGCAAGAGAGAGTGAGCGAGAGAGAGTGTGGGCGAGAGAGTGTGGGCGAGACAGAGAGTGGGTGAGAGTGAGACTGGGCGAGAGTGAGAGAGTGGGCGAGAGAGAGTGGGTGAGAGAGAGTAGGCGAGAGAGAGAGTGGGCGAGAGAGAGAAAGTGGTAGAGAGTGAGAGAATGGGCGAGAGAGTGTGTGGGTGAGAGAGAGTGTGGGCGAGACAGAGAATGGGTGAGAGTGAGACTGGGCGAGAGTGAGAGAGTGGGCGAGAGAGAGTGGGTGAGAGAGAGTAGGCGAGAGAGAGAGTGGGCGAGAGAGAGAGAGTGGGAGAGAGTGAGAGTGGGCGAGAGTGAATGTAGGTGAGAGAGAGTGTTGGCCAGAGAGAGAGTTGGCGAGAGTGAGAGAGTGGGCGAGAGAGAGCGGGCGAGAGAGAGTGGGAGAGTGGGAGTGTGGGTGAGAGAGAGTGTCGGCGAAACAGAGAGTGCTTGAGAGTGAGACTGTAACAAAGAGAGAGTGGGCGAGAGAGAGAGTGGGCGAGCGAAAGAGTGGGAGAGAGAGAGAGAGAGAGAGAGAGAGAGTGAGAGAGTGGGCAAGAGAGATTAGGCGAGAGAGAGAGTGGGTATGAGAGAGTGTTGGCAAGAGAGAGTGGGCGAGACAGAGAGTGGGTGAGAGTGAGTCTGGGCGAGAGTGAGAGAGTGGGCGAGAGAGAGAGTGGGAGAGAGTGAGAGAGTGGGCGAGAGAGTGAGAGTGGGTGAGAGTGAGTGGAAGAGAGTGAGATCGTGGGCAAAAGAGAGTGAGCGAGAGAGAGTGTGGGCGAGAGGATGTGGGCGAGACAGAGAGTGGGTGAGAGTGAGAGAGTGGGCGAGAGAGAGCGCGGGCGAGAGAAAGAGTGTGGGCGAGAGAGAGTGTGGGTGAGAGAGAATGTTGGCGAGCGAGAGTGGGCGAGAGTGAGAGTGGGTGAGAGTGAGACTGGGCCAAAGAGAGAGTGGGTGAGAGAGAGTGGGCGAGAGTGTGACTGGTTGAGAGTGAGAGAGGGGGTGAGAGAGAGAGAGTGGGCGAGGGTGAGAGAGTGGGCGAGAGAGAGCGCGGGCGAGAGAAAAAGTGGTCGAGAGAGAGTGTGGGCGAGAGAGAGTGTTGGCGAGAGAGAGAGTGGGTGAGAATGAGAGTGGGTGAGAGTGAGACTGAGCCAAAGAGAGAGTGGGTGAGAGAGAGTGGGCGAGAGTGTGACTGGGCGAGAGTGAGCGAGGGGGCGAGAGAGAGAGTGGGCGAGAGTGAGAGAGTGGGCGAGAGAGAGTGGGCGAGAGTGAGAGAGTGGGTGAGAGAGAGTGGACGAGAGAGAGAGTAGGCGTGAGAGAGTGGGCGAGAGTGAGAGAGTGGGTGAGAGTGAGACTGGGCAAGAGTGAGAGTGTGGCCGAGAGAGAGAGTGGGAGAGAGTGAGAGAGTGCGCAAGAGTGAGAGAGTGGGCGACAGAGAAAGTGTGAGAGGGTGGGCGAGAGAGAGTGTGGTCAAGAGTGGAAGAGAGTGAGAGTGGGTGAGAGAGAGTTGGAGAGAGATAGAGTGGGAGAGAGTGAGAGAGTGGGCGACAGAGTGGGTGGGCAAGAGCTAGTGGGCGGGATTAAGAGAGTGGGAAAGAGGGAGTGGGTAAGAGAGAGTTTGGGCGAGAGAGAGACTTGGCAAGAGAGAGTGGGCGGGATTAAAAGAGTGGGAAAGAGGGAGTGGGTAAGAGAGTGTGTGGGCGAGAGAGAGAAAGAGTGGGCGAAAAAGAGTGTGCGAGAGAGAGAGTGGGCGAGAGAGAGAGTGAGGGGACGAGAGAGAGAGTGTGGGTGAGAGTGAGGGGGGGGAAGAGGGACATAGTGTGTGAGAAAGAGAGTGGGCGAGAGAGAGAGTGGGAGAGAGTGAGAGAGTGCGCGAGAGAGAGTGGGAGAGAGTGAGAGAGTGGGCGAGAGAGTGTTGGCTAGAGAGTGTGGGCGAGAGAGAGAGTAGGCGAGACAGAGAGTGGGCGAGAGAGAGAGTGGGCGAGAGTGAGAGGTAGGCGAGAGAGAGCGCAGGCGAGAGAGAGAGTGGGCGAGAGAGAGAGTGGATGAGAGTGAGAAAGTGGGCGAGAGAGAGCACGGGTGATAGAGAGAGTGGGCGAGAGAGAGAGTGGGTGAGAGTGAGACTGGGCGAGAGTGAGAGAGTGGGCGAGAGAGAGAGTGGGAGAGAGTGAGAGAGTGGGCGAGAGAGAATGGGTGAGAGTGAGTGGGACAGAGTGAGATGGTGGGCAAGAGAGAGTGAGCGAGAGAGAGTGTGGGCGAGAGAGTGTGGGCGAGACAGAGAGTGGGTGAGAGTGAGACTGGGCGAGAGTGAGAGAGTGGGCGAGAGAAAGTGGGTGAGAGAGAGTAGGCGAGAGAGAGAGTGGGCGAGAGAGAGAAAGTGGTAGAGAGTGAGAGAATGGGCGAGAGAGTGTGTGGGTGAGAGAGAGTGTGGGCGAGACAGAGAATGGGTGAGAGTGAGACTGGGCGAGAGTGAGAGATTGGGCGAGAGAGAGTGGGTGAGAGAGAGTAGGCGAGAGAGAGAGTGGGCGAGAGAGAGAGAGTGGGAGAGAGTGAGAGTGGGCGAGAGAGAATGGGAGAGACTAAGAGAGTGGGCGAGAGTGAATGTAGGTGAGAGAGAGTGTTGGCCAGAGAGAGAGTTGGCGAGAGTGAGAGAGTGGGCGAGAGAGAGCGGGCGAGAGAGAGTGGGAGAGTGGGAGTGTGGGTGAGAGAGAGTGTCGGCGAAACAGAGAGTGCTTGAGAGTGAGACTGTAACAAAGAGAGAGTGGGCGAGAGAGAGAGTGGGCGAGCGAAAGAGTGGGAGAGAGAGAGAGAGAGAGAGAGATAGAGTGAGAGAGTGGGCAAGAGAGATTAGGCGAGAGAGAGAGTGGGTATGAGAGAGTGTTGGCAAGAGAGAGTGGGCGAGACAGAGAGTGGGTGAGAGTGAGTCTGGGCGAGAGTGAGAGAGTGGGCGAGAGAGAGAGTGGGAGAGAGTGAGAGAGTGGGCGAGAGAGAGAGAGTGGGTGAGAGTGAGTGGAAGAGAGTGAGATCGTGGGCAAAAGAGAGTGAGCGGGAGAGAGTGTGGGCGAGAGGATGTGGGCGAGACAGAGAGTGGGTGAGAGTGAGAGAGTGGGTGAGAGAGAGTGGGTGAGAGAGAGTAGGCGAAAGAGAGAGTGGACGAGAGAGAGAAAGTGGTAGAGAGTGAGAGAATGGGCGAGAGAGTGTGTGGGTGAGAGAGAGTGTGGGCGAGACAGAGAATGGGTGAGAGTGAGACTGGGCGAGAGTGAGAGAGTGGGCGAGAGAGAGTGGGTGAGAGAGAGTAGGCGAGAGAGAGAGTGGGCGAGAGAGAGAGAGTGGGAGAGAGTGAGAGTGGGCGAGAGTGAATGTAGGTGAGAGAGAGTGTTGGCCAGAGAGAGAGTTGGCGAGAGTGAGAGAGTGGGCGAGAGAGAGCGGGCGAGAGAGAGTGGGAGAGTGGGAGTGTGGTGAGAGAGAGTGTCGGCGAAACAGAGAGTGCTTGAGAGTGAGACTGTAACAAAGAGAGAGTGGGCGAGAGAGAGAGTGGGCGAGCGAAAGAGTGGGAGAGAGAGAGAGAGAGAGAGAGAGATAGAGTGAGAGAGTGGGCAAGAGAGATTAGGCGAGAGAGAGAGTGGGTATGAGAGAGTGTTGGCAAGAGAGAGTGGGCGAGACAGAGAGTGGGTGAGAGTGAGTCTGGGCGAGAGTGAGAGAGTGGGCGAGAGAGAGAGTGGGAGAGAGTGAGAGAGAGGGCGAGAGAGTGAGAGTGGGTGAGAGTGAGTGGAAGAGAGTGAGATCGTGGGCAAAAGAGAGTGAGCGAGAGAGAGTGTGGGCGAGAGGATGTGGGCGAGACAGAGAGTGGGTGAGAGTGAGAGAGTGGGCGAGAGAGAGCGCGGGCGAGAGAAAGAGTGTGGGCGAGAGAGAGTGTGGGTGAGAGAGAATGTTGGCGAGCGAGAGTGGGCGAGAGTGAGAGTGGGTGAGAGTGAGACTGGGCCAAAGAGAGAGTGGGTGAGAGAGAGTGGGCGAGAGTGTGACTGGTTGAGAGTGAGAGAGGGGGTGAGAGAGAGAGAGTGGGCGAGGGTGAGAGAGTGGGCGAGAGAGAGCGCGGGCGAGAGAAAAAGTGGTCGAGAGAGAGTGTGGGCGAGAGAGAGTGTTGGCGAGAGAGAGAGTGGGTGAGAATGAGAGTGGGTGAGTGTGAGACTGAGCCAAAGAGAGAGTGGGTGAGAGAGAGTGGGCGAGAGTGTGACTGGGCGAGAGTGAGCGAGGGGGCGAGAGAGAGAGTGGGCGAGAGTGAGAGAGTGGGCGAGAGAGAGTGGGCGAGAGTGAGAGAGTGGGTGAGAGAGAGTGGACGAGAGAGAGAGTAGGCGTGAGAGAGTGGGCGAGTGTGAGAGAGTGGGCGAGAGTGAGACTGGGCAAGAGTGAGAGTGTGGCCGAGAGAGAGAGTGGGAGAGAGTGACAGAGTGCGCAAGAGTGAGAGAGTGGGCGACAGAGAAAGTGTGAGAGGGTGGGCGAGAGAGAGTGTGGTCAAGAGTGGAAGAGAGTGAGAGTGGGCGAGAGAGAGTTGGAGAGAGATAGAGTGGGAGAGAGTGAGAGAGTGGGCGACAGAGTGGGTGGGCAAGAGCTAGTGGGCGGGATTAAGAGAGTGGGAAAGAGGGAGTGGGTAAGAGAGAGTTTGGGCGAGAGAGAGACTTGGCAAGAGAGAGTGGGCGGGATTAAAAGAGTGGGAAAGAGGGAGTGGGTAAGAAATTGTGTGGGCGAGAGAGAGAAAGAGTGGGCGAAAAAGAGTGTGCGAGAGAGAGAGTGGGCGAGAGAGAGAGTGAGGGGACGAGAGAGAGAGTGTGGGTGAGAGTGAGGGGGGGGGAAGAGGGACATAGTGTGTGAGAAAGAGAGTGGGCGAGAGAGAGAGTGGGAGAGAGTGAGAGAGTGGGCGAGAGAGAGTCGGCTAGAGAGTGTGGGCGAGAGAGAGAGTAGGCGAGACAGAGAGTGGGCGAGAGAGAGAGTGGGCGAGAGTGAGAGGTAGGCGAGACAGAGCGCAGGCGAGAGAGAGAGTGGGCGAGAGAGAGAGTGGATGAAAGTGAGAAAGTGGGCGAGAGAGAGCACGGGTGATAGAGAGAGTGGGCGAGAGAGAGAGTGGGTGAGAGTGAGACTGGGCGAGAGTGAGAGAGTGTGCGAGAGAGAGAGTGGGAGAGAGTGAGAGAGTGGGCGAGAGAGAATGGGTGAGAGTGAGTGGGACAGAGTGAGATGGAGGGCAAGAGAGAGTGAGCGAGAGAGAGTGTGGGCGAGAGAGTGTGGGCGAGACAGAGAGTGGGTGAGAGTGAGACTGGGCGAGAGTGAGAGAGTGGGCGAGAGAAAGTGGGTGAGAGAGAGTAGGCGAGAGAGAGAGTGGGCGAGAGAGAAAGTGGTAGAGAGTGAGAGAATGGGCGAGAGAGTGTGTGGGTGAGAGAGAGTGTGGGCGAGACAGAGAATGGGTGAGAGTGAGACTGGGCGAGAGTGAGAGAGTGGGCGAGAGAGAGTGGGTGAGAGAGAGTAGGCGAGAGAGAGAGTGGGCGAGAGAGAGAGAGTGGGAGAGAGTGAGAGTGGGCGAGAGAGAATGGGAGAGACTAAGAGAGTGGGCGAGAGTGAATGTAGGTGAGAGAGAGTGTTGGCCAGAGAGAGAGTTGGCGAGAGTGAGAGAGTGGGCGAGAGAGAGCGGGCGAGAGAGAGTGGGAGAGTGGGAGTGTGGGTGAGAGAGAGTGTCGGCGAAACAGAGAGTGCTTGAGAGTGAGACTGTAACAAAGAGAGAGTGGGCGAGAGAGAGAGTGGGCGAGCGAAAGAGTGGGAGAGTGGGAGAGAGAGAGAGAGAGAGAGATAGAGTGAGAGAGTGGGCAAGAGAGATTAGGCGAGAGAGAGAGTGGGTATGAGAGAGTGTTGGCAAGAGAGAATGGGCGAGACAGAGAGTGGGTGAGAGTGAGTCTGGGCGAGAGTGAGAGAGTGAGCAAGAGAGAGTAGGTGAGAGTGAGTGGGAGAGAGTGAGATCATGGGCAAGAGAGAGTGAGCTAGAGAGAGTGTGGGCGAGAGGATGTGGGCGAGACAGAGAGTGGGTGAGAGTGAGAGAGTGAGAGAGTGGGCGAGAGAGAGCGCGGGCGAGAGAAAGAGTGTGGGCGAGAGAGAGAGTGTGGGCGAGAGAGAGTGTTGGCGAGAGAGAGTGGGCGAGAGTGAGAGTGGGTGAGAGTGAGACTGGGCCAAAGAGAGAGTGGGTGAGAGAGAGTGGGCGAGAGTGTGATTGGTCGAGAGTGAGAGAGGGGGCGAGAGAGAGAGTGGGCGAGGGTGAGAGAGTGGGCGAGAGAGAGCGCGGGCGAAGAGAAAGAGTGGTCGAGAGAGAGTGTGGGCGAGAGAGAGTGTTGGCGAGAGAGAGAGTGGGTGATAGTGAGAGTGGGTGAGAGTGAGACTGAGCCAAAGAGAGAGTGGGTGAAAGAGAGTGGGCGAGAGTGTGACTGGGCGAGATTGAGCGAGGGGGCGAGAGAGAGTGGGCGAGAGTGAGAGAGTGGGCGAGAGAGAGTGGGCGAGAGTGAGAGAGTGGGTGAGAGAGATTGGACGAGAGAGAGAGTAGGCGTGAGAGAGTGGGCGAGAGAGAGTGGGTGAGAGTGAGACTGGGCAAGAGTGAGAGAGTGGGCGAGAGAGAGAGTGGGAGAGAGTGAGAGAGTGGGCGACAGAGAGCGCGGGCGAGAGAAAGAGTGTCTGTGAGAGAGAGTGTGGGCGAGAGAGAGTGTTGGCGAGAGAGAGTGGGCGAGAGTGAGAGTGGGTGAGAGTGAGACTGGGCCAGAGTGAGAAAGTGGGCGAGAGAGAGAGTGGGAGAAAGTGACAGAGTGCGCGAGAGTGAGAGAGTGGGCGACAGAGAAATTGTGAGAGGGTGGGCGAGAGAGAGTGTGGTCAAGAGTGAGAGAGTAGGCGAGAGTGAGAGTGGGAGAGAGTGAGAGTGGGCGAGAGAGAGTTGGAGAGAGATAGAGTGGGAGAGAGTCAGAGAGTGGGCGAGAGAGCGAGTCGGAGAGAGTAGGAGAGTGGGCGAGAGAGAGTGTAGGTGAGAGAGAGTGTTGGCCAGAGAGAGAGTTGGCGACAGTGAGAGTGTGGGCGAGAGATGGAGAGCGGGCGAGAGAGAGAGTTGGAGAGAGGGAGTGTGGGTGAGAGAGAGTGGGTGAGAGTGAGACTGGGCGAAAGAGAGAGAGTGTGCGAGTGAGAGAGTGGGCGAGTGAAAGAGTGGAGAGAGAGAGAGAGTGATAGAGTGAGAGAGTGGGCAAGAGAGATTGGGCGAGAGAGAGAGTGGGTGTGAGAGACTGTGGGTGAGAGAGAGTGTGGGCAAGAGTGAGTGGGTGAGAGTGAGACTGGGCGAAAGAGAGAGTGTGTGCGAGAGAGAGAGTGGGCGAGCGAAAGAGTGGGAGCGAGAGAGAGAGTGAGAGAGAGAGAGAGTGGGCGAGAGAGAGTGGGCCAGAGAGAGAGTGGGCGAGCGAAAGAGTGGGAGCGAGAGAGAGAGTGAGAGAGTGAGAGAGTGGGCAAGAGAGAGTGGGCGAGAGAGAGTGGGTGTGAGAGACTGTGGGCGAGAGAGAGAAAGAGATGCCAAGAGTGAGTCGGTGAGAGTGAGTGTGGGCGAGAGAGAGACTGGGTCAAAGAATTGGTGAGAGAGAGTGGGTGAGAGAGAGAAAGAGTGGGCGAGAGAGAGTGGGCGAGGGAGAGGGTGAGTGGGCGAGAGAGAGAATGTGGGTGAGAGTGAGGGGGGAAGAGGGACATAGTGGGCGAGAGAGAGTGGGCGAGAGAGAGTGTTGTCGAGAGAGAGTGGACGAGTGTGAGAGATTGGGCGAGAGAGAGTGCGCAAGAGAGAGTGTGGGCGAGACAGAGAGTGGGTGAGAGTGAGACTGCGCGAGAGTGAGAGAATGGGCGAGAGAGAGAGTGGGAGAGAGTGAGAGAGTGGGCGAGAGAGAGTGGGTGAGAGTGAGTGAGAGAGAGTGAGATCGTGGGCAAGAGAGAGTGAGCAAGAGAGAGTGTGGGCGAGAGAGTGTGGGCGAGACAGAGAGTGGGTGAGAGTGAGACTGGGCGAGAGTGAGAGAGTGGGCGAGAGAGAGTGGGCAAGAGTGAGAGAGTGGGCGAGAGAGAGTGGGCAAGAGTGAGAGTGGGCGAGAGTGAGAGAGTGGGCGAGAGAGAGCGTGGGCGAGAGAGAGAGAGTGGGTGAGAGTGAGACTGGGCCAAAGAGAGAGTGGGTGAGAGAGAGTGGGCGAGAGTGTGACTGGGCGAGGGTGAGACAGTGAGTGAGAGAGAGAGTGGGAGAGAGTGAAAGAGTGGGCGAGAGAGAGCGCGGGCGAGAGAGAGAGAGTGGGTGAGAGTGAGAATGGGCCAAAGAGAGAATGCGTGAGAGAGAGTGGGCGAGAGTGTGACTGGGCGAGGGTGAGACAGTGAGTGAGAGAGAGAGTGGGAGAGAGTGAGAGAGTGGGCGAGAGAGAGAGTGTGCGAGAATGAGAGAGTGGGCGAGAGAGAGTGTGGGTGAGAGTGAGACTGGGCCAAAGAGAGAGTGGGTGAGAGAGAGTGGGCGAGAGTGTGACTGGGCGAGAGTGAGACAGTGAGCGAGAGAGAGTGTGGGAGAGAGTGAGAGAGTGGGCGAGAGAGAGTGTGGGCGAGAGTGAGACTGGGCGAGAGTGAGATAGTGAGCGAGAGAGAGAGTGGGAGAGAGTGAGAGAGTGGGCGAGAGATAGAGTGGGCGAGAGAGAGAGTAGGAGAGAGTGAGAGAGTGTGGGAGAGAGTGTGGGTGACAGAGAGTGTTGGCCAGAGAGATAGTGGGCGAGAATGAGAGAGTGGGCGAGAATGAGAGAGTGGGCAAGAGAGAGAGTGGGCGAGAGAGAGAGTGGGAGAGAGAGAGTGGGAGAGAGAGAGTGGGCGAGAGAGAGCGCGGGCAACGGAGAGAGTGGGCGAGAGAGAGAGTGGGTGAGAGTGAGACTGGGCCAAAGAGAGAGTGTGTGAGAGAGAGTGGGCGACAGTGTGAATGGGCGAGAGTGAGAGAGTGGGCGAGAGAGAGAGTGGGATAGAGTGAGAGCGTGGGCGAGAGAGAGTGGTCAAGACAGAGTGTGGGCGAGACAGAGAGTGTGCGAGAGTGAGACTGGGCGAGAGTAAGAGAGGGGTCGAGACAGAGAGTGGGGGAGAGAGAGAGTGGGCGAGAGAGAGAGAGAGTGGTAGAGAGTGAGAAAGAGAGAGTGGGCGAGAGAGAGCGCAGGCAAGAGAGAGCGTGGGCGAGAGAGAGTGGGCGAGAGAGAGAGTGGTAGAGAGTGAGAGAGTTTGCGAGAGAGAGCGCAGGCGAGAGTGTGAATGGGCGAGAGTGAGAGAGGGGGTGAGAGAGAGACAGTGGGAGAGAGTGAGAGAGTGGGCGAGAGAGAGAGGGGGAGTGAGTGAGAGAGAGGGAGAGAGAGAGGGGGTGAGAGAGAGACAGTGGGAGAGAGTGAGAGAGTGTGCGAGAGAGAGAGTGGGAGAGAGTGAGAGAGAGGAAAAGAGAGAGTGGGCTAGAGAGAGAGAGTGGGAGAGAGTGAGAGAATGGGCGAGAGAGAGTGGGCGTGAGAGACTGTGGGCGAGAGTGAGGGGTGATAGTGAGACTGGGTGAGAGAGCGAGAGTGGGCGAGAGAGAGAGTAGGAGAGAGTGAGAGAGTGTGGGTGATAGAGAGTGTTTGCCAGAGAGAGAGTGGGCGAGAATGAGAGAGTGGGCGAGAGAGATAGTGCGCGAGAGAGAGAGTGGGCTAGAGAGAGAGAATGGACGAGAGAGAAAGTGGGCGAGACAGAGTGTTGGCGAGAGAGAGAGTGGGCGAGAGAGAGAGTGGGTGAGAGTGAGAGAGTGGGCGAGAGAGACTGTGGGCGAGAGTGAGGGGTGATAGTGAGACTGGGTGAGAGAGCGAGAGTGGGCGAGAGAGAGACTAGGAGAGAGTGAGAGAGTGTGCGAGAGAGTGTGGGTGATAGAGAGTGTTGGCCAGAGAGAGAGTGGGCGAGAATGAGAGAGTGGGCGAGAGAGAGAGTGGGCGAGAGAGAGAGTGGGCTAGAGAGAGAGAATGGACGAGAGAGAAAGTGGGCGAGAGAGAGTGTTGGCGAGAGAGAGAGTGCGCGAGAGAGAGAGTGGGTGAGAGTGAGAGAGTGGGCGAGAGAGAGTAGGTGAGAGTGTGAGAATGGGCGACAGAGAGAGTGGGCGAGATAGTGGGAGAGAGTGAGAGAGTGGGCAAGAGTGAGAGTGGGCGAGAGAGTGTGTGGGCGAGAGAGAGTGGGCGAGAGTGTGACTGGGTGAGAGTGAGAGAGTGGGTGAAGAGTGGGCGAGAGATAGAGTGGGCGAGAGACAGTGTGGGAGAGAGTGCGAGAGTGGGCAAGAGAGATTGGGCGAGAGAGAGTGTGGTCGAGAGAGTGTGGGCGAGAGAGTGTGGGTGAGAGAGAGTGGGTGAGAGTGAGACCGTTCGAGTGTGAGAGAGTGGGCGAGAGAGAGTGTGGGAGAGAGCGAGAGAGTGGGAGAGAGAGAGTGGGCTGGAGTGAGAGAATGGGCGAGAGAGAGTGGGCGTGAGAGACTGAGGGCGAGAGTGAGGGGTGAGAGTGAGACTGGGCGAGAGAGAGTGGGCGAGAGACAGAGTCGGAGAGAGTGAGAGAGTGGGCGAGAGTGAGAGTGGGCGGGAGAGTGTGTGGGTGAGAGAGAGACTGGGTGAGAGAGAGAGTGGGGGAGAGAAACTGGGTGAGAGAAAGTAGGAGAGAGTGAGAGAGTGGAGAGAGAGAGAGAGTGGGAGAGAGAGAGTGTTGGCGAGAGAGAGAGTGGGCGAGAGAGAGTGGGTGAGAGAGAATGTGGGCGAGAGAGAATGTGGGCGAGAGAGAGTGTAGGCGAGAGAGAGAGTGGGCGAGAGAGAGTGGGCGAGAGAGAGTGTGGATGAGAGTGAGAAAGTGGGCGAGAGAGAGCACGGGTGATAGAGAGAGTGGGCGAGAGAGAGAGTGGGTGAGAGTGAGACTGGGCGAGAGTCAGTGAGTGGGCGAGAGAGAGAGTGGGAGAGAGTGAGAGAGTGGGCAAGAGAGAGAGTGGGCGAGAGAGAGTGTTGGCGAGAGAGAGTGGACGAGAGTGAGAGATTGGGCGAGAGAGAGTGGGCAAGAGAGACTGTGGGTGAGACAGAGAGTGGGTGAGAGTGAGACTGGGCGAGAGTGAGAGAGTGGGCGAGAGAGAGAGTGGGAGAGAGTGAGAGAGTGGGCGAGAGAGAGAGAGTGGGTGAGAGTGAGTGGAAGAGAGTGAGATCGTGGGCAAAAGAGAGTGAGCGAGAGAGAGTGTGGGCGAGAGGATGTGGGCGAGACAGAGAGTGGGTGAGAGTGAGAGAGTGGGCGAGAGAGAGCGCGGGCGAGAGAAAGAGTGTGGGCGAGAGAGAGTGTGGGTGAGAGAGAATGTTGGCGAGCGAGAGTGGGCGAGAGTGAGAGTGGGTGAGAGTGAGACTGGGCCAAAGAGAGAGTGGGTGAGAGAGAGTGGGCGAGAGTGTGACTGGTTGAGAGTGAGAGAGGGGGTGAGAGAGAGAGAGTGGGCGAGGGTGAGAGAGTGGGCGAGAGAGAGCGCGGGCGAGAGAAAGAGTGGTCGAGAGAGAGTGTGGGCGAGAGAGAGTGTTGGCGAGAGAGAGAGTGGGTGAGAATGAGAGTGGGTGAGAGTGAGACTGAGCCAAAGAGAGAGTGGGTGAGAGAGAGTGGGCGAGAGTCTGACTGGGCGAGAGTGAGCGAGGGGGCGAGAGAGAGAGTGGGCGAGAGTGAGAGAGTGGGCGAGAGAGAGTGGGCGAGAGTGAGAGAGTGGGTGAGAGAGAGTGGACGAGAGAGAGAGTAGGCGTGAGAGAGTGGGCGAGAGTGAGAGAGTGGGTGAGAGTGAGACTGGGCAAGAGTGAGAGTGTGGCCGAGAGAGAGAGTGGGAGAGAGTGACAGAGTGCGCGAGAGTGAGAGAGTGGGCGACAGAGAAAGTGTGAGAGGGTGGGCGAGAGAGAGTGTGGTCAAGAGTGGAAGAGAGTGAGAGTGGGCGAGAGAGAGTTGGAGAGAGATAGAGTGGGAGAGAGTGAGAGAGTGGGCGACAGAGTGGGTGGGCAAGAGCTAGTGGGCGGGATTAAGAGAGTGGGAAAGAGGGAGTGGGTAAGAGAGAGTTTGGGCGAGAGAGAGACTTGGCAAGAGAGAGTGGGCGGGATTAAAAGAGTGGGAAAGAGGGAGTGGGTAAGAGAGTGTGTGGGCGAGAGAGAGAAAGAGTGGGCGAAAAAGAGTGTGCGAGAGAGAGAGTGGGCGAGAGAGAGAGTGAGGGGACGAGAGAGAGAGTGTGGGTGAGAGTGAGGGGGGGGAAGAGGGACATAGTGTGTGAGAAAGAGAGTGGGCGAGAGAGAGAGTGGGAGAGAGTGAGAGAGTGGGCGAGAGAGAGTGGGAGAGAGTGAGAGAGTGGGCGAGAGAGTGTCGGCTAGAGAGTGTGGGCGAGAGAGAGAGTAGGCGAGACAGAGAGTGGGCGAGAGAGAGAGTGGGCGAGAGTGAGAGGTAGGCGAGAGAGAGCGCAGGCGAGAGAGAGAGTGGGTGAGAGAGAATGTGGGCGAGAGAGAATGTGGGCGAGAGAGAGTGTAGGCGAGAGAGAGAGTGGGCGAGAGAGAGTGGGCGAGAGAGAGAGTGGATGAGAGTGAGAAAGTGGGCGAGAGAGAGCACGGGTGATAGAGAGAGTGGGCGAGAGAGAGAGTGGGTGAGAGTGAGACTGGGCGAGAGTGAGAGAGTGGGCGAGAGAGAGAGTGGGAGAGAGTGAGAGAGTGGGCGAGAGAGAATGGGTTGAGAGTGAGTGGGACAGAGTGAGATGGTGGGCAAGAGAGAGTGAGCGAGAGAGAGTGTGTGCGAGAGAGTGTGGGCGAGACAGAGAGTGGGTGAGAGTGAGACTGGGCGAGAGTGAGAGAGTGGGCGAGAGAAAGTGGGTGAGAGAGAGTAGGCGAGAGAGAGAGTGGGCGAGAGAGAGAAAGTGGTAGAGAGTGAGAGAATGGGCGAGAGAGTGTGTGGGTGAGAGAGAGTGTGGGCGAGACAGAGAATGGGTGAGAGTGAGACTGGGCGAGAGTGAGAGAGTGGGCGAGAGAGAGTGGGTGAGAGAGAGTAGGCGAGAGAGAGAGTGGGCGAGAGAGAGTGGGAGAGAGTGAGAGTGGGCGAGAGAGAATGGGAGAGACTAAGAGAGTGGGCGAGAGTGAATGTAGGTGAGAGAGAGTGTTGGCCAGAGAGAGAGTTGGCGAGAGTGAGAGAGTGGGCGAGAGAGAGCGGGCGAGAGAGAGTGGGAGAGTGGGAGTGTGGGTGAGAGAGAGTGTCGGCGAAACAGAGAGTGCTTGAGAGTGAGACTGTAACAAAGAGAGAGTGGGCGAGAGAGAGAGTGGGCGAGCGAAAGAGTGGGAGAGAGAGAGAGAGAGAGAGAGAGAGATAGAGTGAGAGAGTGGGCAAGAGAGATTAGGCTAGAGAGAGAGTGGGTATGAGAGAGTGTTGGCAAGAGAGAGTGGGCGAGACAGAGAGTGGGTGAGAGTGAGTCTGGGCGAGAGTGAGAGAGTGGGCGAGAGAGAGAGTGGGAGAGAGTGAGAGAGTGAGCAAGAGAGAGTAGGTGAGAGTGAGTGGGAGAGAGTGAGATCATGGGCAAGAGAGAGTGAGCTAGAGAGAGTGTGGGCGAGAGGATGTGGGCGAGACAGAGAGTGGGTGAGAGTGAGAGAGTGAGAGAGTGGGCGAGAGAGAGCGCGGGCGAGAGAAAGAGTGTGGGCGAGAGAGAGAGTGGGTGAGAGTGAGACTGGGCCAAAGAGAGAGTGGGTGAGAGAGAGTGGGCGAGAGTGTGATTGGTCGAGAGTGAGAGAGGGGGCGAGAGAGAGAGTGGGCGAGGGTGAGAGAGTGGGCGAGAGAGAGCACGGGCGAGAGAAAGAGTGGTCGAGAGAGAGTGTGGGCGAGAGAGAGTGTTGGCGAGAGAGAGAGTGGGTGAGAGTGAGAGTGGGTGAGAGTGAGACTGAGCCAAAGAGAGAGTGGGTGAGAGAGAGTGGGCGAGAGTGTGACTGGGCGAGAGTGAGCGAGGGGGCGAGAGAGAGTGGGCGAGAGTGAGAGAGTGGGCGAGAGAGAGTGGGCGAGAGTGAGAGAGTGGGTGAGAGAGATTGGACGAGAGAGAGATTAGGTGTGAGAGAGTGGGCGAGAGAGAGTGGGTGAGAGTGAGACTGGGCAAGAGTGAGAGAGTGGGCGAGAGAGAGAGTGGGAGAGAGTGAGAGAGTGGGCGACAGAGAGCGCGGGCGAGAGAAAGAGTGTCTGTCAGAGAGAGTGTGGGCGAGAGAGAGTGTTGGCGAGAGAGAGTGGGCGAGAGTGAGAGTGGGTGAGAGTGAGACTGGGCCAAAGAGAGAGTGTGTGAGAGAGAGTGGGCGAGAGTGTGATTGGTCGAGAGTGAAAGAGGGGGCGAGACAGAGAGAGTGGGCGAGGGTGAGAGAGTGGGCGAGAGAGAGCGCGGGCGAGAGAAAGAGTGGTCGAGAGAGAGTGTGGGCGAGAGAGAGTGTTGGCGAGAGAGAGAGTGGGTGAGAGTGAGAGTGGGTGAGAGTGAGACTGAGCCAAAGAGAGAGTGGGTGAGAGAGAGTGGGCGAGAGTGTGACTGGGCGAGAGTGAGCGAGGGGGCGAGAGAGAGAGTGGGCGAGAGTGAGAGAGTGGGCGAGAGAGAGTGGGCGAGAGTGAGAGAGTGGGTGAGAGAGATTGGGTGAGAGTGAGACTGGGCAAGAGTGAGAAAGTGGGCGAGAGAGAGAGTGGGAGAAAGTGACAGAGTGCGCGAGAGTGAGAGAGTGGGCGACAGAGAAATTGTGAGAGGGTGGGCGAGAGAGAGTGTGGTCAAGAGTGAGAGAGTAGGCGAGAGTGAGAGTGGGAGAGAGTGAGAGTGGGCGAGAGAGAGTTGGAGAGAGATAGAGTGGGAGAGAGTCAGAGAGTGGGCGAGAGAGCGAGTCGGAGAGAGTAGGAGAGTGGGCGAGAGAGAGTGTAGGTGAGAGAGAGTGTTGGCCAGAGAGAGAGTTGGCGACAGTGAGAGTGTGGGCGAGAGATGGAGAGCGGGCGAGAGAGAGAGTTGGAGAGAGGGAGTGTGGGTGAGAGAGAGTGGGTGAGAGTGAGACTGGGCGAAAGAGAGAGAGTGTGCGAGAGAGAGAGTGGGCGAGTGAAAGAGTGGAGAGAGAGAGAGAGTGATAGAGTGAGAGAGTGGGCAAGAGAGATTGGGCGAGAGAGAGAGTGGGTGTGAGAGACTGTGGGTGAGAGAGAGTGTGGGCAAGAGTGAGTGGGTGAGAGTGAGACTGGGCGAAAGAGAGAGTGTGTGCGAGAGAGAGAGTGGGCGAGCGAAAGAGTGGGAGCGAGAGAGAGAGTGAGAGAGAGAGAGAGTGGGCGAGAGAGAGTGGGCTATAGAGAGAGTGGGCGAGCGAAAGAGTGGGAGCGAGAGAGAGAGTGAGAGAGTGAGAGAGTGGGCAAGAGAGAGTGGGCGAGAGAGAGTGGGTGTGAGAGACTGTGGGCGAGAGAGAGAAAGAGATGCCAAGAGTGAGTCTGTGAGAGTGAGTGTGGGCGAGAGAGAGACTGGGTCAAAGAATTGGTGAGAGAGAGTGGGTGAGAGAGAGAAAGAGTGGGCGAGAGAGAGTGGGCGAGGGAGAGGGTGAGTGGGCGAGAGAGAGATGTGGGTGAGAGTGAGGGGGGAAGAGGGACATAGTGGGCGAGAGAGAGTGGGCGAGAGAGAGTGTTGTCGAGAGAGAGTGGACGAGTGTGAGAGATTGGGCGAGAGAGAGTGCGCAAGAGAGAGTGTGGGCGAGACAGAGAGTGGGTGAGAGTGAGACTGCGCGAGAGTGAGAGAATGGGCGAGAGAGAGAGTGGGAGAGAGTGAGAGAGTGGGCGAGAGAGAGTGGGTGAGAGTGAGTGAGAGAGAGTGAGATCGTGGGCAAGAGAGAGTGAGCAAGAGAGAGTGTGGGCGAGAGAGTGTGGGCGAGACAGAGAGTGGGTGAGAGTGAGACTGGGCGAGAGTGAGAGAGTGGGCGAGAGAGAGTGGGCAAGAGTGAGAGAGTGGGCGAGAGAGAGTGGGCAAGAGTGAGAGTGGGCGAGAGTGAGAGAGTGGGCGAGAGAGAGCGTGGGCGAGAGAGAGAGAGTGGGTGAGAGTGAGACTGGGCCAAAGAGAGAGTGGGTGAGAGAGAGTGGGCGAGAGTGTGACTGGGCGAGGGTGAGACAGTGAGTGAGAGAGAGAGTGGGAGAGAGTGAAAGAGTGGGCGAGAGAGAGCGCGGGCGAGAGAGAGAGAGTGGGTGAGAGTGAGAATGGGCCAAAGAGAGAATGCGTGAGAGAGAGTGGGCGAGAGTGTGACTGGGCGAGGGTGAGACAGTGAGTGAGAGAGAGAGTGGGAGAGAGTGAGAGAGTGGGCGAGAGAGAGAGTGTGCGAGAGTGAGAGAGTGGGCGAGAGAGAGTGTGGGTGAGAGTGAGACTGGGCCAAAGAGAGAGTGGGTGAGAGAGAGTGGGCGAGAGTGTGACTGGGCGAGAGTGAGACAGTGAGCGAGAGAGAGTTTGGGAGAGAGTGAGAGAGTGGGCGAGAGAGAGTGTGGGCGAGAGTGAGACTGGGCGAGAGTGAGATAGTGAGCGAGAGAGAGAGTGGGAGAGAGTGAGAGAGTGGGCGAGAGATAGAGTGGGCGAGAGAGAGAGTAGGAGAGAGTGAGAGAGTGCGCGAGAGAGTGTGGGTGACAGAGAGTGTTGGCCAGAGAGATAGTGGGCGAGAATGAGAGAGTGGGCGAGAATGAGAGAGTGGGCAAGAGAGAGAGTGGGCGAGAGAGAGAGTGGGAGAGAGAGAGTGGGAGAGAGAGAGTGGGCGAGAGAGAGCGCGGGCAACGGAGAGAGTGGGCGAGAGAGAGAGTGGGTGAGAGTGAGACTGGGCCAAAGAGAGAGTGTGTGAGAGAGAGTGGGCGACAGTGTGAATGGGCGAGAGTGAGAGAGTGGGCGAGAGAGAGAGTGGGATAGAGTGAGAGCGTGGGCGAGAGAGAGTGGTCAAGACAGAGTGTGGGCGAGACAGAGAGTGTGCGAGAGTGAGACTGGGCGAGAGTAAGAGAGGGGTCGAGACAGAGAGTGGGGGAGAGAGAGAGTGGGCGAGAGAGAGAGAGAGTGGTAGAGAGTGAGAAAGAGAGAGTGGGCGAGAGAGAGCGCAGGCAAGAGAGAGCGTGGGCGAGAGAGAGTGGGCGAGAGAGAGAGTGGTAGAGAGTGAGAGAGTTTGCGAGAGAGAGCGCAGGCGAGAGTGTGAATGGGCGAGAGTGAGAGAGGGGGTGAGAGAGAGACAGTGGGAGAGAGTGAGAGAGTGGGCGAGAGAGAGAGGGGGAGTGAGTGAGAGAGAGGGAGAGAGAGAGGGGGTGAGAGAGAGACAGTGGGAGAGAGTGAGAGAGTGTGCGAGAGAGAGAGTGGGAGAGAGTGAGAGAGAGGAAAAGAGAGAGTGGGCTAGAGAGAGAGAGTGGGAGAGAGTGAGAGAATGGGCGAGAGAGAGTGGGCGTGAGAGACTGTGGGCGAGAGTGAGGGGTGATAGTGAGACTGGGTGAGAGAGCGAGAGTGGGCGAGAGAGAGAGTAGGAGAGAGTGAGAGAGTGTGGGTGATAGAGAGTGTTTGCCAGAGAGAGAGTGGGCGAGAATGAGAGAGTGGGCGAGAGAGATAGTGCGCGAGAGAGAGAGTGGGCTAGAGAGAGAGAATGGACGAGAGAGAAAGTGGGCGAGACAGAGTGTTGGCGAGAGAGAGAGTGGGCGAGAGAGAGAGTGGGTGAGAGTGAGAGAGTGGGCGAGAGAGAGCACGGGTGATAGATAGAGTGGGCGAGAGAGAGAGTGGGTGAGAGTGAGACTGGGCGAGAGTGAGAGAGTGGGCGAGAGAGAGAGTGGGAGAGAGTGAGAGAGTGGGCGAGAGAGAATGGGTGAGAGTGAGTGGGACAGAGTGAGATGGTGGGCAAGAGAGAGTGAGCGAGAGAGAGTGTGGGCGAGAGAGTGTGGGCGAGACAGAGAGTGGGTGAGAGTGAGACTGGGCGAGAGTGAGAGAGTGGGCGAGAGAGAGTGGGTGAGAGAGAGTAGGCGAGAGAGAGAGTGGGCGAGAGAGAGAAAGTGGTAGAGAGTGAGAGAATGTGCGAGAGAGTGTGTGGGTGAGAGAGAGTGTGGGCGAGACAGAGAATGGGTGAGAGTGAGACTGGGCGAGAGTGAGAGAGTGGGCGAGAGAGAGTGGGTGAGAGAGAGTAGGCGAGAGAGAGAGTGGGCGAGAGAGAGAGAGTGGGAGAGAGTGAGAGTGGGCGAGAGAGAATGGGAGAGACTAAGAGAGTGGGCGAGAGTGAATGTAGGTGAGAGAGAGTGTTGGCCAGAGAGAGAGTTGGCGAGAGTGAGAGAGTGGGCGAGAGAGAGCGGGCGAGAGAGAGTGGGAGAGTGGGAGTGTGGGTGAGAGAGAGTGTCGGCGAAACAGAGAGTGCTTGAGAGTGAGACTGTAACAAAGAGAGAGTGGGCGAGAGAGAGAGTGGGCGAGCGAAAGAGTGGGAGAGAGAGAGAGAGAGAGAGAGAGAGAGATAGAGTGAGAGAGTGGGCAAGAGAGATTAGGCGAGAGAGAGAGTGGGTATGAGAGAGTGTTGGCAAGAGAGAGTGGGCGAGACAGAGAGTGGGTGAGAGTGAGTCTGGGCGAGAGTGAGAGAGTGGGCGAGAGAGAGAGTGGGAGAGAGTGAGAGAGTGAGCAAGAGAGAGTAGGTGAGAGTGAGTGGGAGAGAGTGAGATCATGGGCAAGAGAGAGTGAGCTAGAGAGAGTGTGGGCGAGAGGATGTGGGCGAGACAGAGAGTGGGTGAGAGTGAGAGAGTGAGAGAGTGGGCGAGAGAGAGCGCGGGCGAGAGAAAGAGTGTGGGCGAGAGAGAGAGTGTGGGCGAGAGAGAGTGTTGGCGAGAGAGAGTGGGCGAGAGTGAGAGTGGGTGAGAGTGAGACTGGGCCAAAGAGAGAGTGGGTGAGAGAGAGTGGGCGAGAGTGTGATTGGTCGAGAGTGAGAGAGGGGGCGAGAGAGAGAGTGGGCGAGGGTGAGAGAGTGGGCGAGAGAGAGCACGGGCGAGAGAAAGAGTGGTCGAGAGAGAGTGTGGGCGAGAGAGTGTGGGCGAGACAGAGAGTGGGCGAGATAGTGGGAGAGAGTGAGAGAGTGGGCAAGAGTGAGAGTGGGCGAGAGAGTGTGTGGGTGAGAGAGAGTGGGCGAGAGTGTGACTGGGTGAGAGTGAGAGAGTGGGTGAAGAGTGGGCGAGAGATAGAGTGGGCGAGAGACAGTGTGGGAGAGAGTGCGAGAGTGGGCAAGAGAGATTGGGCGAGAGAGAGTGTGGTCGAGAGAGTGTGGGCGAGAGAGTGTGGGTGAGAGAGAGTGGGTGAGAGTGAGACCGGGCGAGTGTGAGAGAGTGGGCGAGAGAGAGAGTGGGAGAGAGCGAGAGAGTGGGAGAGAGAGAGTGGGCTGGAGTGAGAGAATGGGCGAGAGAGAGTGGGCGTGAGAGACTGTGGGCGAGAGTGAGGGGTGAGAGTGAGACTGGGCGAGAGAGAGTGGGCGAGAGACAGAGTCGGAGAGAGTGAGAGAGTGGGCGAGAGTGAGAGTGGGCGGGAGAGTGTGTGGGTGAGAGAGAGACTGGGTGAGAGAGAGAGTGGGCGAGAGAAACTGGGTGAGAGAGAGTAGGAGAGAGTGAGAGAGTGGAGAGAGAGAGAGTGGGCGAGAGAGAGTGTTGGCGAGAGAGAGAGTGGGCGAGAGAGAGTGGGTGAGAGTGAGAGAGTGAGCGAGAGAGATTGGACGAGAGTGTGAGAATGGGCGAGAGAGAGAGTGGGCGAGAGACAGAGTGGGAGAGAGTGAGAGAGTGGGCGAGAGTGAGTGTGGGCGAGAGAGTGTGTGGGCGAGAGTGAGAGAGTGGGCGAGAGAGAGAGAGGGAGAGAGTGAGAGAGTTTGGGCGAGAGTGAGACTGGGTGAAAGAGAGAGAGTGGGCGAGAGAGAGAGTGGGCGAGCGAAAGAGTTGGAGAGAGAGAGAGTGAGAGGATGAAAGAGTGGGTGTGACAGAGAGGGCGAGAGAGAGAAAGAGTGGATGAGAGAGAGTGGGCGAGAGAGAGAAAGAGTGGGCGAGAGAGAGTGGGCGAGAGAGAGAGTGTGCGAGAGAGAGAGTGAGTGGGCGAGAGAGAGAGTGTGGGTGAGAGTGAGAGGCGGGTAGAGGAACATAATGGGCGAGAGAGAGATTGGGCGAGAGTGAGAGAGTGGGCGAGAGAGAGAATTGGTGAGAGAGAGATTGGGCGAGAGTGAGAGTGGGCGAGAGAGAGAGTGGGAGAGAGTGAGAGAGCGGGCGAGAGAGAGATTGGGAAAGAGTGAGAGAGTGGGCGAGAGAGAGTGGACGAGAGAGAGGGCAAGCGAGAGAGAGTGGGCGAGAGAGAGTGTTGGCGAGAGAGAGTGTGGGCGAGAGAGAGTGGGTGAGAGTGAGAGAGTGGGCGAGAGAGACATTGGGCGAGAGTGTGAGAATGGGCGAGAGAGAGTGGGCGAGAGAGAGTGGGAGCGAGATGAGTGGGCGAGAGAGAGTGACTGGGCGAGAGTAAGAGAGTGAGCGAGAGAGAGAGTGGGAGAGAGTGAGAGAGTGGGCGAGAGAGAGAGTGGGAGAGAGTGAGCGAGTGGGCAAGAGAGAGTGGGCGAGAGAGAGAGTGGGCGAGAGAGAGTGTTGGCGAGTGAGAGAGTGGGCGAGAGAGAGTGGGTGAGAGTGAGAGAGTGGGCGAGAGAGAGATTGGGCGAGTGTGTGAGAATGGGCGAGAGAGAGAGTGGGCGAGAGAGAGAGTGGGCGAGAGAGAGTGTGGATGAGAGTGAGAAAGTGGGCGAGAGAGAGCACGGGTGATAGAGAGAGTGGGCGAGAGAGAGAGTGGGTGAGAGTGAGACTGGGCGAGAGTGAGAGAGTGGGCGAGAGAGAGAGTGGGAGAGAGTGAGAGAGTGGGCAAGAGAGAGAGTGGGCGAGAGAGAGTGTTGGCGAGAGAGAGTGGACGAGAGTGAGAGATTGGGCGAGAGAGAGTGGGCAAGAGAGACTGTGGGTGAGACAGAGAGTGGGTGAGAGTGAGACTGGGCGAGAGTGAGAGAGTGGGCGAGAGAGAGAGTGGGAGAGAGTGAGAGAGTGGGCGAGAGAGAGAGAGTGGGTGAGAGTGAGTGGAAGAGAGTGAGATCGTGGGCAAAAGAGAGTGAGCGAGAGAGAGTGTGGGCGAGAGGATGTGGGCGAGACAGAGAGTGGGTGAGAGTGAGAGAGTGGGCGAGAGAGAGCGCGGGCGAGAGAAAGAGTGTGGGCGAGAGAGAGTGTGGGTGAGAGAGAATGTTGGCGAGCGAGAGTGGGCGAGAGTGAGAGTGGGTGAGAGTGAGACTGGGCCAAAGAGAGAGTGGGTGAGAGAGAGTGGGCGAGAGTGTGACTGGTTGAGAGTGAGAGAGGGGGTGAGAGAGAGAGAGTGGGCGAGGGTGAGAGAGTGGGCGAGAGAGAGCGCGGGCGAGAGAAAGAGTGGTCGAGAGAGAGTGTGGGCGAGAGAGAGTGTTGGCGAGAGAGAGAGTGGGTGAGAATGAGAGTGGGTGAGAGTGAGACTGAGCCAAAGAGAGAGTGGGTGAGAGAGAGTGGGCGAGAGTGTGACTGGGCGAGAGTGAGCGAGGGGGCGAGAGAGAGAGTGGGCGAGAGTGAGAGAGTGGGCGAGAGAGAGTGGGCGAGAGTGAGAGAGTGGGTGAGAGAGAGTGGACGAGAGAGAGAGTAGGCGTGAGTGAGTGGGCGAGAGTGAGAGAGTGGGTGAGAGTGAGACTGGGCAAGAGTGAGAGTGTGGCCGAGAGAGAGAGTGGGAGAGGGTGACAGAGTGCGCGAGAGTGAGAGAGTGGGCGACAGAGAAAGTGTGAGAGGGTGGGCGAGAGAGAGTGTGGTCAAGAGTGGAAGAGAGTGAGAGTGGGCGAGAGAGAGTTGGAGAGAGATAGAGTGGGAGAGAGTGAGAGAGTGGGCGACAGAGTGGGTGGGCAAGAGCTAGTGGGCGGGATTAAGAGAGTGGGAAAGAGGGAGTGGGTAAGAGAGAGTTTGGGCGAGAGAGAGACTTGGCAAGAGAGAGTGGGCGGGATTAAAAGAGTGGGAAAGAGGGAGTGGGTAAGAGAGAGTGTGGGCGAGAGAGAGAAAGAGTGGGCGAAAAAGAGTGTGCGAGAGAGAGAGTGGGCGAGAGAGAGAGTGAGGGGACGAGAGAGAGAGTGTGGGTGAGAGTGAGGGGGGGAAGAGGGACATAGTGTGTGAGAAAGAGAGTGGGCGAGAGAGAGAGTGGGAGAGAGTGAGAGAGTGGGCGAGAGAGAGTGGGAGAGAGTGAGAGAGTGGGCGAGAGAGTGTCGGCTAGAGAGTGTGGGCGAGAGAGAGAGTAGGCGAGACAGAGAGTGGGCGAGAGAGAGAGTGGGCGAGAGTGAGAGTTAGGCGAGAGAGAGCGCAGGCGAGAGAGAGAGTGGGTGAGAGAGAATGTGGGCGAGAGAGAATGTGGGCGAGAGAGAGTGTAGGCGAGAGAGAGAGTGGGCGAGAGAGAGTGGGCGAGAGAGAGAGTGGATGAGAGTGAGAAAGTGGGCGAGAGAGAGCACGGGTGATAGAGAGAGTGGGCGAGAGAGAGAGTGGGTGAGAGTGAGACTGGGCGAGAGTGAGAGAGTGGGCGAGAGAGAGAGTGGGAGAGAGTGAGAGAGTGGGCGAGAGAGAATGGGTGAGAGTGAGTGGGACAGAGTGAGATGGTGGGCAAGAGAGAGTGAGCGAGAGAGAGTGTGGGCGAGAGAGTGTGGGCGAGACAGAGAGTGGGTGAGAGTGAGACTGGGCGAGAGTGAGAGAGTGGGCGAGAGAAAGTGGGTGAGAGAGAGTAGGCGAGAGAGAGAGTGGGCGAGAGAGAGAAAGTGGTAGAGAGTGAGAGAATGGGCGAGAGAGTGTGTGGGTGAGAGAGAGTGTGGGCGAGACAGAGAATGGGTGAGAGTGAGACTGGGCGAGAGTGAGAGAGTGGGCGAGAGAGAGTGGGTGAGAGAGAGTAGGCGAGAGAGAGAGTGGGCGAGAGAGAGAGAGTGGGAGAGAGTGAGAGTGGGCGAGAGAGAATGGGAGAGACTAAGAGAGTGGGCGAGAGTGAATGTAGGTGAGAGAGAGTGTTGGCCAGAGAGAGAGTTGGCGAGAGTGAGAGAGTGGGCGAGAGAGAGCGGGCGAGAGAGAGTGGGAGAGTGGGAGTGTGGGTGAGAGAGAGTGTCGGCGAAACAGAGAGTGCTTGAGAGTGAGACTGTAACAAAGAGAGAGTGGGCGAGAGAGAGAGTGGGCGAGCGAAAGAGTGGGAGAGAGAGAGAGAGAGAGAGAGAGATAGAGTGAGAGAGTGGGCAAGAGAGATTAGGCGAGAGAGAGAGTGGGTATGAGAGAGTGTTGGCAAGAGAGAGTGGGCGAGACAGAGAGTGGGTGAGAGTGAGTCTGGGCGAGAGTGAGAGAGTGGGCGAGAGAGAGAGTGGGAGAGAGTGAGAGAGTGAGCAAGAGAGAGTAGGTGAGAGTGAGTGGGAGAGAGTGAGATCATGGGCAAGAGAGAGTGAGCTAGAGAGAGTGTGGGCGAGAGGATGTGGGCGAGACAGAGAGTGGGTGAGAGTGAGAGAGTGAGAGAGTGGGCGAGAGAGAGCGCGGGCGAGAGAAAGAGTGTGGGCGAGAGAGAGAGTGTGGGCGAGAGAGAGTGTTGGCGAGAGAGAGTGGGCGAGAGTGAGAGTGGGTGAGAGTGAGACTGGGCCAAAGAGAGAGTGGGTGAGAGAGAGTGGGCGAGAGTGTGATTGGTCGAGAGTGAGAGAGGGGGCGAGAGAGAGAGTGGGCGAGGGTGAGAGAGTGGGCGAGAGAGAGCACGGGCGAGAGAAAGAGTGGTCGAGAGAGAGTGTGGGCGAGAGAGAGTGTTGGCGAGAGAGAGAGTGGGTGAGAGTGAGAGTGGGTGAGAGTGAGACTGAGCCAAAGAGAGAGTGGGTGAGAGAGAGTGGGCGAGAGTGTGACTGGGCGAGAGTGAGCGAGGGGGCGAGAGAGAGTGGGCGAGAGTGAGAGAGTGGGCGAGAGAGAGTGGGCGAGAGTGAGAGAGTGGGTGAGAGAGATTGGACGAGAGAGAGATTAGGTGTGAGAGAGTGGGCGAGAGAGAGTGGGTGAGAGTGAAACTGGGCAAGAGTGAGAGAGTGGGCGAGAGAGAGAGTGGGAGAGAGTGAGAGTTTGGGCGACAGAGAGCGCGGGCGAGAGAAAGAGTGTCTGTGAGAGAGAGTGTGGGTGAGAGAGAGTGTTGGCGAGAGAGAGTGGGCGAGAGTGAGAATGGGTGAGAGTGAGACTGGGCCAAAGAGAGAGTGGGTGAGAGAGAGTGGGCGAGAGTGTGATTGGTCGAGAGTGAGAGAGGGGGCGAGACAGAGAGAGTGGGCGAGGGTGAGAGAGTGGGCGAGAGAGAGCGCGGGCGAGAGAAAGAGTGGTCGAGAGAGAGTGTGGGCGAGAGAGAGTGTTGGCGAGAGAGAGAGTGGGTGAGAGTGAGAGTGGGTGAGAGTGAGACTGAGCCAAAGAGAGAGTGGGTGAGAGAGAGTGGGCGAGAGTGTGACTGGGCGAGAGTGAGCGAGGGGGCGAGAGAGAGAGTGGGCGAGAGTGAGAGAGTGGGCGAGAGAGAGTGGGCGAGAGTGAGAGAGTGGGTGAGAGAGATTGGACGAGAGAGAGAGTAGGCGTGAGAGAGTGGGCGAGAGAGAGTGGGTGAGAGTGAGACTGGGCAAGAGTGAGAAAGTGGGCGGGAGAGAGAGTGGGAGAAAGTGACAGAGTGCGCGAGAGTGAGAGAGTGGGCGACAGAGAAATTGTGAGAGGGTGGGCGAGAGAGAGTGTGGTCAAGAGTGAGAGAGTAGGCGAGAGTGAGAGTGGGAGAGAGTGAGAGTGGGCGAGAGAGAGTTGGAGAGAGATAGAGTGGGAGAGAGTCAGAGAGTGGGCGAGAGAGCGAGTCGGAGAGAGTAGGAGTGTGGGCGAGAGAGAGTGTAGGTGAGAGAGAGTGTTGGCCAGAGAGAGAGTTGGCGACAGTGAGAGTGTGGGCGAGAGATGGAGAGCGGGCGAGAGAGAGAGTTGGAGAGAGGGAGTGTGGGTGAGAGAGAGTGGGTGAGAGTGAGACTGGGCGAAAGAGAGAGAGTGTGCGAGAGAGAGAGTGGGCGAGTGAAAGAGTGGAGAGAGAGAGAGTGATAGAGTGAGAGAGTGGGCAAGAGAGATTGGGCGAGAGAGAGAGTGGGTGTGAGAGACTGTGGGTGAGAGAGAGTGTGGGCAAGAGTGAGTGGGTGAGAGTGAGACTGGGCGAAAGAGAGAGTGTGTGCGAGAGAGAGAGTGGGCGAGCGAAAGAGTGGGAGCGAGAGAGAGAGTGAGAGAGAGAGAGAGTGGGCGAGAGAGAGTGGGCTATAGAGAGAGTGGGCGAGCGAAAGAGTGGGAGCGAGAGAGAGAGTGAGAGAGTGAGAGAGTGGGCAAGAGAGAGTGGGCGAGAGAGAGTGGGTGTGAGAGACTGTGGGCGAGAGAGAGAAAGAGATGCCAAGAGTGAGTCGGTGAGAGTGAGTGTGGGCGAGAGAGAGACTGGGTCAAAGAATTGGTGAGAGAGAGTGGGTGAGAGAGAGAAAGAGTGGGCGAGAGAGAGTGGGCGAGGGAGAGGGTGAGTGGGCGAGAGAGAGATGTGGGTGAGAGTGAGGGGGGAAGAGGGACATAGTGGGCGAGAGAGAGTGGGCGAGAGAGAGTGTTGTCGAGAGAGAGTGGACGAGTGTGAGAGATTGGGCGAGAGAGAGTGCGCAAGAGAGAGTGTGGGCGAGACAGAGAGTGGGTGAGAGTGAGACTGCGCGAGAGTGAGAGAATGGGCGAGAGAGAGAGTGGGAGAGAGTGAGAGAGTGGGCGAGAGAGAGTGGGTGAGAGTGAGTGAGAGAGAGTGAGATCGTGGGCAAGAGAGAGTGAGCAAGAGAGAGTGTGGGCGAGAGAGTGTGGGCGAGACAGAGAGTGGGTGAGAGTGAGACTGGGCGAGAGTGAGAGAGTGGGCGAGAGAGAGTGGGCAAGAGTGAGAGAGTGGGCGAGAGAGAGTGGGCAAGAGTGAGAGTGGGCGAGAGTGAGAGAGTGGGCGAGAGAGAGCGTGGGCGAGAGAGAGAGAGTGGGTGAGAGTGAGACTGGGCCAAAGAGAGAGTGGGTGAGAGAGAGTGGGCGAGAGTGTGACTGGGCGAGGGTGAGACAGTGAGTGAGAGAGAGAGTGGGAGAGAGTGAAAGAGTGGGCGAGAGAGAGCGCGGGCGAGAGAGAGAGAGTGGGTGAGAGTGAGAATGGGCCAAAGAGAGAATGCGTGAGAGAGAGTGGGCGAGAGTGTGACTGGGCGAGGGTGAGACAGTGAGTGAGAGAGAGAGTGGGAGAGAGTGAGAGAGTGGGCGAGAGAGAGAGTGTGCGAGAGTGAGAGAGTGGGCGAGAGAGAGTGTGGGTGAGAGTGAGACTGGGCCAAAGAGAGAGTGGGTGAGAGAGAGTGGGCGAGAGTGTGACTGGGCGAGAGTGAGAGAGTGAGCGAGAGAGAGTGTGGGAGAGAGTGAGAGAGTGGGCGAGAGAGAGTGTGGGCGAGAGTGAGACTGGGCGAGAGTGAGATAGTGAGCGAGAGAGAGAGTGGGAGAGAGTGAGAGAGTGGGCGAGAGATAGAGTGGGCGAGAGAGAGAGTAGGAGAGAGTGAGAGAGTGCGCGAGAGAGTGTGGGTGACAGAGAGTGTTGGCCAGAGAGATAGTGGGCGAGAATGAGAGAGTGGGCGAGAATGAGAGAGTGGGCAAGAGAGAGAGTGGGCGAGAGAGAGAGTGGGAGAGAGAGAGTGGGAGAGAGAGAGTGGGCGAGAGAGAGCGCGGGCAACGGAGAGAGTGGGCGAGAGAGAGAGTGGGTGAGTGTGAGACTGGGCCAAAGAGAGAGTGTGTGAGAGAGAGAGGGCGACAGTGTGAATGGGCGAGAGTGAGAGAGTGGGCGAGAGAGAGAGTGGGATAGAGTGAGAGCGTGGGCGAGAGAGAGTGGTCAAGACAGAGTGTGGGCGAGACAGAGAGTGTGCGAGAGTGAGACTGGGCGAGAGTAAGAGAGGGGTCGAGACAGAGAGTGGGGGAGAGAGAGAGTGGGCGCGAGAGAGAGAGAGTGGTAGAGAGTGAGAAAGAGAGAGTGGGCGAGAGAGAGCGCAGGCAAGAGAGAGCGTGGGCGAGAGAGAGTGGGCGAGAGAGAGAGTGGTAGAGAGTGAGAGAGTTTGCGAGAGAGAGCGCAGGCGAGAGTGTGAATGGGCGAGAGTGAGAGAGGGGGTGAGAGAGAGACAGTGGGAGAGAGTGAGAGAGTGGGCGAGAGAGAGAGTGGGAGTGAGTGAGAGAGAGGGAGAGAGAGAGGGGGTGAGAGAGAGACAGTGGGAGAGAGTGAGAGAGTGGGCGAGAGAGAGAGTGGGAGAGAGTGAGAGAGAGGGAGAGAGAGAGTGGGCTAGAGAGAGAGAGTGGGAGAGAGTGAGAGAATGGGCGAGAGAGAGTGGGCGTGAGAGACTGTGGGCGAGAGTGAGGGGTGATAGTGAGACTGGGTGAGAGAGCGAGAGTGGGCGAGAGAGAGAGTAGGAGAGAGTGAGAGAGTGTGGGTGATAGAGAGTGTTTGCCAGAGAGAGAGTGGGCGAGAATGAGAGAGTGGGCGAGAGAGATAGTGCGCGAGAGAGAGAGTGGGCTAGAGAGAGAGAATGGACGACAGAGAAAGTGGGCGAGACAGAGTGTTGGCGAGAGAGAGAGTGGGCGAGAGAGAGAGTGGGTGAGAGTGAGAGAGTGAGCGAGAGAGACTGTGGGCGAGAGTGAGGGGTGATAGTGAGACTGGGTGAGAGAGCGAGAGTGGGCGAGAGAGAGAGTAGGAGAGAGTGAGAGAGTGTGCGAGAGAGTGTGGGTGATAGAGAGTGTTGGCCAGAGAGAGAGTGGGCGAGAATGAGAGAGTGGGCGAGAGAGAGAGTGGGCGAGAGAGAGAGTGGGCTAGAGAGAGAGAATGGACGAGAGAGAAAGTGGGCGAGAGAGAGTGTTGGCGAGAGAGAGAGTGCGCGAGAGAGAGAGTGGGTGAGAGTGAGAGAGTGGGCGAGAGAGAGTAGGCGAGAGTGTGAGAATGGGCGACAGAGAGAGTGGGCGAGATAGTGGGAGAGAGTGAGAGAGTGGGCAAGAGTGAGAGTGGGCGAGAGAGTGTGTGGGCGAGAGAGAGTGGGCGAGAGTGTGACTGGGTGAGAGTGAGAGAGTGGGTGAAGAGTGGGCGAGAGATAGAGTGGGCGAGAGACAGTGTGGGAGAGAGTGCGAGAGTGGGCAAGAGAGATTGGGCGAGAGAGAGTGTGGTCGAGAGAGTGTGGGCGAGAGAGTGTGGGTGAGAGAGAGTGGGTGAGAGTGAGACCGGGCGAGTGTGAGAGAGTGGGCGAGAGAGAGAGTGGGAGAGAGCGAGAGAGTGGGAGAGAGAGAGTGGGCTGGAGTGAGAGAATGGGCGAGAGAGAGTGGGCGTGAGAGACTGTGGGCGAGAGTGAGGGGTGAGAGTGAGACTGGGCGAGAGAGAGTGGGCGAGAGACAGAGTCGGAGAGAGTGAGAGAGTGGGCGAGAGTGAGAGTGGGCGGGAGAGTGTGTGGGTGAGAGAGAGACTGGGTGAGAGAGAGAGTGGGCGAGAGAAACTGGGTGAGAGAGAGTAGGAGAGAGTGAGAGAGTGGAGAGAGAGAGAGTGGGCGAGAGAGAGTGTTGGCGAGAGAGAGAGTGGGCGAGAGAGAGTGGGTGAGAGTGAGAGAGTGAGCGAGAGAGATTGGACGAGAGTGTGAGAATGGGCGAGAGAGAGAGTGGGCGAGAGACAGAGTGGGAGAGAGTGAGAGAGTGGGCGAGAGTGAGTGTGGGCGAGAGAGTGTGTGGGCGAGAGTGAGAGAGTGGGCGAGAGAGAGAGATGGAGAGAGTGAGAGAGTTTGGGCGAGAGTGAGACTGGGTGAAAGAGAGAGAGTGGGCGAGAGAGAGAGTGGGCGAGCGAAAGAGTTGGAGAGAGAGAGAGTGAGAGGATGAAAGAGTGGGTGTGACAGAGAGGGTGAGAGAGAGAAAGAGTGGATGAGAGAGAGTGGGCGAGAGAGAGAAAGAGTGGGCGAGAGAGAGTGGGCGAGAGAGAGAGTGTGCGAGAGAGAGAGTGAGTGGGCGAGAGAGAGAGTGTGGGTGAGAGTGAGAGGCGGGTAGAGGAACATAATGGGCGAGAGAGAGATTGGGCGAGAGTGAGAGAGTGGGCGAGAGAGAGAATTGGTGAGAGAGAGATTGGGCGAGAGTGAGAGTGGGCGAGAGAGAGAGTGGGAGAGAGTGAGAGAGCGGGCGAGAGAGAGATTGGGAAAGAGTGAGAGAGTGGGCGAGAGAGAGTGGACGAGAGAGAGGGCAAGCGAGAGAGAGTGGGCGAGAGAGAGTGTTGGCGAGAGAGAGTGTGGGCGAGAGAGAGTGGGTGAGAGTGAGAGAGTGGGCGAGAGAGACATTGGGCGAGAGTGTGAGAATGGGCGAGAGAGAGTGGGCGAGAGAGAGTGGGAGCGAGATGAGTGGGCGAGAGAGAGTGACTGGGCGAGAGTAAGAGAGTGAGCGAGAGAGAGAGTGGGAGAGAGTGAGAGAGTGGGTGAGAGAGAGAGTGGGAGAGAGTGAGCGAGTGGGCAAGAGAGAGTGGGCGAGAGAGAGAGTGGGCGAGAGAGAGTGTTGGCGAGTGAGAGAGTGGGCGAGAGAGAGTGGGTGAGAGTGAGAGAGTGGGCGAGAGAGAGATTGGGCGAGTGTGTGAGAATGGGCGAGAGAGAGAGTGGGCGAGAGAGAGAGTGGGCGAGAGAGAGAGTGGGAGAGAGTGAGAGAGTGGGCGCAGAGCGTGAGAATGGCCGAGAGAGAGAGTGGGCGAGAGAGAGTGGGAGCGAGATGAGTGGGCGAGAGAGAGTGACTGGGCGAGAGTAAGAGAGTGGGCGAGAGAGAGAGTGGGAGAGAGTGAGAGAGTGGGCGAGAGAGAGAGTGGGAGAGAGTGAGCGAGTGGGCAAGAGAGTGTGGGCGAGAGAGAGCGCAGGCGAGAGAGAGTGGGCGAGAGAGAGTGTTGGCGAGAGAGAGAGTGGGCGAGAGAGAGTGGGTGAGAGTGAGAGAGTGGGCGAGAGAGAGAGTGGGAGAGAGTGAGAGAGTGGGCGAGAGAGAGTTGCCAAGAGAGACAATGGGCGAGAGAGAGTGTGGGCGAGAGTGAGAGGGGGTGAAAGAGAGAGAGTTGGCGAGAGTGAGAGAGTGGGAGAGAGAGAGTGAGAGAGTGAAAGAGTGGGTGTGAGAGAGTGGGGGCGAGAGAGAGAGAGTGGGCAAGAGGGAGTGGTTGAGAGAGAGTGTGGGCAAGTGAGACTGGGCGAAAGATTGCGTGAGAGAGAGTGGGCGAGAGAGAGTGGGCAAGAGAGAGTGTGGGCGAGACAGAGAGTGGGTGAGAGTGAGACTGCTCGAGCGTGAGAAAGTGAGCGAGAGAGAGAGTGGGAGAGAGTGAGAGAGTCGGCGACAGAGACAGTAGGCGAGAGAGAGAGTGGGCGAGAGGGAGTGTGGGCGAGATAGAGAGTGGGCAAGATAGAGAGTGCGTGAGATTGAGACTGGGCCAAAGAGAGAGTGGGTGAGAGAGAGTGGGCGAGATTGTGACTGGACGAGAGTGAGAGAGTGGGCGAGAGAGAGAATGCGTGCGAGAGAGTGTGGGCGAGAGTGAGACTGGGCGAAAGAGAGAGAGTGGGCGAGAGAGAGAGTGGGCGAGAGAGAGTGGGAGAGAGAGAGAGAGAGATAGTGAGAGAGAGAGAGATTGGGAAAGAGTGAGAGATTGGGCGAGAGAGAGTTGGCAAGAGAGAGTGTGGGAGAGAGTGAGAGAGTGGGCGAGAGAGACAGTGGGAGAGAGAGAGTGGGCAAGAGAGAGTGGGTGAGAGTGAGTGAGAGAGAGTGAGATCGTGGGCAAGAAAGAGTGAGCGAGAGAGAGTGTGGGCGAGAGAGTGTGGGCGAGACAGAGAGTGGGCAAGACAGAGACTGCGTGAGATTGAGACTGGGCCAAAGAGAGAGTGGGTGAGAGAGAGTGGGCGAGATTGTGACTGGACGAGAGTGAGAGAGTGGGCGAGAGAGAGAATGCGTGCGAGAGAGTGTGGGCGAGAGTGAGACTGGGCGAAAGAGAGAGAGTGGGCGAGAGAGAGAGTGGGCGAGAGAGAGTGGGGGAGAGAGAGAGAGAGAGATAGTGAGAGAGAGAGAGATTGGGAAAGAGTGAGAGATTGGGCGAGAGAGAGTTGGCAAGAGAGAGTGTGGGAGAGAGTGAGAGAGTGGGCGAGAGAGAGAGTGGGAGAGAGAGAGAGAGTGGGCAAGAGAGAGTGGGTGAGAGTGAGTGAGAGAGAGTGAGATCGTGGGCAAGAAAGAGTGAGCGAGAGAGAGTGTGGGCGAGAGAGTGTGGGCGAGACAGAGAGTGGGTGAGAGTGAGACTGGGCGAGAGTGAGAGAGTGGGCGACAGAAAGTGGGCAAGAGTGAGAGAGTGGGCGAGAGTGAGACTGGGCGAGAGTGAGACTGTGAGCGAGAGTGAGACTGGGCGAGAGTGAGAGAGTGGTCGAGACAGAGAGTGGGGGAGAGAGAGAGAGTGGGCGGGAGAGAGTAGGCAAGGGAGAGTGTGGGCGAGACAGAGAGTGGGCGAGAGTGAGACTGGGCGAGAGTGAGAGAGTGGGCGAGAGAGAGATTGGGCGAGAGAGAGAGTGGGCGAGAGAGAGTGGGCGATAGTGAGAGAGTGGGCGAGAGAGAGCGCAGGCGAGAGTGTGAATGGGCGAGAGTGAGAGAGGGGGTGAGAGAGAGACAGTGGGAGAGAGTGAGAGAGTGGGCGAGAGAGAGAGTGGGAGAGAGTGGCAGAGAGAGAGAGTGGGCTAGAGAGAGAGAGTGGGAGAGAGTGAGAGAATGGGCGAGAGAGAGAGTGGGCGTGAGAGAGTGTGGGCGAGAGTGAGGGGTGAGAGTGAGACTGAGCGAGAGAGAGAGAGTGGGCGAGAGAGAGTGGGTGAGAGGGAGAGTGGGAGAGAGAGAGAGAGTAGGAGAGAGTGAGAGAGTGTGCGAGAGAGTGTGGGTGATAGAGTGTTGGCCAGAGAGAGAGTCGGCGAGAATGAGAGAGTGGGCGAGAGAGAGAGGGTGCGACAGACGGAGTGGGAGAGAGTGAGAGAGTGGGAGAGAGAGAGTGTGCTAGAGAGAGAGAGTGGGAGAGAGTGAGAGAAGAGGCGAGAGAGAGAGTGGGCATGAGAGAGTGTGGGCGACAGTGAGCGGTGAGAGTGAGACTGGGCGAGAGAGAGAGAGTGGGCGAGAGAGACAGTGGGCGAGGGAGATTGGGCGAGAGTGTGACTGGGAGAGAGAGTGTAGGTGAGAGAGAGAGTGGGAGAGAGAGAGAGTAGGAGAGAGTGAGAGAGTGTGCGAGAGAGTGTGGGTGATAGATAGTGTTGGCCAGAGAGAGAGTGGGCGAGAATGAGAGAGTGGGTGAGAGAGAGAGTGGGCGAGAGAGAGATCGGGAGCGAGTGAGAGAATGGGCGAGAGAGAGAGTGGGCGTGAGAGAGTGTGGGCGAGAGTGAGGGGTGAGAGTCAGACTGGGCGAAAGTGAGAGAGTGGCCGAGAGAGAGAGTGGGCGAGAATGAGAGAGTGGGCGAGAGAGAGACTGGGAGCGAGTGAGAGAATGGGCGAGAGAGAGAGTGGGCGTGAGAGAGTGTGGGCGAGAGTGAGGGGTGAGAGTCAGACTTGGCGAAAGAGAGAGAGTGGCCGAGAGAGAGAGTGGGCGAGAGAGAGTAGGAGAGAGTGAGAGAGTGTGCGAGGGAGTGTGGGTGATATAGAGTGTTGGCCAGAGAGAGAGTGGGCGAGAATGAGAGAGTGGGCCAGAGAGTGAGTGGGCGAGAGTGAGAGAGTGGTTGAGACAGAGAGTGGGCGAGAGAGAGGGTGGGCGAGATTGAGAGAGTGGTCGTGACAGAGAGAGAGAGCGTGAGAGAGAGTGGGCGAGGGAGACTGGGCAAGGGAGAGTTTGGGCGAGACAGAGAGTGGGTGAGAGTGAGACTAGGCGAGAGTGAGAGAGTGGTCGAGAGAGAGTGGGCGAGAGAGAGTGGGCAAGAGAGAGAGAGAGTGGGCGAGATTGAGAGATTGGGCGAGAGAGAGCGCGGGCAATAGAGAGAGTGGGCGAGAGAGAGAGTAGCTGAGAGTGAGACTGGGCCAAAGAGAGAGTGGGTGAGAGAGAGTGGGCGAGAGTGTGACTGGGCGAGAGTGAGAGAGTGGGCGAGAGAGATAGTGGGAGAGAGTGAGAGAGTGGGCGAGAGAGAGTGGGCGAGAGAGAGTGATGGAGAGAGTGAGAGAGTGGGCGAGAGAGAGAGTGGGAGAGAGTGGCAGAGAGAGAGAGTGGGCTAGAGAGAGAGAGTGGGAGAGAGTGAGAGAATGGGCGAGAGAGAGAGTGGGCGTGAGAGAGTGTGGGCGAGAGTGAGGGGTGAGAGTGAGACTGAGCGAGAGAGAGAGAGTGGGCGAGAGAGAGTGGGTGAGAGAGAGAGTGGGAGAGAGAGAGAGTAGGAGAGAGTGAGAGAGTGTGCGAGAGAGTGTGGGTGATAGAGTGTTGGCCAGAGAGAGAGTCGGCGAGAATGAGAGAGTGGGCGAGAGAGAGAGGGGGCGACAGACGGAGTGGGAGAGAGTGAGAGAGTGGGAGAGAGAGAGTGTGCGAGAGAGAGAGAGTGGGAGAGAGTGAGAGAAGAGGCGAGAGAGAGAGTGGGCATGAGAGAGTGTGGGCGAGAATGAGCGGTGAGAGTGAGACTGGGCGAGAGAGAGAGAGTGGGCGAGAGAGACAGTGGGCGAGGGAGATTGGGCGAGAGTGTGACTGGGAGAGAGAGTGTAGTTGAGAGAGAGAGTGGGAGAGAGAGAGAGGAGGAGAGAGTGAGAGAGTGTGCGAGAGAGTGTGGGTGATAGATAGTGTTGGCCAGAGAGAGAGTGGGCGAGAATGAGAGAGTGGGTGAGAGAGAGAGTGGGTGAGAGAGAGATTGGGAGAGGGTGAGAGAGTGGGCGAGAGAGAGAGTGGGAGAGAGAGAGAGAGAGAGAGAGTGGTCGAGACAGAGTGTGGGCGAGACAGAGTGGGCGAGGTTGAGACTTGGCAAGAGTGAGAGAGTGGTCGACACAGCGAATGAGCGAGAGAGAGAGTGGGCGAGAGAGAGTGGGCAAGGGAGAGTGTGGGTGAGACAGAGAGTGGGTGAGAGTGAGACGGGGCGAGAGTGAGAGAGTGGTCGAGAGAGAGTGGGCGAGAGAGAGAGTGGTAGAGAGTGAAAAAGAGAGAGTGGGCGAGAGTGAGAGAGTGGGTGATAGAGAGTGGGCGAGAGAGAGAGTGGTAGAAAGTGAGAGAGTGGGAGAGAGAGAGTGGGCTAGAGAGAGAGAGTGGGGAGAGTGAGAGAATGGGCGAGAAGAGATAGTGGGCGTGAGAGAATATGGGCGAGTTTGAGTGGGTGAGAGTGAGACTGGGCGAGAGAGGGAGTGGGCGAGAGAGAGATTGGGCGAGAGGGAGAGTGGGCGAAAGAGAGTGGGCGAGAGTGAGAGAGTGGGCGATAGAGAGCTCAGGCGAGAGTGTGAATGGGCGAGAGTGAGAGAGGGGGTGAGAGAGAGACAGTGGGAGAGAGTGAGAGAGTGGGCGAGAGAGAGAGTGGGAGAGAGTGAGAGAGTGGGAGAGAGAGAGTGGGCTGGAGAGAGAGAGTGGGAGAGAGTGAGAGAATGGGCGAGAGAGAGAGTGGGCGTGAGAGAGTGTGGGAGGGAATGAGGGGTGAGAGTGGGACTGGGCGAGGGAGAGAGAGTGGGCGAGAGAGAGAGTGGGCGAGAGAGAGTGGGAGAGAGTGAGAGTGGGCGAGAGAGAGTGTGGGTGAGAGAGAGAGTGGGAGAGAGAGAGAGTAGGAGAGACTGAGAGAGTGTGCGAGAGAGTGTGGGTGATAGAGAGTATTGGCCAGAGAGAGAGTGGGCGAGAATGAGAGAGTGGGCGAGAGAGAGACTGGGAGCGAGTGAGAGAATGGGCTAGAGAGAGAGTGGGCGTGAGAGAGTGTGGGCGAGAGTGAGGGGTGAGAGTCAGACTGGGCGAAAGAGAGAGAGTGGCCGAGAGAGAGAGTGGGCGAGAGAGAGTAGGAGAGAGTGAGAGAGTGTGCGAGGGAGTGTGGGTGATATAGAGTGTTGGCCAGAGAGAGAGTGGGCGAGAATGAGAGAGTGGGCCAGAGAGTGAGTGGGCGAGAGTGAGAGAGTGGTCGAGACAGAGAGTGGGCGAGAGAGAGGGTGGGCGAGATTGAGAGAGTGGTCGTGACAGAGAGAGAGAGCGTGAGAGAGAGTGGGCGAGGGAGACTGGGCAAGGGAGAGTTTGGGCGAGACAGAGAGTGGGTGAGAGTGAGACTAGGTGGGAGTGAGAGAGTGGTCGAGAGAGAGTGGGCGAGAGAGAGTGGGCAAGAGAGAGAGAGAGTGGGCGAGATTGAGAGATTGGGCGAGAGAGAGCGCGGGCAATAGAGAGAGTGGGCGAGAGAGAGAGTAGGTGAGAGTGAGACTGGGCCAAAGAGAGAGTGGGTGAGAGAGATTGGGCGAGAGTGTGACTGGGCGAGCGTGAGAGAGTGGGCGAGAGAGAGAGTGGGAGAGAGTGAGAGAGTGGGCGAGAGAGAGTGGGCGAGAGAAAGTGATGGAGAGAGTGAGAGAGTGGGCGAGAGAGAGAGTGGGAGAGAGTGGCAGAGAGAGAGACTGGGCTAGAGAGAGAGAGTAGGAGAGAGTGAGAGAATGGGCGAGAGAGAGTGGGTGAGAGAGAGAGTGGGAGAGAGAGAGAGAGTAGGAGAGAGTGAGACTGGGCCAAAGAGAGAGTGGGTGAGAGAGATTGGGCGAGAGTGTGACTGGGCGAGAGTGAGAGAGTGGGCGAGAGAGAGAGTGGGAGAGAGTGAGAGAGTGGGCGAGAGAGAGTGGGCGAGAGAAAGTGATGGAGAGAGTGAGAGAGTGGGCGAGAGAGAGAGTGGGAGAGAGTGGCAGAGAGAGAGACTGGGCTAGAGAGAGAGAGTAGGAGAGAGTGAGAGAATGGGCGAGAGAGAGTGGGTGAGAGAGAGAGTGGGAGAGAGAGAGAGAGTAGGAGAGAGTGAGAGAGTGTGCGAGAGAGTGTGGGTGATAGAGTGTTGGCCAGAGAGAGAGTCGGCGAGAATGAGAGAGTGGGCGAGAGAGAGAGGGGGCGACAGACGGAGTGGGAGAGAGTGAGAGAGTGGGAGAGAGAGAGTGTGCTAGAGAGAGAGGGTGGGAGAGAGTGAGAGAAGAGGCGAGAGAGAGAGTGGGCATGAGAGAGTGTGGGCGAGAGTGAGCGGTGAGAGTGAGACTGGGCGAGAGAGAGAGAGTGGGCGAGAGAGACAGTGGGCGAGGGAGATTGGGCGAGAGTGTGACTGGGAGAGAGAGTGTAGGTGAGAGAGAGAGTGGGAGAGAGAGAGAGGAGGAGAAAGTGAGAGAGTGTGCGAGAGAGTGTGGGTGATAGATAGTGTTGGCCAGAGAGAGAGTGGGCGAGAATGAGAGAGTGGGTGAGAGAGAGAGTGGGCGAGAGAGAGATTGGGAGAGGGTGAGAGAGTGGGCGAGAGAGAGAGTGGGAGAGAGAGAGAGAGAGAGAGAGAGTGGTCGAGACAGAGTGTGGGCGAGACAGAGTGGGCGAGATTGAGACTTGGCAGGAGTGAGAGAGTGGTCGACACAGCGAGTGAGCGAGAGAGAGAGTGGGCGAGAGAGAGTGGGCAAGGGAGAGTGTGGGTGAGACAGAGAGTGGGTGAGAGTGAGACTGGGCGAGAGTGAGAGAGTGGTCGAGAGAGAGTGGGCGAGAGAGAGAGTGGTAGAGTGAAAAAGAGAGAGTGGGCGAGAGTGAGAGAGTGGGCGATAGAGAGTGGGCGAGAGAGAGAGTGGTAGAGAGTGAGAGAGTGGGAGAGAGAGAGTGGGCTAGAGAGAGAGAGTGGGGAGAGTGAGAGAATGGGCGAGAAGAGATAGTAGGCGTGAGAGAATATGGGCGAGTTTGAGTGGGTGAGAGTGAGACTGGGCGAGAGAGGGAGTGGGCGAGAGAGAGATTGGGCGAGAGGGAGAGTGGGCGAGAGTGAGTGGGCGAGAGTGAGAGAGTGGGCGATAGAGAGCGCAGGCGAGAGTGTGAATGGGCGAGAGTGAGAGAGGGGGTGAGAGAGAGACAGTGGGAGAGAGTGAGAGAGTGGGCGAGAGAGAGAGTGGGAGAGAGTGAGAGAGTGGGAGAGAGAGAGTGGGCTGGAGAGAGAGAGTGGGAGAGAGTGAGAGAATGGGCGAGAGAGAGAGTGGGCGTGAGAGAGTGTGGGAGGGAATGAGGGGTGAGAGTGGGAGTGGGCGAGGGAGAGAGAGTGGGCGAGAGAGAGAGTGGGCGAGAGAGAGTGGGAGAGAGTGAGAGTGGGCGAGAGAGAGTGTGGGTGAGAGAGAGAGTGGGAGAGAGAGAGAGTAGGAGAGACTGAGAGAGTGTGCGAGAGAGTGTGGGTGATAGAGAGTGTTGGCCAGAGAGAGAGTGGGCGAGAATGAGAGAGTGGGCGAGAGAGAGACTGGGAGCGAGTGAGAGAATGGGCGAGAGAGAGATTGGGCGTGAGAGAGTGTGGGCGAGAGTGAGGGGTGAGAGTCAGACTGGGCGAAAGAGAGAGAGTGGCCGAGAGAGAGAGTGGGCGAGAGAGAGTAGGAGAGAGTGAGAGAGTGTGCGAGGGAGTGTGGGTGATATAGAGTGTTGGCCAGAGAGAGAGTGGGCGAGAATGAGAGAGTGGGCCAGAGAGTGAGTGGGCGAGAGTGAGAGAGTGGTCGAGACAGAGAGTGGGCGAGAGAGAGGGTGGGCGAGATTGAGAGAGTGGTCGTGACAGAGAGAGAGAGCGTGAGAGAGAGTGGGCGAGGGAGACTGGGCAAGGGAGAGTTTGGGCGAGACAGAGAGTGGGTGAGAGTGAGACTAGGCGAGAGTGAGAGAGTGGTCGAGAGAGAGTGGGCGAGAGAGAGTGGGCAAGAGAGAGAGAGAGTGGGCGAGATTGAGAGATTGGGCGAGAGAGAGACTGGGAGCGAGTGAGAGAATGGGTGAGAGAGAGAGTGGGCGTGAGAGAGTGTGGGCGAGAGTGAGGGGTGAGAGTCAGACTGGGCGAAAGAGAGAGAGTGGCCGAGAGAGAGAGTGGGCGAGAGAGAGTAGGAGAGAGCGAGAGAGTGTGGGTGATATAGAGTGTTGGCCAGAGAGAGAGTGGGCGAGAATGAGAGAGTGGGCCAGAGAGTGAGTGGGCGAGAGTGAGAGAGTGGTCGAGACAGAGAGTGGGCGAGAGAGAGGGTGGGCGAGATTGAGAGAGTGGTCGTGACAGAGAGAGAGAGAGCGTGAGAGAGAGTGGGCGAGGGAGACTGGGCAAGGGAGAGTTTGGGCGAGACAGAGAGTGGGTGAGAGTGAGACTAGGCGAGAGTGAGAGAGTGGTCGAGAGAGAGTGGGCGAGAGAGAGTGGGCAAGAGAGAGTGGGGGTGAGACAGACAGTGTGTGGGAGTGAGACTGGGCGAGAGAGAGAGAGTGGGCGAGAGTGAGAGAGTGGGCGAGAGAGAGCGCAGGCAATAGAGAGAGTGGGTGAGAGACAGAGTGGGTGAGAGTGAGAGTGAGAGAGAGTGAGAAAGTGGGCGAGAGAGAGTGGGCGAGAGAGAGAGTGGGAGAGAGTGAGAGAGTGGGCGAGAGAGAGTGGGCGAGAGAGAGTGATGGAGAGAGTGAGAGAGTGGTCGAGACAGAGAGTGGGCGAGAGAGAGGGTGGGCGAGATTGAGAGAGTGGTCGTGACAGAGAGAGAGCGTGAGAGAGAGTGGGCGAGGGAGACTGGGCAAGGGAGAGTTTGGGCGAGACAGAGAGTGGGTGAGAGTGAGACTAGGCGGGAGTGAGAGAGTGGTCGAGAGAGAGTGGGCGAGAGAGAGTGGGCAAGAGAGAGAGAGAGTGGGCGAGATTGAGAGATTGGGCGAGAGAGAGCGCGGGCAATAGAGAGAGTGGGCGAGAGAGAGAGTAGGTGAGAGTGAGACTGGGCCAAAGAGAGAGTGGGTGAGAGAGATTGGGCGAGAGTGTGACTGGGCGAGAGTGAGAGAGTGGGCGAGAGAGAGAGTGGGAGAGAGTGAGAGAGTGGGCGAGAGAGAGTGCCGAGAGAGAGTGATGGAGAGAGTGAGAGAGTGGGCGAGAGAGAGAGTGGGAGAGAGTGGCAGAGAGAGAGACTGGGCTAGAGAGAGAGAGTGGGAGAGAGTGAGAGAATGGGCGAGAGAGAGTGGGTGAGAGAGAGAGTGGGAGAGAGAGAGAGAGTAGGAGAGAGTGAGAGAGTGTGCGAGAGAGTGTGGGTGATAGAGTGTTGGCCAGAGAGAGAGTCGGCGAGAATGAGAGAGTGGGCGAGAGAGAGAGGGGGCGACAGACGGAGTGGGAGAGAGTGAGAGAGTGGGAGAGAGAGAGTGTGCTAGAGAGAGAGGGTGGGAGAGAGTGAGAGAAGAGGCGAGAGAGAGAGTGGGCATGAGAGAGTGTGGGCGAGAGTGAGCGGTGAGAGTGAGACTGGGCGAGAGAGAGAGAGTGGGCGAGAGAGACAGTGGGCGAGGGAGATTGGGCGAGAGTGTGACTGGGAGAGAGAGTGTAGGTGAGAGAGAGAGTGGGAGAGAGAGAGAGTAGGAGAGAGTGAGAGAGTGTGCGAGAGAGTGTGGGTGATAGATAGTGTTGGCCAGAGAGAGAGTGGGCGAGAATGAGAGAGTGGGTGAGAGAGAGAGTGGGCGAGAGAGAGATTGGGAGAGGGTGAGAGAGTGGGCGAGAGAGAGAGTGGGAGAGAGAGAGAGAGAGAGAGAGTGGGAGAGACAGAGTGTGGGCGAGACAGAGTGGGCGAGATTGAGACTTGGCAGGAGTGAGAGAGTGGTCGACACAGCGAGTGAGCGAGAGAGAGAGTGGGCGAGAGAGAGTGGGCAAGGGAGAGTGTGGGTGAGACAGAGAGTGGGTGAGAGTGAGACTGGGCGAGAGTGAGAGAGTGGTCGAGAGAGAGTGGGCGAGAGAGAGAGTGGTAGAGTGAAAAAGAGAGAGTGGGCGAGAGTGAGAGAGTGGGCGATAGAGAGTGGGCGAGAGAGAGAGTGGTAGAGAGTGAGAGAGTGGAGAGAGAGAGTGGGCTAGAGAGAGAGAGGTGGGGAGAGTGAGAGAATGGGCGAGAAGAGATAGTAGGCGTGAGAGAATATGGGCGAGTTTTGGTGGGTGAGAGTGAGACTGGGCGAGAGAGGGAGTGGGCGAGAGAGAGATTGGGCGAGAGGGAGAGTGGGCGAGAGTGAGTGGGCGAGAGTGAGAGAGTGGGCGATAGAGAGCGCAGGCGAGAGTGTGAATGGGCGAGAGTGAGAGAGGGGGTGAGAGAGAGACAGTGGGAGAGAGTGAGAGAGTGGGCGAGAGAGAGAGTGGGAGAGAGTGAGAGAGTGGGAGAGAGAGAGTGGGGCTGTGAGAGAGAGAGTGGGAGAGAGTGAGAGAATGGGCGAGAGAGAGAGTGGGCGTGAGAGAGTGTTGGGAGGGAATGAGGGGTGAGAGTGGGACTGGGCGAGGGAGAGAGAGTGGGCGAGAGAGAGAGTGGGCGAGAGAGAGTGGGAGAGAGTGAGAGTGGGCGAGAGAGAGTGTGGGTGAGAGAGAGAGTGGGTGAGAGAGAGAGTAGGAGAGACTGAGAGAGTGTGCGAGAGAGTTTGGGTGATAGAGAGTGTTGGCCAGAGAGAGAGTGGGCGAGAATGAGAGAGTGGGCGAGAGAGAGACTGGGAGCGAGTGAGAGAATGGGCGAGAGAGAGATTGGGGCGTGAGAGAGTGTGGGCGAGAGTGAGGGGTGAGAGTCAGACTGGGCGAAAGAGAGAGAGTGGCCGAGAGAGAGAGTGGGCGAGAGAGAGTAGGAGAGAGTGAGAGAGTGTGCGAGGGAGTGTGGGTGATATAGAGTGTTGGCCAGAGAGAGAGTGGGCGAGAATGAGAGAGTGGGCCAGAGAGTGAGTGGGCGAGAGTGAGAGAGTGGTCGAGACAGAGAGTGGGCGAGAGAGAGGGTGGGCGAGATTGAGAGAGTGGTCGTGACAGAGAGAGAGAGCGTGAGAGAGAGTGGGCGAGGGAGACTGGGCAAGGGAGAGTTTGGGCGAGACAGAGAGTGGGTGAGAGTGAGACTAGGCGAGAGTGAGAGAGTGGTCGAGAGAGAGTGGGCGAGAGAGAGTGGGCAAGAGAGAGAGAGAGTGGGCGAGATTGAGAGATTGGGCGAGAGAGAGCGCGGGCAATAGAGAGAGTGGGCGAGAGAGAGAGTGGGTGAGAGTGAGACTGGGCCAAAGAGAGAGTGGGTGAGAGAGAGTGGGCGAGAGTGTGACTGGGCGAGAGTGAGAGAGTGGGCGAGAGAGAGAGTGGGAGAGAGTGAGAGAGTGGGCGAGAGAGAGTGGGCGAGAGAGAGTGATGGAGAGAGTGAGAGAGTGGGCGAGACGGAGAGAGAGCGAGAGAGAGAGAGGGCGAGAGAGAGTGGGCAAGGGAGAGTGTGGGTGAGACAGAGAGTGGGTGAGAGTGAGACTGCGCGAGAGTGAGAGAGTGGTCGAGAGAGAGTGGGCGAAAGAGAGAGAGTGGGCGAGAGAGAGTGGGCAAGGGAGAGTGGGGGTGAGACAGACAGTGTGTGGGAGTGAGACTGGGCGAGAGTGAGAGATTGGGCGAGAGAGAGAGAGTGGGCGAGAGTGAGAGAGTGGGCGAGAGAGAGCGCAGGCAATAGAGAGAGTGGGCGAGAGACAGAGTGGGTGAGAGTGAGAGTGAGAGAGAGTGAGAAAGTGGGCGAGAGAGAGTGGGCGAGAGAGAGAGTGGGAGAGAGTGTGAGAGTGGGCGAGAGAGAGTGGGCGAGAGAGAGTGATGGAGAGAGTGAGAGAGTGGTCGAGACAGAGAGTGAGCGAGAGAGAGAGAGGGCGAGCGAGAGTGGGCAAGGGAGAGTGTGGGTGAGACAGAGAGTGGGTGAGAGTGAGACTGCGCGAGAGTGAGAGAGTGGTCGAGAGAGAGTGGGCGAAAGAGAGAGAGTGGGCGAGAGAGAGTGGGCAAGGGAGAGTGTGGGTGAGACAGAGAGTGGGTGGGAGTGAGACTGGGCGAGAGTGAGAGAGTGGGCGAGAGAGAGAGAGTGGGTGAGAGTGAGAGAGTGGGCGAGAGAGAGCGCAGGCAATAAAGAGAGTGGGCGAGAGACAGAGTGGGTGAGAGTGAGTGTGAGAGAGAGTGAGAAAGTGGGCGAGAGAGAGTTGGCTAGAGAGAGAGTGGGAGAGAGTAGGAGAATGGGCGAGAGAGAGAGCGTGGGCGAGAGAGAGAGTGAGCGAGAGAGAGTGGGAGAGAGTGAGAGTGGGCGAGAGAGAGTGTGGGCGAGAGAGAGCGTGGGAGAGAGTGAGAGAGTGGGCGAGAGAGAGAGTGGGAGAGAGTGAGAGAATGGGCGAGAGAGAGAGCGTGGGCGAGAGAGAGAGTGTGCGAGAGAGAGTGGGAGAACGTGAGAGTGGGCGAGAGAGAGTGTGGCCGAGAGAGAGAATGGGCGAGAGAGAGAGTGTGGGCGAGAGAGAGAGTAGGAGAGAGTGAGAGAGTGTGGGTAACAGAGAGTGTTGGCCAGAGAGAGAGAGGGCGAGAATGAGAGAGTGGGGGAGAGAGAGAGTGGGGAGAGAGTGAGAGAGTGGGAGAGAGTGAGAGTGGGCTAGAGAGTGAGTGGGCGAGACAGAGTGAGAGAGAGGTCGAGAAAAAGTGTGGGCGAGAACGAGAGTGGGCGAGAGTGCGACTGGGCGAGAGTGAGAGAGTGGTCGATACAGAGAGTGAGTGAGAGAGAGAGTGGGCGAGAGAGAGAGTGGGTGAGAGTGAGACTGGGCGAGAGTGAGAGAGTGGTCGATACAGAGAGTGAGTGAGAGAGAGTGTGGGCGAGACAGAGAGTGGGTGAGAGTGAGACTGGGCGAGAGTGAGAGATTGGTCGAGAGAGAGAGTGGGCGAGAGTGAGAGAGTCGGCGAGAGAGAGCGCGAGCATTAGAGAGAGTGGGCGAGAGCGAGAGTGGGTGAGAGTGAGACTGGGCCAAAGAGAGAGTGGGTGAGAGAGAGTGGGCGAGAGTGTGACTGGGCGAGAGTGAGAGAGTGGGTGAGAGAGAGAGTGGGAGAGAGTGAGAGAGTGTGCGAGAGAGAGAGTGGGCGTGAGAGAGTGAGGGCGAGAGTGAGTGGGTGAGAGTGAGACTGGGCGAGAGAGAGAGAGTCGGCGAGAGAGAGAGTGGGCGATAGAGAGAGAGGGCGAGAGAGAATGGGAGAGAATGAGAATGGGCGAGAGAGAGTGTGGTTGAAAGAGAGAGTGGGAGAGAGTAAGAGACTGGGGGAGAGAGAGAGAGTGGGCGAGAGAGAGAGTAGGAGAGAGTGAGAGAGTGTGGGAGAGAGTGTGGGTGAGAAAGAGTGTTGGCCAGAGAGAGAGTGGGCGAGAGTGAGAGAGTGGGCGAGAGAGAGTGGGAGAGAGTGAGAGTGCGCGAGAGAGAGTGTGGGTGAGAGAGAGAGTGGGAGAGAGAGAGAGTAGGAGAGAGTGAGAGAGTGTGCGAGAGAGTGTGGGTGATAGAGAGTGTTGGCCAGAGAGTGAGTGGGCGAGAATGAGAGAGTGGGCGAGAGAGAGAGTGGGCGAGAGAGAGAGTTGGAGAGGGTGAGAGAGTGGTCGAGACAGAGAGTGGGCGAGAGTGAGACTGGGCCAAAGAGAGAGTGGGTGAGAGAGAGTGGGCGAGAGTGTGACTGGGCGAGAGTGAGAGAGTGGGCGAGCGAGAGAGTGGGAGAGAGTGAGAGAGTGGGCGAGAGAGAGTGGGCGAGAGAGAGTGATGGAGAGAGTGAGAGAGTGGGCGAGACAGAGAGTGAGCGAGAGAGAGAGAGGGCGAGAGAGAGATGTGGGTGAGAGAGAGAGTGGGAGAGAGAGAGAGTAGGAGAGAGTGAGAGAGTGTGCGAGAGAGTGTGGGTGATAGAGAGTGTTGGCCAGAGAGCGAGTGGGCGAGAATGAGAGAGTGGGCCAGAGAGTGAGTGGGCGAGAGTGAGAGAGTGGTCGAGACAGAGAGTAGGCGAGAGAGAGTGTGGGCGAGATTGAGAGAGTGGTCGTGACAGAGAGAGAGAGCGTGAGAGAGAGTGGGCGAGGGAGACTGGGCAAGGGAGAGTTTGGGCGAGACAGAGAGTGGGTGAGAGTGAGACTAGGCGAGAGTGAGAGAGTGGTCGAGAGAGAGTGGGCGAGAGAGAGTGGGCAAGAGAGAGAGAGAGTGGGCGAGAATGAGAGAGTGGGCGAGAGAGAGAGTGGGCGAGAGAGAGTGTGGGCTAGAGAGAGAGAATGGACGAGAGAGAAAGTGGGCGAGAGAGAGTGTTGGCGAGAGAGAGAGTGGGGCGAGAGAGAGAGTGGGTGAGAGTGAGAGAGTGGGCGAGAGAGAGTAGGCGAGAGTGTGAGAATGGGCGACAGAGAGAGTGGGCGAGATAGTGGGAGAGAGTGAGAGAGTGGGCAAGAGTGAGAGTGGGCGAGAGAGTGTGTGGGCGAGAGAGAGTGGGCGAGAGTGTGACTGGGTGAGAGTGAAAGAGTGGGTGAAGAGTGGGCGAGAGATAGAGTGGGCGAGAGAGAGTGTGGGAGAGAGTGCGAGAGTGGGCAAGAGAGATTGGGCGAGAGAGAGTGTGGTCGAGAGAGTGTGGGCGAGAGAGTGTGGGTGAGAGAGAGTGGGTGAGAGTGAGACCGGGCGAGGGTGAGAGAGTGGGCGAGAGAGAGAGTGGGAGAGAGCGAGAGAGTGGGAGAGAGAGAGTGGGATGGAGTGAGAGAATGGGCGAGAGAGTGTGGGCGTGAGAGACTGTGGGCGAGAGTGAGGGGTGAGAGTGAGACTGGGCGAGAGAGAGAGTGGGCGAGAGACAGAGTCGGAGAGAGTGAGAGAGTGGGCGAGAGTGAGAGTGGGATGGCGAGTGTGTGGGTGAGAGAGAGACTGGGTGAGAGAGAGAGTGGGCGAGAGAAACTGGGTGAGAGAGAGTAGGAGAGAGTGAGAGAGTGGAGAGAGAGAGAGAGTGGGCGAGAGAGAGGTGTTGGCGAGAGAGAGAGTGGGCGAGAGAGAGTGGGTGAGAGTGAGAGAGTGAGCGAGAGAGATTGGACGAGAGTGTGAGAATGGGAGAGAGAGAGAGTGGGCGAGAGACAGAGTGGGAGAGAGTGAGAGAGTGGGCGAGAGTGAGTGTGGGCGAGAGAGTGTGTGGGCGAGAGTGAGAGAGTGGGCGAGAGAGAGAGAGGTTGAGAGTGAGAGAATGGGCGTGAGAGAGTTTGGGCGAGAGTGAGACTGGATGAAAGAGAGAGAGTGGGCGAGAGAGAGAGTGGGCGAGCGAAAGAGTTGGAGAGAGAGAGAGTGAGAGGATGAAAGAGTGGGAGTGACAGAGAGGGCGAGAGAGAGAAAGAGTGGATTAGAGAGAGTGGGCGAGAGAGAGAAAGAGTGGGCGAGAGAGAGTGGGTGAGAGAGAGAGTGTGTGAGAGAGAGAGTGAGTGGGCGAGAGAGAGTGTGTGGGTGAGAGTGAGAGGCGGGTAGAGGAACATAATGGGCGAGAGAGAGATTGGGCGAGAGTGAGAGAGTGGGCGAGAGAGAGAATTGGTGAGAGAGAGATTGGGCGAGAGTGAGAGTGGGCGAGAAAGAGAGTGGGAGAGAGTGAGAGAGCGGGCGAGAGAGAGATTGGGAAAGAGTGAGAGAGTGGGCGAGAGAGAGTGGACGAGAGAGAGGGCAAGCGAGAGAGAGTGGGCAAGAGAGAGTGTTGGCGAGAGAGAGAGTGGGCGAGAGAGAGTGGGTGAGAGTGAGAGAGTGGGCGAGAGAGAGATTGGGCGAGAGTGTGAGAATGGGCGAGAGAGAGAGTGGGCGAGAGAGAGTGGGAGCGAGATGAGTGGGCGAGAGAGAGTGACTGGGCGAGAGTAAGAGAGTGGGCGAGAGAGAGAGTGGGAGAGAGTGAGAGAGTGGGCGAGAGAGAGAGTGGGAGAGAGTGAGCGAGTGGGCAAGAGAGAGTGGGCGAGAGAGAGAGTGGGCGAGAGAGATAGTGGGCGAGAGAGAGTGTTGGCGAGTGAGAGAGTGGGCGAGAGAGAGTGGGTGAGAGTGAGAGAGTGGGCGAGAGAGAGATTGGGCGAGTGTGTGAGAATGGGCGAGAGAGAGAGTGGGCGAGAGAGAGAGTGGGCGAGAGAGAGAGTGGGAGAGAGTGAGAGAGTGGGCGCAGAGCGTGAGAATGGCCAAGAGAGAGAGTGGGCGAGAGAGAGTGGGAGCGAGATGAGTGGGCGAGAGAGAGTGACTGGGCGAGAGTAAGAGAGTGGGCGAGAGAGAGAGTGGGAAGAGAGTGAGAGAGTGGGCGAGAGAGAGAGTGGGAGAGAGTGAGCGAGTGGGCAAGAGAGAGTGGGCGAGAGAGAGCACAGGCGAGAGAGAGAGTGGGCTAGAGAGAGTGTTGGCGAGTGAGAGAGTGGGCGAGAGAGAGTGGGTGAGAGTGAGAGAGTGGGCGAGAGAGAGGTTGGGCGAGAGTGTGAGAATGGGCGAGAGAGAGAGTGGGCGAGAGAGTGAGAGGCGGGTAGAGGAACATAATGGGCGAGAGAGAGAGTGGGCGAGAGTGAGAGAGTGGGCGAGAGAGAGAATTGGTGAGAGAGAGATTGGGCGAGAGTGAGAGTGGGCGAGAAAGAGAGTGGGAGAGAGTGAGAGAGCGGGCGAGAGAGAGATTTGGAAAGAGTGAGAGAGTCGGCGAGAGAGAGTGGACGAGAGAGAGCGCAGGCGAGAGAGAGTGGGCGAGAGAGAGTGTTGGCGAGAGAGAGAGTGGGCGAGAGAGAGTGGGTGAGAGTGAGAGAGTGGGCGAGAGAGAGAGTGGGAGAGAGTGAGAGAGTGGGCGAGAGAGAGTTGCCAAGAGAGACAATGGGCGAGAGAGAGTGTGGGCGAGAGTGAGAGGGGGTGAAAGAGAGAGAGTTGGCGAGAGTGAGAGAGTGGGAGAGAGAGAGTGAGAGAGTGAAAGAGTGGGTGTGAGAGAGTGGGGGCGAGAGCTTCTCCTTCGATGTGGCCTGAGACTGTAACCCCTCTAAGTCTGCTTTGGATTACAAATATTTGACATACACATGTCAAACCCATCACTTGGCGGCTGATTGGCTGCCTTCCTTGCCGCTCAGTCTACATATTCATTGCCTTGACAAATTGAATCATAATTTTTCCTGTGGCTTCACATGTACATACAGTGATTGATTTAAGCAATCGGACTGCTTTCAGGAGGTCAGAGATCAGGCCAGGGTATGTAATTGGCTTTCCAGTGGAGGTCAAGAAGCCCTTGTTTTTCCACAGGGATCCAAAATTATGTACAACCCCGAATGCATATCGGCTGTCGATGTAAATATTCACTGTTCTTCCTTCGGCCAATTTACATGCCTCAATCAAGGCAATCAGCTCTGCTGCTTGGGCTGACAGATTAGAAGGAAGTGATCCCGCTTTGAATACCTCGTGGGTAGTTGCTACAACATACCAGACACTGGCCTATCTCTTTGCTTCTGAATGCTGACCTATTCACAATAAAACGCCGTATCCAGATTCTAAATTGGTGAATCCTACACGTCTGGTCTCGGGCTTCAAATGTCATTAATTACAGCGACACAATCATGTGGGTCTCCGTCTCCTTCTGTGGGGACAAGACAAGCAGCATGAAGGACGTTCCATCGCTTTATTGTCATGTTAGGCTTCTCCAATAGCATAGCATTTTATGTGAGCCAACGTGCAGCCGACATGTGTGCTGTGTTTTGCTCAGAAAGCAGTAAGGATACTGCATGTGGGACCAGTCGGTTTAATTCAACAAAGCCGACTATATCCCTGGAATCTACAACAGCCATTTCAAATGCAGGCAGGACACGGAGGTATTTATGCAATCCTGCCGTTACGGGATCTAAGTTGAGGTGAAAAATAAGCTACTGGCCTCAATTTTCCACACATAATTCTGCATCAGCACAAATGTCATGCAGGCACGCTTCTCATCCACTGTTTGTACAAAAGGCTTGTTTGGATTTGGAATCCCAGTGTTGGTGTAGTTTGGAGTGCCATTTCAATTCAACAAAGGCACTCTAGGCCTCAGGGGTCACTGCAACAGACTCTAGCTCTGCAAACCTGAACCATAAACTATGTCACTTTTAGGCGCCGAAAGGTTTGTGTAATGCGGGTTAAACATTCTAAGTAGGATTGCATGACCAAAAAGGATAACAATTGTTTCTTCATGTGAGGCTTTGAATTTTGCTGGTTTGCTTGAACTCTGTCTTGACCAATGGCCTTTCCTTGTTCAGATATTAAGTGACTTAAGAACTTCAACTGTTGTTCCACAAGTTGTAGTTCAGCGAGATTAGATGGCAGAGCATCGCAAGCCTTCCTTTCTCACATTGTTTCTCTGTTGATGCTGTGATTAAGCATTCGTTTACATACTGCAGAAACGCTGACCCCCCCCCCCCCTCCCGGTTAAAACAAGAGTCTCCATACTCCTGTGTAGAACCTCGTTACTTATGGTGAGGACTCAGTAATCTTGAAAATGTCACGTGAAAGTTTACTATTTGCCTTTGAATGGAAAGGTGAACTAGAATTGACTGTCGGCGTGTAACAGTACACAAAACAAGGCATTTGCGAAATCCACAATAGAGAGCCATTTACATCCGGTGGAATTTGAGCCAATATAATATAGGGGTTGGGAACATTTGGGGTGTGCAAAACAACAGCGTTATTGATAACCTGCAGATCATGAACAAACCTCCATTCCCCCGATTCACCTGGAATGTTTGCCTTTATGAACGAATAAAAGGGGATTATTCATGGGGGATTATCACTCCAGCCTATAATAGAGATTCAAAGACAGGAGTAATTCCTTGTACAGCCTCGGGTTTTAACGGCTCTTTTGCTTTGCAAGGACGATACTCAGACTTCAGGGTTATTCTTAAGGATTCGTATGAGCCCCACATCGTGTTTGCCTTTTGTCCTGAAATCAGTTGGGACCCTTCTTAATCTTGGGTCCGAGACATCTACCATAGGTAAACGCCAGACGACACTCCTGCCGGGGATTACCTGGACTGCCCTGTCTGCCTGAGTTAGCCAATTTAGTTTCTTCCGATACGTCCTTATAACTGCATTGAAGCAGATACCCACACCGACCCTGAAGATACAATCTTTCGTTTTTTGTGCCTGTCGTACCCATGGTCCCAAATTCTGACACCTGTCGCTGGATGCCTTTGCCAATGATCCGTGAGGAGAAGAGTCTTCCACATCAAAAAAAGGGTCTACTTACCGTCACAGATACTTAAAAAAGTTTAAAGTGACAGCACATCTGTGATCATTCCAATAAAATTCGCAGAATAACAACTGATCTGGTTTAACCAATCTCCTGAACCAATCCTTCTCTTATGATTTGTCAGGACCATCGCGGCGTATGTTTGCTGTGCAGTGCAGCATATCTCCAGCAAGAAAATCGGTGTTAAGGGGATTAACATGGCTACTTACTTCCTGGGTGAGTGAATCGCTCACGGAACCTATCGCTCTCTGACATGCATCAGGGGTTATGATTCGTATATTCCAGCATGCATTGTTAAATCTTTTTTTTGTATTACCTGCAAGCCCGTCGGGGTACTGCGCAAATCGGACCCCAGTCTCACTATGAGATCCCGAGACATCAGATTTAAAGTACAGAATTCCGATAACAGAAATGAGAATTGGAATGTTTCCCCATTACTGGTTTTGCACAATAGGGGTGCGGTAAATCTCTCTCGTGTCACGAGTCCTGATGCGTCCATTAATTCAGGAAGCTTCTGTTCATCTTTATTTCGTCGACTCTCTGAACTGCCTTGATTTATGAAGTGAATATGTTGCCCTTGTATCTTCCAAAAAAGTAAGAGTTGCACCTTCCACATATAACATAGATGTAAGCATTGACTTATATGCATCATCGTTGTACTGAAAATATAGTTCACGTTTCGCAAACTCAGTGCTCAGTATAGAGGTGGGACATGTTTCAGTGCCCATAAGGTTAGTTATAGAGATGAGCATAAGAAAGTATTCGTTGCCAAGCCTAAAGCAAAGAGGCTTACCTGTAACTTTGGGCCTGCCTACCTCCACCTCAGCCTTCCTCCATTTGTCACCCTGCTGCCCAGCCTCCAGGGCCGATTGAGGCTGTCTGGGCGTGCACTGCCTCACTCAGTGGTCCAATGCTCTGCAAACAAAGCACCTGCCAGATTTACCTCTGCCAGCCCTTCTTTTCACGCAGCACCTCCTTCCAGCGGCTGGCCGACCATCTGCATCATAGTAAGCTGAGCTTTAAGTGTTTGCTTTTCCATCTTTAATTTCCGTTTTTCCTTCTCTTGGGCCAGAAAGTTTTCAGCATGTAGCTCGTGGAGTTCCATCAAATTCAGGTTTTCCGTGTCCCAGGTAATACATTGGCAAGACGCTTCATGTAATGGGCGCCTGATAGCTTTTACATATTCCCTTTAAAATACAATTCGCTTCTTCTTATCAACACTTCAAGGTCAGTGGCCTGAAACATTCGAGCTCCTTTCCAGATATGGAGTTGTTTTTTTCTAATTCCTTGGCTGTTGATATGGTAGTTTGCTGGCCTTGTAAGTTTGCTATTAGTTCGGTTTAAATATACATAGATTTTCTTTCTGTCTGCAACACTTGCCCTCTGCAAAGTCAAGCCCTTACTTTTTTTGTTTCCCTGTGCTTTTATTGGTTTCAAAAGAAATGTTAATTTTCCATTGCAATGGACATCACATTATTTTCACAGGTCGGTGCAACATCGAGGGCCGAAGTGCCTGTACTCCACTGTAACGGTCTATGTTGTAAGATATTTTTCCTGCTGTTTTCCGATGTCTCTCCTCACTGTGGAAACTTCCAGACACATCTTCCAGTGATTTGTCTGCACTTCATTCAATCCAGAAAACTGTCGTTCCTCCTGAGAATGTGATCTCTCTACAATGGAGAGAGGAAAACAGAGTCGGTGACAAAGCTGAGATCACTTAAGTTCTGTCCAGAATCAACAAAAATTACCCCAGTCTTCCAGTGTCCTGCCACTTTAAGATTGCATTGTGTACCCAAGCCATCACACCAGTCTGTGGTCTGCTGCAGTTCTTCTTCAAGGCACAGCGCAAGCTGGAAGTTCGGGCAACTCATTTTCTACTGAAAGAACATGCAGATTTCAGGACCCAACATCGAGTTCAATCATTTTGGATCCTGTCCGCCCTCTTCCACATTTTTCACCCACCCATGCATCCCATCAGTTCCGAACACGAATCATTGGAATCGAAGCGTTCACTGTCCTTTCTTATCATAGATGGACAAGAGCTGCTGATTTTGTTCAGACATTTTCGCATTTCTTCAAAGAGCATTTCATTTTCCGTTGTAATCGCAAGACTGCAGGAACCGTCTGATTCCAGGAGGAGAAGTTCACAGGAGATGAAAATAATGCCAAGGGCTGGACCATTCCCATTGTGAAGGTCGATGAGCTAAGCTGGGGCTGTGTAACGAAGCACAGAGAAGGCTGAGTGAGAAACTGATTAACATGCACATATTATGAATAGGATAGATATGTATGACAGGAATAAGGCTTTCGGGAAGGAATAATAAACAGTGATATAGATGAAAAGCAGGAGAAAAGCGGTTTAGAGGAGATTTAGGAAGAACGCTTTCACCCATAGAGTGTTGTTCATCTGGAATTTCTTATTTGATCATGTGGTAATGCTAAGTGTTATGAGGACATTTCAGCGGTATGTAGCCGAACACTTAAAGATCCAGAGCAGACGTGGATAAGGACCAGATACTGGAAAGTGTGACGAGGTCAGACAGACGTGAGATGGGTGTCCCGAACGAAATCGTTCTAAGGCAAACTTTTGTCGTGAAAACTGGGTGAGGCCGCGACTCTGTGGTGCAATGGAAAGCGCGTTGAATTTCTACGCCTTTCTTAAGACTACCATTCAAAAGTTGTGGATGCAAATCTCAGAGTCGAGTTTTAATTTATGGTTTGAAAGGTGTTCAGACCAGACTCGACTGCTCATCTGCAAAACCTATAACATTCATGCAAAAACACAACTGTCTCGAAATGCAACATTTTCCTCACAGCGATGAATAACTTCACTATCTATTTATTGTAGAGATCGATAAATATGTGTTAGCCACTTGGCAACACGATGATATGGATACGCTGGAAAAAGACATAAAAGTGCTGTGTGAGCTATGATGTTACAGAATGGCGTGACTGGGCAGGAGCGGTGTTAAGAATGGCCTACTTCTGCTCCTTTCTGCTTGAGTCTTTTCTGGCCCAGGTTTTTACACAATCACAATGAGAACAATGTGAATCTACACCAATTATTATTTTCTGTCTCACCTCCACTTCACTACCCTCCAAGCTGGAATAGATAGCCCTTGTTTCAGCTTTAGGTCAGACAGTGTAGGATTCTCACAAGTTCTCTGTCAGGCTGAACATTCCTTCATATAGGTTTCCAAGTGGACACATGGAGCAAGCGATTACATGGACGCTGGGGATTGAGGGACAGATTTCCCTCTTGCTGGGCTAGGATTCTGGCCAAGGTAATGAACGTGACTTTCTGACATTTTGAAACTTACTCTGGATTCTTGCGACTTTACTAATTAAACTAAAATTCAATTTGCCCTTGCATAACATGATTAATTTTTCACTATTTATAAAAAACCATGCCACGTGCCCGTGGATGTAGTAATGCAGAAGATTGTTGATGTTGTGTACAGTGTGGTTCATTGTGCCGTATGAACATTCCAAAGGATGCTGGTGAAGTACCAGTAAATCGAATTCTCTGACGAATTGATACCGATAGAAGGAAAATCCCAGCACAGTAGCGACATAACATTGCCTGTGATCAATGCAGGAAGCCACGGTAAACGAACACAGAATTCAATTCTGCCTATTTTCACCACATTTTACTATTCATTTTCCTGAACCTGATGCTCCATAATCGATGATCCATCATCAGTATAACCTCCTCTGCGCTGTGTTTCATTTCAGATCTTCAGCAAAAAAGGAGTAATTGGTTTGAGGGGCCCAGTGGTAAGATCAGTAGCCATTGGTCATCAGTACACGGCAGCTCCAGTGGTGCAATTCGTCAGTTTGATGTAATTGCACGACAGACTGGAAGTGCGTAAGATGCCAAAGTTGCACATTCGGTTCTCGCCAGGTGTTGGTTTTACTGCCAGTGACCAGAGATGATTGCAACTTCAAGCTGAAGAACAGTTCAAACACCAAATATTACACCACAATAAAGTTCATTTTCGCCCTAACGTTGCACCGACCTGTGATACCAATCTGACTAGTATTTTACCATCAAAATCCGCAAGTTTATACAATGACCATTTCATTGCCCTGAAAGTTGTTGAGTCGACGAGTGTTGAAGGCAAGGCGTTCAGCACCCTTACTACTCACTGATAAAGGAACCTACCTCGGTATCTATCACCCTCAATTTACGTCGATGTGCCCTTGTGCCAAAATTACCATTTGAAGAAAAATGCCTTCACTGTCCACCTTATGGCAACCTCTGATCATCTTCTATGTCTCTCTAAATTCACCCCTCAAACTTCTTGTCGCTATCAAAAACCGCCTCAAGTCCCTCAATCTTTCCTCGTAAGACCATCTCTCCATAGAAGGCAACATCCTAGAAAATGTCCTCTGCACCCTTTCCAATGCTTTCACATCCATCGTATAATGTGGCGACCAGAAATGCACGCACCTCTCCGAGTGCGGCCACACCAGATAACTTCTGGAGCTGCAAAGTGATAATTTCACTCTGAAACTGAATCACTCTCCCATGAAAAACTAACACACCGTACTCTTTGCAAACAAACCTGTCAGCGTGGGTGGTAACTTTCCGAATCTGAGATACATGGGCACCGAGATCGCTCTGCACATCTTCACTTCCAAGAATATAACAATTAGCCAAGAACTCTTTATTCTGACCGCCATGATGTCGATTCGAGCCGAGATCGCTGCAATCACAACGCAGAATATGAACTACTAAACTGTTACAGCATTCCACAGGCCACCCTTGTAAACTACAACCAGTATGGTAGCAGAGGAAATGTCAGGAAGAATGTACAATATCGGGACTTGGCGACAGGCATGTGGGAACGCAGAATTAACCGAATCTTTAACTTTAGCATCCCCAGAGACTGTGGAGGTTCCATGAATGAGAGTACTGGAGAATGGGATTAATGAAACGCTCCAAACTCTTGGGAGAGTGCAGAACATTGTTGAAACGTATGCTTCAAAAGTATTATAGTTGAACATCGGCTACTTCATCGCTGTGCCCACACAAGGCAGTACCAACTGCTGCAGGCAATCACACATCATCCCAGTTCCAGACCCGGAATCAGAGAAACTGTAGTTCATATTCTGCGTTGTGATTGCAGCGACCTCGGCTCGAATCGACATCATGGCGGTCAGTTCATTCAAAGTTTTACTTTTGGTGAAACACGGTCAGAAATTAATAATTTTTAAATGATAATATTTTCTGAGGTGATGATCTGTTTTCCATCGAATTTTGTTCTCTGATGTTTCTGCGTTTCATGTATCAGGATTTAATCCCAAAAGTTCTCGAAGATGTCTCTCCCTCGCACTCTCCCTAACTTTCTTTTCCGTCCCTCGTCCCATTTGACTGAGGCATTGCACAATCAAACATACATTTTCACTTTGAATCATTTACGAAGATCCAATTGTAAACTGGGATGGAATGACAGGAGAGAGGCGCGTGTATTTCCGAGGTTGGGACATCTCCTGGTCAAAAGCGGGGCGGAAGGGAATACTTGCCCCCATTTATAATATTATGACCATAAACAGTACATGTTGCTGAGACAGCCGATTGGCGTATATAAAGCGTGTGGATACTTTAACTTTGGGGTGGCAAGGTTCGAAATTTCATTTTCCTGTTTGGGTCAGTGGTTTTGAAAGTGGCATCTGCTTTTGTTCGCATCAGTTCAGAATCAGCTTCTAGTTCCCAATAAATACGGCAACCTGGAGAAGGTGGTGTTGTGGTTATATAATAAACGAGTCATCCTTGGGGATTCACACACGGAACTGGTAATGTTAAAGTTCGACGAATAAAACCTGGAATGGAAGCCTGACCTCAGGAGCAGAGAACATGCCTTTAATTTCCTGCAATCCCATTCATGCATGTCGCTAATACAGGGGATGCTACCATCTTTACCCAATCCTGCCGACTTGTGACTCCAGGACCAGAACAAAATAGCTGACCCTTAATCAGAGAATGACGAACGTGTGGGAAAGTAGGCCATTCGGCCCGTCCAGTCGACACCATCCCTCTGACGCACATCCTTCCAGACTCACACTCCATATCTATTCCGTTCCCCTTCATTTCCCATGGCTGATCCCAGTAACCCGCACACCTTCAGACTGTGGGAGGAAACTCACACAATCAAAGAGAGAATGTGCAAACTGCACACAGTCACACGAGACTGGGATCGAATCCATATCTTTTATGCAGCGAGTCAGCAGCGAATCAGGATGAACAACAAATGCTGTCCTGACCAGTGACATCCACACCCTGTGGGTGTATCAGGAAAATAAAACCATATTCACAACATGGACAATGGGACTTACGTCTCCGTGGACATGATTTGAACCAATCGTTTATCCTGGGTAGATACAAGGACACCGATATCACAGAGAAACCAGCGCAATGCGGGATTCAATGACCTTCCGAAATGGAAACTCATTTACTCAGTCAAACTGGAGTCAGACTATTCAACAACCCCGTGTGTGGGACAGGCGCAATGAGTAGAAGAATCTCCAGAGTAACCAGCAAGATTACATATCCCAGAAGGAGATCAATTAAACTGTCAACGCTGCTGTTAATCCCAACCAGCTGTCAGTTTCATAGCGTCAAAGTCATAGACTCAAACAGCATGAAAACAGGCCTTTCACTCCTACCAGCTCATACTGAACATAATGCCAAACCAAACGAGTCGCATCTGACGGCTCTTGTAACTGCTGAGGGTTAATAATGCCCTTGTGATATTATTACTGCATTGTTAATATGAATGTCCAGATATAATTCTGTGGACACGGGTTCAAACCCTGGCATGGCACGTGCTGGAATTTTATTTAAATAAATACCTAGAGTCTAATGATGACGTTGAATCAGTAGATCTGATTCACTAATGCCTGATAGGGAAGGAAACTGCCATACCTATCTGGTCTGGCTGGTATGTGACTCCAGATCCATAATATCGTGGTTGATTCTGAACTTCCCTCAGGGCAATAAATTATGTGCTAGGCATGAATGAATAGCTTTTGTTAATTCCGCGGATACCTTCCAATTCATTTATCGATCCAAATATCCTGTAAATATTGTAAATGTACTTTCATTCATCACTGCCTCAGGAAGTGAATTGCAGTTAACTCGAGCCGAACTCTCAATAATTTATAAATTTCTATCAGGTCGCCTTTCAAACTCCAGTGCTCGAGTGAATATATTCTCAGCCGATCCAGCCTTTCGTTATAACACAAACCTTCCCCACTAGCCATACGCTCCTCAGCTCAGTATCAGTTTCTTCCACATAGTCAAGTCTGGAGAAGGTGCTGCTTGCAGTGATATTTTAAACTCGTCATCCTTGGGGGTTGGGACACCGGAAACGGTGATGTTTACGTTCGATGAATAAAACATGAAATACAAGCCTGACCTCAGGAAAAGAGATCATGACTTTAATTTACTGCAATCCCGTTCATTCATGTCCCTTATGCAGTGGATTCAACCATCTTCACCCAGTCCTGCCTACGAGAGACTCCAGGACCAGAAAAACATGAGCTGATCCTTAATTCAAGAATCTCCACCGCGTGGGGAAGCAGTCTAATCGGCCCTTCCAGTGCACACGGTACATCCGAAGCGCATCCCACCAGACCCCATGGTATTCCCTGTCCCATAAGCCTGCATTTCCCATTGTTGATCCCTGTAACTGGCACATCTTTGGTCAGAGGGATAAATAAAAATGAAAACACACAGAGAATGTGTAGACTGCCCACAGACAGACACCCGAGGCTGGGATCACAACCGGGTTTGTGGTGTAGCCAGATAGCAATGAACGAGGGGCGAAGAATAAATGTTGTTCAGACCAGTCATACTCACACTCTGTGGGTGAATGAGGAAGATTGAAAACACATTCACAACATGGAAAACAGGATTTGTATCTGTGTGGACACAATTTGAAAGGATCTTTCACCCTGTGTAGAAAATAGGACACTGATACCACAGAGAAAGCAGGGCAATGTGGGAACTGCTGGAAGGGAGTTAATTAACCATAGAAATGGAATCTCATTTAATCAGTAACACTGGGGAGAGACCGTTCACCAGTCCCGTGTGTGGGAAGGGATCACTGAGCAAAACCACCTCCGGAGACTCCAGCAGGATTATATATCCCATCAGGTGTTCGATTATGCTGTCAATGCTGCTGTTAATACAAACCAGCTATTTGTTCCATAGCGTCAATCATAGAGTCATACAGCATGAAAACAGGCCTGTCAGTCCAACCAATCCATGCTGAACACACTGCCAGACTAATCTAGTCCCATCTGCCTCCTCCTGTACCCGTTGAGTGGTGATAATCCCTTGTAGTTTTGTTATTGTGTTGTTAATCCAAAAAACCAGGTAATATTTTGGGGACAAAGAATTCAAGCCCTGGCCTGACAGATGGTGGAGATTGAATTCAATAAGCACCTGGAATTGAAGAGTCTCGTGATGCCCTGAATCAGTTGTGTGGAAAATTCCATCTGATTCACTCATGCCAGTTCGGGAAGCAAACTGACATATTCATCTGCTCTGTCCCACATGAGACTCCAGATGGATAATATCGTGGTTGACTCTTAAATGTCCTCTGGGAAATAACTGATGTACTCGGCATGAATAAATTTATTTTAAAACTCCCACTTTCCCATTCATGTTTGCAATCAACTGTCCATTAAATGTTGCAAACATACCCTCATCCATTACTTCCTCAGCAAGTTAATTGCACACGTAAAACACCATCCCTAAAAAAAAATGCCTCACATGTCTTTTTAAAAATAAAATCTCTCTTTTCATCTTAAACATATGCCCTCTCGTCTTGAAATCCCCATCCTGGGAAAAGGCCGCTATCGTTAACTCTAAACTTACATCTCAATAATACATAAACTTCTGTCAGGTCGCCGTTCAAACCCCTAACCAAGAGTGAAAACAGTCTCAACTAGGAGAAAGTGAGAACTGCAGATGAGAGATCAGAGTCGGGAGTGTTGTGCCTGGAAAGCACAGCAGGTCAGGCAGCATTTGAGGAGCAGGAGAATCGACGTTTCAGGAAAGAGCCTGATGAACGACACTTGCGCGGAAAAAAGTTATTCTCCTGCTCCTCGGATGCTGCCTTACCTGATGTGGTTTTCCAGCACCCCAATCTCGAATCTGAAAATAGACTCAGCCTATCCAGCCTTTCATGATAACTCAAACCTTCCACTGGCAACAAGCGTGTATACCTTTTGTGAACCTACTCCAGCTGAATAATATCATTCCCACAATTGGGCGACCAGAACTGGACATAATATTCCAGAAGAGGCCTCATCAATATCCTGCAAGACTTCAACATAACGTCCCAACTACTATACACAAAGAACTGAGCAATGAAGGGAAGTATGTTAAATGCCTTTGAACCATCTTGTCTGTTGGTAATGCAAATTACAAGGAATTATGTACCTGCACACCGAGCTTCCGTGTTCTCCAACATACGCAAAGCCATACTCTTTTTGTTGTACAAAAATGCAATACCTTCCATTTATCCAGATTGAACTCCACGTTACATTTTTCAGTACAACGACTCATTGGATTAAGATCCTTTTGAAACTTACATCATCTTCCTCACTGTCTACAATACTGGTGTCGCCAGCAAACCTATGAAGCATGCCTGCTGTGAGTTCTACTGTTTTCTCATATCGATCAATAATTCATATTTACTTCTAGTGGCCGTGATTCAGCAGTGTGCAGATCGTACAATAGTTAGTCATGCAATTAACCATGAGGAAGAAAGCCGCAGACTACAGGGAGATATTAAACAATTGGAAATAAAAATGGTGAAAGCAATTCATTCCAGGGACGTGGGTGATAATGAAGCAAAATTAAACTTCAAACCAGCTGCCCACGGTCCAGTTGTGGCACTCTGCTGTCTCAGCAAGATGCACTGTAGATTGCTGTTATTATAAACGGGAACAGGTTTTCCCTTCTGCCCCGCCTTTGACCAGAAGCACTCCCAACCTCGGAATTGCTTGCGCCTCTAAACCATCATAGAAACACCGTGCTTTCTCCGGTTGTGTCACTTGAGCCATCGAGTATCTCTGCGACCTCATTCCCATCTTGATTTCAAGTTGGTTATTCGCGACTGCGCCACTCAGTTCCTCTGATTCTGGGACTGGGAACTGGGACTCTGTGGCAGCAGTGGTTACTGACTAGTGTGGGGAAACTCGTGAAGTAACCGATGGTAAACTGCATTGCTGTTGAAATATACATTTCAACAAAAGTTTGGTAACAACAATGACTGTAGATGCTTGAAACCAGATTCTGGATTAGTGGTGCTGGAAGAGCACAACAGTTCAGTCAGCATCCGAGGAGCAGTAAAATCGACGTTTCGGGCAAAAGCTCGTCATCAAGAATACAGGCAGAGAGCCTGAAGGGCGGAGAGATAAGTGAGATGAGGGTGGGCGTGGGGAGAAAGTAGCAGAGAGTACAATAGTTAAGTGGGGGAGGGGATGAAGGTGATAGGTCGGGGGGTTGGAGTGTGGAATGGATAGGTGCAATAGATGATAGGCCGGGAGGACAAGTCAGGACAATTCATGGGGACAGTGCTGATCTGGAAGTTTGGAAATGGGGTGAGGTGGGGGAAGGGGAAATGTGGAAACTGTTGAAGTCCACATTGATGCCCTGGGGTTGAAGTGTTTCGAGGCAGAAGATGAGGCGTTCTTCCTCCAGGTGTCTGGTGGTGAGGGAGCGGCGGTGAAGGAGGCCCAGGACCTCCATGTCTTCGGCAGAGTGGGAGGGAGAGTTGAAATGTTGGGCCAAAGGGCTGTGTGGTTGATTGGTGCGGGTGTCTCGGAGATGTTCCTTAAAGCGCTCTGCTAGGAGGCGGCCAGTCTCCCCAATGTACAGGAGACTGCACCGGGAGCAACGGATACAATAAATGATATTGGTGGATATACAGGAAACAAAAGCTGCACTGTCCCCGGAGTCTTTGATGTTTTGGAGAAATCTATTTATCTCAGCCCTCAACACATTAATGATGGAATCACCACAGCCACTGGGGGAACCGATATTAAACGGTCAGCCCATTCTGAGTTCCCACATATCTGCTACTGTTCGCTAAGCACTGATATTGTGCATTTGGTGCGCTGCCTAATATTTCGTATGATACTGTACTTATTGCATGAGTTTAGTGTGTTCGTTTGTGGTTTGCCGTGACCGTATAGTGGTTCGTACTCTGCATTGTGGCTGCAGCAACCTCGGTTCGAATCCGAGTTACGGCAGTAATTGTTCTGTGTGTCCCAGTCTTTTATGAAACACAAAGGAATCAGTTGTTTTAATGTTTTGATTTTCTCCAAGGTGATATTTTTTTTCCTTCAAACTCTGCTCGCTCACATCTCTGTGTTTCATATGTCAGAATTCAAATCCACCCGTTCTCAGAGATTTCTTCCCTCCTACGATCCCATCCCCCCATTTCATTAATTTGGAGATGCTGGTGTTGGACTATGGAGTACAAAGTTATGGTCTTACAGGTTTAATGGAAGCGCAGCTCTTTCATCATGTGTTTGCGGAGTCATTTCCTATTTTACTAAGGCATTGCAGAATCTAATACAGACTCTCCCATTGATACTGATCAGTCTGTGTGGCTGCGGTCACTGTTGCTTGGTGAACGTGCCCCAACCCCTCCATCGGGACTGCAGACCATTTGATCCATTTGGTTACCACTGTTGTGAGATCAATACTCATGTAGCAGCTTTTACTGATATGGACCAGATATTATTGGGGGGGGGGGGGGTCAAGCTCAGAAAATTGGCACAGAACAGTATCGGGGAAAAGCGACTTAATTGGATAAGATCAGTTTCACTGCTTTTTTGCAATGGCCGAGCGCTATTACCACTGAACACTAAACTGTTAATTCAGACACCAGGGTCCTGGGTTTGACTCCGACCATGCTCGGTGGTAGAATTGGGATACAATAAATATCTGGAATTACGATTCTTATAACTCCGATATATCCATGTCCAATTGTTGATAAAAAAACAAATCCATCTGACGCCATTTAAGGAATGAAACTGTCATTCTTACATGCTCGGCCTCCATGTGACTCCAGACTCACGACAATATGGTTGAGTCTCAACTGCCCGCTGTGCAATTATGGATAGCAATCAATACTGCCGAGCCAGCGACGCCCTCATACTGTAACAGAATAGGAAACAAAAGTTCATTCGGCCCTAGCTAGATTACTGTGTGCAGTTCTGCAATTCAGAGTACTGCATGGATGTGATCGCAATAGGAACGTTGCAAAAGATTCACTGGGATATTGTCTGGGCTGAAGAGTTTCAGTTGTGAGGAGAGATTGGACAGACTGGGGTTGATTGTCGCCGAGCAGAGGAGATTGGAGAAGACATGACTGAGATGTACTAAATGCTGAGGGATATGGATAGGATAGACTGAAAGAAGCCTTTGTTATTGATGGAGGGATGGAACACTGGGGCCAAGAGATTTCGGGAAAAGGCAGAAAGGTTGGAGTAGATTTGCGGAAAGGGTCAGAGAGGCAAAAATCATTCTAACCTTTAAAAAAATTGAGATGTTAATTTGCGATGCCAAAACATGTAAGGTTTTGGGCTAAACGATGGACCTTGATTCAGGTCGTTTAGCAGTTGTATTTGACAAGTGCGGCCACAACAGGCTGAAGGGTCTGCTTCGATGATGTTGTCCTCCACAGTATCGTGGTTAGTGTCCCCGCCTGTCACAGGGCTCAATTCTCCGCTGGGGGCATCGTAAATGTTTTAAACCTGTCGCTCTGTTCCCCAGTGAAGGTTATTCATGGCTGGCATTCCATTCTCGATGGGACATGTCACAGGAAGGACAGTGCTGTCTGAATCACCTGGGGAAGGACTGCAGCTCCTGGGAAGACAAATTGTCAGTGATAGTGCAAACACGTAACTTCAGCAAACTGCACATTGTGTTTGTGTTGCAATGAAAACCATTATATAGAGTTGTTCCTGACTGATATGTTTATTTAAAGCAGGAATCTGAGGAAGAAAACAGAATAAACCCATTCAGATCTGAGCATAGATACATTTCCAGCAGAACTACTGAGGTTGTACAGCGTAGAACCGCGTTTGGATGCATTGAATTCGGGTTGGTGGGCACAGCTTGCTTTCACTAGGCGGAGTTGCCAGTGTATAAATGATACAGATAGTGTTCAATGTGATGGTACATTTGTTCAGTGGTTCGCACTGCTCTTAAGTGTATAGGTTAGGTGGATTTGCCATGTTAAATTGTGCTGATATGTCCAGGGAGTGAATTCAGTAAGTTAAGTGAATTAGCCATGGGTAACGCAGTGATAAGGTCAGCAGTCACACGATGCCAGGTTTTATTCCAGCAGGTTTATTTGAAATCACAAGCCAGTGGCCTGCGGGGATAGAGACGGGAGCTAGGTCTGTTTGAAATGCTGTTCAGAGTCTCCCGACAGACTCGATTGGCTGAACTGCACTTTCTGAATTGTAGGGAATCGGAGATTCTATCAGAGAGGACACTGCCACATTTACTGGGCTGCTAAGACATTGGAGACAATGCTGACGGCATTTAGTGGGGATGGAGTTTTATTTATTTGTGTTTTGGAAAATTTGAAACCAAGAAAAACCGAATGGAAGTTTTCCGGAGTATTTGAGGTTTGGAGAGAGTAAATATGTGGCAAATTCACTCTTTGAAGATCATAAATTTCTGAAAGTCAAGATTTCAAAACCATCGATGTGGGACAAAGACATAATGGGAACAGAATTTCTTTCACTCAGACAATCCGTTTCCAAAATATTTGGAAAGGCACATTTAGAGACACAGAAGCAGTGAGTTTCACCAGGAGAGAGATAGCCTATGGCCAGGTAAAAGTGTAAAGGAGGGTGTAGGGGGGAGAAGGTGCGAGGAAACAATATCTAATTTGGACGACTTCAGATGCAAAGAAATACCGGAAACGTATGCAGCTGAGTAAGATTCAGCAACAAAAACTCATAGTATTGAAAGATTTCTATTAATATTCCACATGAATCATTATAAATGGATCTGAGCAGATTTTGTCTATTGTCAAGGACAGCTATTCCATAATGAATAGGAAGTGACCCGTCTCTTGAAGATCGATTTCCTGTTTTAATCCCATGCCATAAAGATGGGAGGACGATCGCCATGATGTTGGATTCATTTGATACCCATTGAAATCTGCCAAAGTAACTGAGCATCAAAACTGCCATCTTGTTTTGTAGTATAACCTTCTGTTTTTCTCATCAGTATTTTCTTTAATCTGAAATAAATTCGGAGCAAAATTGAATGCAACATTTAACGTGGAGAATCTTGCTCTTGCCCTTCATTGCACCGGATATTTGTGATAAATCGATACCTCATCAAAGTCGAAGTAAAGCAATTTGATTCTGTTCTAAGTTACATTGGGATAATGAAAAGGAGTGCAAACGTTTCTTTTCTCCTTTCATTCCATCTTGACTTTCTATGAATTTACATCGAATGAAAGGTGAATAAATAAGGAGACATCGGGTGCAATAGTTTATCCAGTGGGATTGTGAATTTTAATGTAACACTCCACACAAAGTTCTGATCAGTATTTTTAACTGTCAATTGAATTGGAACCGCAGAAAACTTTTCCAATGAAACGAATCTTTCATTCTTTTAAAACCTTTTGCTGTGTGAATCATACCGCGATCCATCATCCAGCATGATCACCAAGTTGGCAACACTATTAGATCTACCAATTTTCTTTAGCAATCACAACATCTGCAAATACCCATCCTCGGCGTGCCCAGTGCCATTTGTTGTATCCAGGTCACAGCACATTTCCTGGTCATGAAATTATGAGCTTAGTTCCTGATCTGTCTGATCAGTTTGAGAAACCTTTTCTATTACTTCATTCCATCCCCTCAGAATTCTAAAGGTATCAATAAAATAAGGCGTTAGACCAAATGATGTAGGAATGGAAGTCGGCCATTCAGCCCATCGAGTCTGCTCCACCATTGAACAAACTCATGGCTGATCTGATAATCCACAACTCCATTCTCCAGCATTGCCTCGACAAAGCTTCATCGTCTTTCTGGTTAAATATCTGTCTGGCACAGTTTAAAAAAACGCAACAACGCAGCCTCAGCAACAATTTCGGCAAGGAGTTCCACCGATTCACTGGCCCCTGAGCAAAGAAATTACTCCTCATTTCTGAATTAAATAGGTAATATCTAATTCTGAGTTCATGCCCTCTGGTGCTCTCCTCATACAAGAGGGTGAACCACCTGCCCGGAACTACCCTGTCAAGATCCCATGAGTATTGAACGTTTATAAATGTTATTATGCGATTATAGAGGTCCCCTCCCTCTCCTTTGTTTCAAGGAGAATAATCCCAGCCTAACCAATCATTCCACGAAGCTCCATTTTCTCCAGTGTTGACAACATGTTCATTAATCTCTGCTGTCCCCTGTAGAATCCTTACATATTATGAAGGCAGGTGGAGATATTTATGTGAAGAAACGGTTGAAATTTCGAGCACAGACGGGAATTGGATCTTGAAATCAGACAGCGATTGGAATCAGATTGGTCCACACAAGGACGAAATAGAGTAATGATCACTCTCACAAATGAGAAACTAATCATATCTCATTGACATTTAATAACTTTACTGTAAACAAATTACCCCGTGTAATCGTCCACAGAGCTATTATTTCGGGGGGAAAAACTTACAGAAGCTGGCTACATGAACACTTTGACAACAATAACATGTTCTTGAGACATTTTTTTGATTATAAACTCAACTCATTGTTCTGTGAATCCTACATCGTTTGCAAGGCACAAATGGGACGTGGAATATAACTCTCTCCATTGAAGTGTAACTTCAATAACACTTCAGGAACTGGACACCGTCCACGACAATGCAGTCAGTTGAGTGTACCCTCTTCAACACCTGCAATATTCATTCCCTTCACCGCTAAGGCACAATTGCAGCAGAGTGCACCAACTATAAGATGCACTGGAGTAAGTCATTCGGGCATTTTTGACAACCTTCAAAGCTCAACAGCTGTACTGACTATAAGGACAAGGTTGAAAGATGCAACGAAACGCCACCATTTTCAACTTACCCTCCAAGGCCCATAGCACCCTGAGTTGGAAAGGAATCAGTGACAAACTCATTGGTGAAACGGTCTTGATGGGCAAAGGTGCATACTTCAGCCTTCCATCTTTTATCTGACAATTTTAGGAATAATGTTGATTTATGCCATGACCAGACTTGTGCACAGTTCTTTAGCTGTTCCCTAAACTGGTGGTTGTAAAAGTTCTGCTATCATCCACAGCCTGTGGTCAACAATAGAAAATATCCGAAAACCCTCTCAATCAACAGACTCCCCTTCAGATTAAAGTGGTGTTGGAGAAGCACAGCAGGTCCGGCAGCATCTGAGGAGCAGGAAAAATGGACGTTTCAGGCAAAAGCCATTCATCAGGAATGAGACTGGGAGCACATGGGATGGAGAGATAAATGGGAATGGGGTGGGGCTGGGGAGAAGGTAGCTGAGATTGCTGTAAGTGGATGCAGGCGGGGGGTAAACATGATGTGTCAGAGAAGTAGGTGGAGTGGATAGGTGGGAATGAAGATACACAGGTGGGGCAAGTCAGGCGGATGGTGTTGAGCTGGAAGGTGGGAACTGGGGTCAGTTAGGGGGAGGGGAATTGAGGCAACGGGTGAAGTCCAAATTGATGCCATATGGTTGAAGGGTCCTGAGTCGGATGATGAGGCTTTCTTCCTCCAGGCATCGGGTCGTGAGGCAGTGGCGATACAGGAGGCCCAGGACCTGCATGTCCTCGGGAGAGTGGGAGGGGGAGTTGAAATGTTTGGCATTGGGCACTGGGGTCGATTCTTGTAGGTATCCTGGAGATATCCTCTGAAGTGTTGTGTGAGAACACATCTCCTCTCTCCAACTTAGAGGAGACCGCATCGGGAGGAACGTATACAAGAAATGGCATGTGTGGAAGTGCAGGAGAAACTTTGATGGATATGGCAGCCTTCATTCGAGCCTTGGACAGAGGTGAGGAGGTAGATGTGGGTGCAGGTTTTGCAATCCTGCAGTGACAGGGAAATTTATATTTCCCTCCTCACCCCTATCCACTTTTCACAAAGACTGTTTCCTTCACGACTACCTCGTCAATTCCACGCCCTCCAATGACCCAACCTCCCCTCGCGGCACCTTCCCCTGCCACTACAGGAAATGCAAAACCTGCACCCACATCTTCCCTCTCACATCCTTCCAAGGCTCCAGTGAGCCTTCCACATCCATCAAATGTGCATGTGCACTTCCACACATGTCATTTATTGCATCTGTTGCTCGCGATGCGGTCTCCTCTACATTGGGGCCAACAGACACATTCTCGGAGAGCGCTTCAGAGAACATTTCCAGGGCACCCACAACATTCAACTCTAACGCCCCATGACCAAAAACATCAATTAGCACACCCTCCCCCTCCGACTCTCCCAAGGACATGCAGTTCCAGGGTCTCCTCCACCCCCATTCCCTCACCACCAGACGCCAGACATTCCACCTCGGGACCCTCAACCCCAGGGCATTAACGTGGTCTTCACCAGTTTCCTCATCTCCCCACGGCCACCTTATCCGAGTTCCAACTTTCTAACTTGGCACCAGCCTACTGACCTGTCCCACCTGTGTATCTTCCTTTCCACCTATCCGCTCCACCCTCTTCTCCGACCTATCACCTTTAACCCCATCTCTATCCACCTCTTGCACTCTCAGCTAAATTCTTCCCAGACCTAGTCCTCCCATTTATCTCTCCACCCTCGATGCTCCCAGCTTTATTCCTGATGAAGGGCGTTTGCCCGAAACGTTATTTTTTTTTTCTGCAACTCGGATGCTGCCTGACCTGCTGTGCTTCTTCAGCACCACTCTAATCTTGATTCTGATTTCCAGCACCTGCAGTACGCACTTCCGTCCATCTGATTCCCCTGTCTATTGATCTTGAATAGGTCGTTGCTGAAGTTCCAGCATCATTTCCCTGCTCTTATGTTCCCACCTGCTGTCAAGAACAGAAAGTATCTCCAACCTCTCGAGACCACTTGATCCCTTGTCCAATCACCTTCAAACATTCGTGAATGTCTACTCCAATTTCTCTTTTATTACTTTAAACCACTCGGTATTCACACTTTTCTCATTGTGCGTCCTCAAATTCATTATCACCCACTTCACTGGATTGAATTCCTTTCAGCACATTTTCTTGCCAATTGTTTCCAATCTCCCTGCAGTCTATGGTTGTCTTCCTCATGGTTAACTACATGACTAATTGTTACCTGATTTGCAAACAACTAAATGATGGCCACGACAAATAATTAAAAATCGTTGACCTATATGAGTAAACAATAGAACTCATAGAAGCCATGGTTCTTAAGCTTGCAGAGGACAGCAGAATTGGAGACTGTAAAGAAGGTGATCTAAGATTCCAGAAGGATCTTAATCCATTGCGTCTTTGGGCTGAAAAATGTCACATGAAGTTCAATCTGGATAAATGGAAGGTATTGCATTTTGCTACATCAAATATTAGTATGCTTATACAATTAATGATCGGGCGTTGCATCGTGTTGTGGAACACGGAGGCCAGGAATGCAAGTACATAATTCATTCTAGTTTGCTTCATATATAGACAGAATGGTTAAAAAAAAATGTCATCTTGCTTTCATTGTTCAGTCCTTTGAGTGTAGGAGTTGGTACGTTCTGTTGAAGTTGAATAGGACATTGGGTGATGCGTCTTCTGGAAAACTGTGTCCAGTTCTTGCCGCCCAGTAATAGCAGGGAAATTATTCAGCTGGAGTAGGTTTCGAACAGGTATACCAGCGAATGGCTAGTGGGGAAGGTTTGAGTTATAACGAAAAGCAGGATCGGCTGAGAATATTTTCACTCGAGCACTGGAGTTTGAAAGGCGACCTGATAGAAATTTATAAATTATTGAGAGTTCGGCTGGAGTTAACTGTAACTGTCTTTTCTCCAAGGAGGGGGACTTTAAGTGTTTAAAGTGAAAAGAGGGATTTAAAATAAGACATGAGAGGCTTTTTTTTAACAGAGGATGGTTTATGTGTGCAATTCACTTCCTGAGGCAGTGATGAATGAAAGTACATTTACAATATTTACAGGATATTTGGATCGATAAATGAATAGGAAAGTATCAGTGGAATTAACAAAAGCTATTCATTCATGCCTGGTACATAATTTATTGCCCAGAGCGAAGATCAGAATCAACCACGATATTATGGATCTGGAATCACATACCAGCCAGACCAGATAGGTAAGGCAGTTTCCTTCCCTATCAGGCATCAGTGAATTAGATCTACAACAACTGATTCAAAATCATCATTAGACTCTAGGTATTTATTTAAATAAAATTCCAGCATCTGCCATGCCAGGGTTTGAACCCGTGTCCACAGAATTATATCTGGACATTCATATTAACAATGCAGTAATAATATCACAAGGGCATTATTAACCCTCAGCAGTTACAAGAGCCGTCAGATGCGACTCGTTTAGTTTGTCATTATGTTCAGTATGAGCTGGTAGGAGTGAAAGGCCTGTTTTCATGCTGTTTGAGTCTATGACTTTGACGCTATGAAACTGACAGCTAGTTGGGATTAACAGCAGCATTGACAGTTTAATTGATCTCCTTCTGGGATATGTAATCTTGCTGGTTACTCTGGAGGTTCTTCTGCTCATTGAGCCCTTCCCACACACGGGATTGTTGAATAGTCTGTCCCCAGTTTGACTGAGTAAATGAGTTTCCACTTCAGCATGTAATTGAATCCCGCATTGCCCTGGTTTCTCTGTGATATCGGTGTCCTTGCATCTACCCAGGATGAACGATTGGTTCAAATCATGTCCATGCAGACGCAAGTTCCGTTGTCCATGTTGTGAATATGTTTTTGTTCTTCCTGATATACCCACAGGGTGTGGATGTCGCTGGTCAGGACAGCATTTGTTGTTCTTCCTGATTCGCTGCTGCCTCGCTGCACAGAAGACATGGATTCGATCCCAGTCTCGTGTGACTGTGTGCAGTTTGCACAGTCTCTCTTTGCTTGTGTGAGTTTCCTCCCACAGTCTGAAGGTGTGCAGGTTACTGGGATCTGCCATGGGAAATGAAGGGGAACGGAATAGGTATAGAGTGTTTGTCTGATAGGATGTGCTTCAGAGGGATGGTGTCGACTGGAAGGGCCGAATGGCCTGCTTTCCCACACGGTCGTCATTCTCGGATTAAGGGTCAGCTATGTTGTTCAGGTCCTGGAGACACAAGTAGGCAGGATTGGGTAAAGATGGTAGCATCCCCTTTATTAGCGACATGCATGAATGGGATTGCAGGAAATTAAAGACAAGTCCACTGTTCCTGAGGTCAGGCTTCCATTCCAGGTTTTATTCATCGAACTTTAACGTTACCAGGAAGCTGAGGAAGAAACAGGGTGAACCAATTCAGATGTCAGCGCAGAAACATTTTCCACAGCATCATGAGGAAAACTGACAAATTGCTCCGAGTAAGAGTTTGTCTTTCAGAAATGTTAGTTCACAGAGATGTTTTTTGTTCCACTCAAGCCCTTAAGAAATTGATTAACAATTTAACTAAGACTTGAAATGTAAGAACACACCAGGCGATGAGTCACGTCTGGAAACTGTGTTTCCAAGCCAGATGTTTGATAACTGATGATGATGCAATAGGCTGAAGGACCATTGGAACATGCTTTTAAAAACTCAATAACTGTCATTTTTCAACTGAACAAAATAGGCAAAAACAAAGTCATCAAGAAAAGTTCCAAGCATTACATATGTCGTCCTTGGTGCGAAAGTGCTGAAATGCAGCTGTCTCAATGCTATTTCCCAATGTTGATTTCCAGTCAGGGAAAAAAAATATTGTTGTTCCTTATGGAAATCTTAAATTGAACATGAGTTCCTGACATCACAGAACAGCAAAGGTAGCAGTTCTGTCAGAGTCAGTGAGAATTTCATATCGGAGATGAAATCAAATGGGAAGAAACGCTGAAATCAGTTGCCTTTGCCTGCTGAGACTCAGTACTACAAAATGATCCTTTTTGAAACATAGAGGTATTTTCAAGGATTTAATAAGTTGGATGCAGAAAGTTTGGTTCTGTGACTAGAGCACCTCGTATCGAATGAATTGGAGATGCCAGTTTTGGACTGGGGTATGCAAATGTGAATATCATACAACCCCAGGTTATAGTTAAACAGGTTTAATTGGAAGTACTGGCTTTCGGACCACTGCTCATTCATCAGGTGATTGTGGAGTCCACAGTTGTAAGTCACAGAATGTATCGTATATGTTTACAGTGTGATGTAACTGAAATTGTACATTGAAAAATACCTTGATTGTTTGCTAAGTCGCCGATCTGTTAGAATGACCATGTGAGCTTCACTTCTTTCATATGTAAAGTGCAAAACTTTTTTATTTTAAAGCTTCACTCTCAGGTGAAGTTTAACAACTGGTGTCTGCCCCCATGTGCTGCTGTCTGTTCCATAATGTTTAGACTGATTCTAATTTATAAAAATGAGTTACCAGAGACTTACATGGATTCATGCAGTTTTTGAGCAAAGTACAATGTAACTGTGCAAGTATAAATTCACCCCACAGACGTATGTGTGTGTGTGTGTGTGTGTGTGTGTGTGTGTGTGTGTGTGTGCGTGCACGCGCGCGTGCACACTCGTGTGTAGGAGGGTCTCTGTTTGTAGATAGGGCAATGGGATCACCTGGACTGTGACATGAACCCAATGACCATGGGTACCGAATTTAGCTTTCAGTCTCTGCGGGGTCACTTTTAGCTGCTGCCTGTTCCGAAGACCGCCTTGGAGGATTGTCACCCGAAGATCCGAGGTCGAATGTCCTGGATCACTGAAGTGTTCTCCAACTGGGAAGGGGCACACCTGTTTGTTGATTGATGTGCAGCACCCGTTCCATTGCTGTCGCCTCTGCTCAGCTTCACCAATGTACCATGTTGTTTTTTTAGATGAGCGTCAGTCTAAACATTATGGCATAGACGCAGCACTCAGGGACTAGCACCTTCAACATATTATCTGTGCTGACACTAACTGGTAAAGTCCACCTGAGAATGTAACTGTCAAAAGAAAGTTTTTCGATTTACATAAGAAAGAGTTGAACCTAACATAGTCATTCTAACAAATGGAAGACTTAACAAGCAATCAAGGTATTTTTCCAATGTATAATTTCAGTGACATGACACTGTAACCTTTCGCTATAAATTCTGTACCTTACCACTGTGTACTCCACAGCCACCTGATGAAGGAGCAGCTCTCCAAATGCTATTGTTTCCATTAAACCTGTTGGACTATGACCTGGTGTTGTGCGATTTTTAACTTCGTATAAGAATGCGGATCTCACAATTAAAATAGAGACGAAGAAACATTTATTCTCTCAGACAGTTCTGTATCAGTGGACTTTCTTGTCGCAGAAGGCTGTTGAGGAAGTGTCATTAAGTGTAATGAGGCTGAGATCGGTAGATCTTCAAAGAGCAAAGACATCAAGCGTTATGGCAAAAGGCAAGAAAGTGCAGTTCAAGTTTATCAGATCAGATATGGAACCATTCAATAGTGGAACAGACTTGGTGGTCTGAATGGTGACTATTTGTTCCTAAAATTGTTGGCCTTAATATGAAGCTGCAAAACAGACCTGAGTAAAACGTGCCAAATTTTAAAAAAGCGTGGTCCCTCAGAGCACTGAACCGAGGTGCAATGTACAAAGAACAGCACACAAAGGGCAGACAATATTGGGCAATTGATCCGAAGTGATCAGTATACCAAGGTAAACAGGAAAACCGATATTCAGTATCTACACTGAACCTGGCTCCACGAGGCATGTAGTTAACTCTCACAAACCACTATTCCCCTTCCGTTTCCCTGACGACCCCTCCGTTCTTGTTTTAAACTGATTGAACGTCAGGCAATTGCCGATGACATTGCTGATGTGGAACTGTAGCATATAGAACATAGAACATGAGAGTGCAGTACAGGCCCTTCGGCCATCGATGTTGCGCAGCCCTGTCATACTAATCTGAAGCCCATCCCATCTACACTATTCCATGTACGTCCATATGCCTCTCCAATGATGACTTAAATGCACTTAATCTTGGCGAATCTACCACCGCTACAGGCAAAGCATTCCATGTCCTAACTACTCTCTGAGTAAAGAAACTACCTCTGACATCTGTCTTATACCTTTCTCCCCTCACTTTAAAGTTGTGACCCTCGTGTTTGCCGTCTCCAAACTTGGACAAAGACTCTCCCTGTCCACCCTATCTAAACCTCTGATTATCTTGTATGTCTCTATTAAGTCACCTCTCAATCTTCTCTCCAACGAGGACAGCCTCAAGGCCCTCAGTCTTTCCTCATAATACATTCCTTCCATACCAGGCAACATGCTAGAAAATCCTCTCTGCACTCTTTCCAAAGCGTCAACATCCTTCTTATAATGCGGGACCAGAACTGTTGACAATACTTCAAATGTGGCAGTACCAGATCTTTGTTCAGCTTCAGCATAACCTTCTGATTCCAGAACTCAATCCCTCTATTAATAAAAGCCAAAACACTGTTTTCCTTCTTAACAACCCTGTCAATCTGGGTGGCAACTTTCAGGGATGTGTGTACATGGACACCGAGATCTCTCTGCTCATCTGCACTCCCAAGAATATTACCATTAGCCCAGTACTTTGCATTCCGATTACTCCGTCCAAAGTGTATCACCTCACACTTGTCCACATTAAAGTCAATTTGCCACCTCTCAGCCCAGCTCTGCATCCTATCTATGTCTCTCTGCAACCTACTACATCCTTCGTCACGATCCACAACTCCACCGACCATAGTGTTGCCCGCAAATTTACTAACCCACCCTTCTAAGCCCTCATCCAGGTCATTTATAAAAATGACGAATAGCCCTGGACCCAACATCGACCCTTGCGGAATCCCGCTAGTAACTGGACACCAAGATGAACATGTTGCATCAACTACAACACTCTGTTTTCTTTGAGCGAGCCAATTACTGATTCAAACTGCTATGTTTCCCACAATCCCATTCCTCCACATTTTGTATAATAGCCTACTGTGGGAATCTTATCGAACACCTTGCTGAAATCAATATACAGAACATCAACCTGCTTACTCTCATCTACCTGTTTGGTCACTTTGTCAAAAAACTCATAAGATTCGTTAGGCACGACCTTTACAAAACCATGCTGACTGTCCCTGACCAGATTATTCTTTTCTAGATGATTATAAATCCTACCTCTTATAATCTTTTCCAACGCTTTACCAACAACTGAAGTGAGACTCACTGGTCTGTAATTACCAGGGTTGTCTCTACTACCCTTCTTGAACAAGAGAACCACATTTGCAATCCTCCAGTCCGCAGTCACTATTCCTGTAGATAATGATGATTTCTGGATCAATGGCACAGGCTCGGCAATCTCTTCATTTGCTTCCCAGAGGATTCTAGGATAGATCCCATCTGGCCCAGAGGACTTGTCTATTTTCACACTCTACAGTATTTCTTATACCTCTTCCTTGTGAACCTCAATCTCTTCGAGTCGAGATGCAATTATCTCTGTATCTTCCTCGCCAACATTTTCATTTTATATAGTGAACACTGTCGAAAAATATTTATTTAGTGTTTCCCATGTCTCCTCTGACTCCACACACAACTTCCCACTATTATTCTTGATTGACCCTAATTTAACTCTCGTCATTCTTTTATTCCTGACATACCTGTGGAAAGCCTTAGGGTTAACCCTGATCCTATCCGCCAACAACTTCTAATGTCTCCTCCTGGCTCTCATGTCTGCTCCTGGTTCTTCTGAGCTCTCTTATTAGGTCATGCAGGGAAACGATTCTGTCTGCTGCACATCATCATTCTGCTTCGAAATATCAGGCAGTATTTCATATTGATTACTGTAAACGTTAACCTTTAACAAGCCATGACAGTGAAATCACTGAATCCTCATCACGAAACTACCAGGGAAGATTTCTGTTAAAATCACCCTGGACACCAAGAAATTCGCCATTCTATTCTCCCATCCTTCTGCGCGTGATCTCCTCGGCCCTATTCCGGTCTTGTTGGTTGGTTTACAATACTGAGGCTATCCAATCATCTTTGCATTTCAGTTTCTAAAGGATGAGACCTTCTCTCTGAGCTGGCAATGTGCTTGCTCAGTGGTGATAAAACTGTCCTTGTAAACTAGAAGAGTGCTTGAAATAGGTCATTCATGTTTTTCATTACAAGAACTTGAGGCAAACCGTTTGGCAGGACAGGAAATAGCGGGCGTGAGCAGTGATCAAGTTTGGCAGCAAGAACGAGGTGAGGCAGTATAAACTACAGAGTAATGGGGAAACAATGGGCAAAGAACACTGGGACGGGAGGGGCTGAATCTTTCCTTTCTTTGCTGTCACCAGACATTGGTGTTGAACTCTGAAACGGGACAACATCAGACAAGTCGGTGAAATCTTTCTTTCTGCTTGTTTTCTCCCGAGACCTGTGTCACACTTGGGGAAATGTGTCTGCGTGCTTCAGTCTATGGGTAAAACTGAGGTTCAGTTCCCATCTCAAACTTTAATCCCACTTATTGTGTTTTACGAGATTAAAACGTTCCAGAGAAATTAGTATTCAGGTGAAACGTCAGAGCTTACAAGGTTACAGACCAAGTGCTGGGAAATGAGATGAAGGGACCCGGTTCTGTGCTGTAAACACTCTATAATTCAATCATTTTTGAGGGGAAACATATCTGCAGTGACATAATTCCAAAAACTGTGTTATGAAGAAACGGTGCAACGGCTTCTGCCCTCATCCCTGGTGGTCTAGTGGTTAGTATTCAAAGCTTTAACTGAGTGGCCTGTGTTTCATTACCGTTCAGGAAATCAGAACTTCTTGTTCCTGATGCAGAGAGCGCAGCTCTACCAGGAATCTGTTTCATGCCTTAGATCAGTCAATACCCCAGCTCATCAAAGAAGGGAAAAGCGCCTTCCCTCTCTGCACTTTCGGACAGTTAATCCTTCATTCTCCTCTGATTCCACTTCCCAAAGAGTTTCAAAATATTGTCAAATCTGAGTCTCAGCTATTTCTTTTCTGTGCTTTTCATCCATAGGAGCTTGAGCGATTGATTGTGTTGGTTTCTGAAAACGAAACATACCCATGTGCAATGTATTAGGCTATTCCAGGATTGCCTTCTCTGACAGCGGTGGGACATGACTGATGCTGTCTATGATATGGAAGTGCCAGTGTTTGAGTTGAGTAGATAAAGTTAAAAAATCCACAATATCAGGGCAGAGTCCAGCAGGTTTATTTGGAAGCACTAGCTTTCGGAGAGTCGCTCCTTCATCAGATGGGTGTTTTTCTGCAGAACCTTGGTGTGTGTGTCAATATGTGCGATCTTTTGGAAGATCATCTGGACTTTAACCAACCGTTCGTGGTGTCGACGGTACCCATGACTTGGAGGTGTTGGTGTTGGACTGGGGTGGATATATTTAATAATCACACAAAGCCATTTTAGATTCCAACAGTTGACAAACATCTGATGAAGAAGCAGTGCATGGAACACTGGTGCTTCCAACTAACTCTGTTCGATACAATCTGGTGCTGTGTGATTTTTACTCTGACAGCTCTTGGTAATGTTTAACTGGTCGAAGACAGTGAAAGAATTTTCGTTCGTGGAGATGAAAATTTCAAATATTACCCACCTCAGCATAACAAAAATGATTAGGTTGAATGTGTGCTGAATCTCCACAATGCAGTTGCGCAAAGTAAAAGTTGAACTAACAACCGCCTGATCCGTAGCCAGCTATACAAATGGTTGTACCACTGGCCAGATGCAAAGCTGAGATTTTACACGCTGCAGAGCTGTGGTGTTAACAAGGACATGAGCAATAGCAGTAACAGCCACAAGGTGAACAAAGAACCAAGATAATCACCATCATTGATTCACTTCAAATTGTCCGAATAAAAAACGACCATTCACAATCTGATCAGCAAATCAATGAGGTCACTGCTGATCAAGGGAATTGCAACTGACTTTGAAAAGTTTTCACCATAATTTGAGGTAAACTCCAGCTGAATCATAACATCGCATATTCCCATTAATTTTCAGTTTTAGATTACGTTAATGACCTGTCCGTACTTGCAGGAAATGAGTGAAAACGTCCTTCCGGTGATGTAATCCAGTGCAGAGTCGGCCAGAAAAGAAAAGACAAAGACATGAAACATCACTCCCATTTCTTTCTGTACCAATGCGTTTTCCTGAGTTGAATATTTGCAGGACTGGTCTTTACTATCCAAATAATTAATTATTTTCCCCGGAAAGATTCTTCATAAATCAATTAACATCTGAGGTGTTGAAACATATTTTACTTTAGATTAAAATAGTTGAATATCCTTTCCCCCAGCCTTATGTCCCAATCTTCCCTCCTCTTCCATGTAAATACAAGCTGCTCCAGATGATGTTGGAGCTCCCAACCTGACGTTCCAATGCTCCTTGCTGCGCCATGTCAATAGAAGTTGCTCTACTAGAAGTTGGAGCTCCCAGTCTGATGTCCAAATGCTCCTTGCTCCATGTCAGTAAAAGTGGTGCAGTTCAGGTTAGAACTACCACTCTGATGTCCCAATGCTCCCAGCTGCTAGATGTCATTAAACGCTGGTCCTTGAGAGGTTGGAGCTCCCAGTATGATGTCCTAATGTTCCCTCCTCCATGTCAATAGAAGTAGTCCAGTTGAGGTTGGATCTATCGCTCTGATGTCCCAATGCTCCCTGCTGCTACATGTCATTAAAAGCTGATCCAGGTGAGAGTGGATCTCCCAGATGGATCTCGCAAAGCTCCCTGCTCCATGCCAACTGAAGCTGCTCCAAATGAGGCTAGAGCTTGCATTCGGATGTGCCAATGCTCCCTGCTGCTCCATGTCAATGGAAGCTGCTCCAGGTGTGGTTGGAACACCCAGACTGATGTCACAATGCTCCCTGGTCCACGTCAAAAGACGCCGCTCCAGATGAAGTGGGAGCTCCCATGCCTGGCAGCACACAGACTTCTATACCATCATAGAAATACTGCCCACTGAACATTTCTACCACAGAAGCCATTGGTGGAATATCCGTATCATGACAACCTAATATTATTTTTAGTCACCACCGAATCATTATTTCCAAAAGTCATTCTTTCTTAAACCTTATTTAGCATGTGCATACCGCAGTCAATCTGAAGTAAGATAATGGTGCTAACTGATGTATGCTTAATAAAAATTACATCCTATTTTTCATGTTGAGTAACTGTGACTTAGCAAGGACAATGTTTATATTGAAATCACACGTTTATTCCAGGTGAGAGAATGTGGTTTGCATTATTTAAAATTAACTTGTTCATTGTTTAAAATGACCAAATAAATCTCAACTTCAAAACAAAATTGGTAACGTTGTCATCCATCTTGAAATGGAGTGTCTTCTTCTTTCAACCAGACGGGTCTTATATCGAAAAGTCTATTAATGATATGTGTATAAAGACACTTTAAATCGCAAGGTTTGTGAAGGTTTGTAACTCAGGTTGAGGTTTAAGGTGTAGGTTTGCTCGCTGAGCTGTAGGTTTGATATCCAGACATTTCATTGCCTGGCCAGTTAACATCATCAGTGGCGACCTCCAAGTGAAGCTGTTGTCTCATGCTTTCTATTTATATCTTTCTCCTGGATGGGGTTCCTGGGGTTTGTGGTGATGTCATTTCCTGTTCGTTTTCTGCGGGGTTCATAGATGGCATTTAGATCTATGTGTTTGTTTATGGCATTGTGGTTGGAGTGCCAGGCCTCTGGGAATTCTCTGGCATGTCTTTGCTTAGACTGTCCCAGGAACAATGTGTTGCCCAAGTCGAACCGGACTACCAAAAATCCATAAACCAGGAGCCCCGCTCAGACCCATAGTCTCATTACTCGGAACACCAACTTACAGACTGGCCAAAGAACTACACGCAAGTCTGAAATACCTCATAGAAGAGTCACAGCACTCCATCCACTCCACCCAGGAATTCCTAAAAATCATCAAAAACACCAAAGTGGAGGAAGAGGAAACAATGATCTCATTCGACATAACAGCACTGTTCACCTTCATCAACATCGACCTGGCAAAGGAAACACTTCCCACACATTTGGAAGAGACCATCACACACACACCAACCACCATCAATCACATTACCAACGTAAACATCAAGAAGGTAGTGGACTTGTGCCTCACCACCCACTTCACCTTCAACAACATAGTCGACAAACAAACCAACGGCACACCCATGGGATCTCTGCTATCAGTACTCATAGCAGAAGTGGTAATGCAAAGACTAGAACAAACAGCCCTACCAACTATCAAACCAAAAATGTGGGTCCGCTACGTAGATGACACCTTTGTCATCACAAAACGAAACAAGATAGTAAAGAGATTTAACATCATTAACAACACCCTCACAGGCATAAAGTTCACCAAGGAGGAAGAAACCGACAACAAACTCGCATTCCTGAATGTCACAGTAGAAAGAAAGGACAACGGAGAACTACAAACCTGTGCATACAGAAAACCGACAAACACTGACCAAACACTTAACTACACCAGCAACCATCCCAACACACACAAACGAAGCTGCGTCAGAACACTATTCCAACGAGCCTCCACACACTGCAGCACAGACGAATTTCGGAAAACAGAGGAGAACCACCTATACAATGTATTCGAGAACAACAGATACTCAAAAAATACAGTGCGCAGATTCCTCAAGAACAAACCACGACAAGCAGACCAAACACAGCCAGAAACACTAACGTTCTTTGCACACATCAAAGAAGTTTTAGAAATGACAGCCAGACTACTAAGACCCCTCGGAATCCCAGTAGCACACAAACCGACCAACACTCTCAAACAAAAACTAAGAAACTTAAAAGACCCAGTACAATCCATGGACAAAACCAACGTCATCTACAAAATTCCATGCAAGGATTTCCACAAACACTACGTAAGACAACAGGAAGAAAGTTAGCCACCAGGATATACGAACACGAGCTAGCCACAAAAAGACACGACCTCGTACACGGATTAAAAATACCACCATTTCGACTGGGACAACACATCTATCCTGGGATAGGCTAAGCAAAGACACGCCAGAGAATTCCTAGAGGCCTGGCACTCCAACCACAACACCATAAACAAACACATAGATCTAGATACCATCTATCAACCCCGGAGTAAACGAACAGGAAATGACATCACCACAAACCCCAGGAACCCCATCGAGGAGAAAGATATAAATAGAAAGCAGGAGACAACAGCTTCGCTTCACTTGAAGGTTGCCACTGATGATGTTACCTAGCCAGGTAACGAAACGTCTGGATATCAAAGCTACAGCTCAGCGAGCAAACCTACACCCTACATTTTAAATCATTTTTCATGTTCATGTTGCATCAATCTGATGTTATTGATCCACAGTTTAGTTTCACTCCCTATAGGTAACATGCTTATTTCTCCAGCTGTTCATAGTTCTATGTGATGCATCCTGTGTTTGCATAACCAGAGGGAGCTTGCTTCCCACATCGTGTGTTTATCTGTGCCTTATGTCCAGCATTCATCAATGGCGAGAGCAAGGGGTGAGGACGAGACCAATGTGAAAGTCTCTCCGTGCCCATGCATGGCACCCACATCTGCAATTCTCCACTGTGCATTTCCAGCCACTTCTCAGTGCCCCTAAACCCACGCCCTGCCCATTTTGAAATATCTCCATTATTTTGTGCTGTCTCGCTGTGCTCTTCTCACCAGGATGAATTACTTCTACTCAACCTCCTCCAGATTTCATCTGACAAAACATTCATTAAGAATCCCTTTGCATAAACATGCACTTCGCAGCTCTCGGTATTTGATTTTCCTGGATGTCTTTCATCTGAAAAAAATGTTCACAACAACTTGACTTGAAAAAGAAAAACGCGCTCCTTTTCATTATCCCAATGCAATCGACATTTCAATGCCGTTTAGTCAACAGGCTCAAACTATTCTTTGAGATTTTTGTAATAGCGTCAATGCATATAAAATAACTATCAGAATCCCAGTTTCAATACGACAGCTGTGATCATCTGAAAACAGCACCATTGAAAACCGTTGATGAGGGAGATTCAAACCCACGCGTGCAGAGTACAATGGATTAGCAGTCCATCGACTTAACCTCTCGGCCACCTCGGCAGAAACGCTCACGCAGCTATGACCTGATGAATAATTGAATTTTGTAAATCATGCAGAGCAGCAGATATTTCTCCCTGGTGTTGGTGAAATGAGAAATAAAACAGTACGGTTCCAATACTATGGTCTGACCCCTGGGTTGTGGGGCAAGCGCATTCCCACTGTCACACTGTGCACACAGTGATCTGAACAAAAATGAGGAAATGACTATGTAACAAGGTCTGTTGAATTCTGTGAAGATTTGAAGTCATCGGAATGCAGAACCCGAGACAGCAGGAGGTTTTCTTTCAATAAAGAGTTGGATAGAGCTCTTAAGGATAGTGGAATCAAGGGTTATGGGGATAAGGAAGGAACAGGATACAAATTGAGGATGTTCAGCCATGATCATAATGAATGGTGGTGCTGGCTCGAAGGGCAGAATGGCCTACTCCTGCACCTGCTGTCTATTGTCTATAAAATTGCCTGTGAGGAATTGTTTTCCAGACTGGAGGAGAGTGCATAGTGCTCAATGTCATTATTCCGAAGACCTAACTTCCACTCAGATGTTTTTGACACGCACTTGTGTACAGAACAGACAATTTCAAAATCCAAAATAAGGCTAAACTGACAATTGAACTCAACAATGCAAAAACCTTGATCTGTATCACTTTCCTGGGCCGTGCGACACCAAGTCACTGTGTGATCACTGCAACACAGTGAGCAAGTGAGCAAGGAATATGAGTGCAGTGCCAGTGCGCATGCTGGGAGCAGCAGGTGACACACGGGGAAGTGCATTTCCCACAACAGGCACACTTCCCAAACAGCGGACTGCGGTGGAAGAATTCAGAGGGAGGTTACACTATGAAATTTGATGCCAGAGACACAATGGAGATCTGTCATTGAGTCTGTTAAAGATGAAGATTTTAAGATTTCTACAGATTCAAAACAAAATAAAAAGCTCATGGGTTAGTGAAGGCAAAAGATGAAATTGTACATTTCATCAATCTACCCATCTTTACAATGAGTACCTCACCACTTTCCTCACTCGGGGACTGAACCACTGGTGAAGATGATCATATAATCCCCGTTACTAGCCATGGAATCAGAGAAACTCGGTTTCCCAAACGTTAAGGTAAAACCAGGAACGTGGGGGTAAGCATTAATGTGTTGTTCCTATGTTGAAGGTGACCAGTGCACGGTATCTCTGTTCCAGTATAGTGGGGTGTGCTGTACCGAAGTTTTAATTTTGAGCCTCACATGGAGAAGGTTCAATTTGACGTCGTGTTGAGGAATACGGACAGAAGATGATGCTGAGCAAAGCCAAGTTTATGGGAAAATACCCGTGTTTGTGGATTGAGAAACGACCTTTTCTGGATAATGACTCCTTGATCAACAAACATACTGCAAGTATCTAAAACGTGAAGAGACATATGTGGAGAGAGAGCAGAAGGTGATTTTTCAGCAGGTGGATAACGTTTCCCATGTGCACTGCGTTAGATTCCGGGAAAATAGATGTTGAACTGGTTTCATGTGCCACAGTTGTTGCAAATTCACAAAGGTTGTTGCAATAATAAAAAAAGAAATCACATAGGACCGTTTGAATATTGTATTGAATTAAATTTAAGTCAGAGCATATTTTATCTTAAATGGTGTGCTGCAGAGAAGTACAGAAGGTTACCAATACAAAAGGACAGAGACTTCTTGGTGGATTTCTTGGGTGGAGTTAAGAATGTACGAAATGGACATAACATCATGTGAGTGTGGTCAAATCTTTAAAGTAGGTGTTGCGTCTCCAAGTGGATATAACTTCTGTCTGCAGTTATTTTACGACATCAGGTCAATTTACAGAGTTTCACCTTGAATAATACGCCACACCTTACCAATCCATGAACTTGTTATACTCAGTCTTATTCAGTTGTTCGTGGTCATGAAATATCTTTGTGTCTGAAGTCAACAAATTCGAAATTGTTACGCAACCACACTGACTTTCACTCAATGGTAAATTCTCTCCTTGTACGTTTGTTCGTGCATCTTTTAAAACACTCTAAAGTGAGCTTCTACGTTTTACTTCTGGAAAGTCGTTCACGATTTAAATCACTCTATTGAGTGGAAGAAACTCTCATCCAAACTTTTCTTAATCATTCACTAATGGTTTTCAAGCTCTAACGAAAGGTATTAATTCACTCGAAAGAGGGACTTTCCCGATTTAGTCATTCAAACCTCGCGTTATGTGAAAATCTCATTTGTTTACATCAAACTTGCGTGTTTCTGCTCCAGCATTTCCAAATCTCGTGAATAAAATCCTTCATTCATTCTATCATCCCGTTTGTATCCTTTCTGATATTTTTATGTCTCAGTAAACAACGTCACTTGGCTTTCTAATATCTTGCTATCCAGGAAACAGCGTCTGTGCCCTTTCTGACTTCTTCACATGTTTTTAGTGGAGAATGAGGACAAGGATTACACACAATGTTCCCACTGAGTGTGACCAAAAGGTTTTACAGTTATTCAATGAACTCTTTGCTTTGTAAATATGACGCCTCTATTTATAAACTCCAATAAGGTAAATTACTACCTATCCAGTTCATGAACATCGCCTCCATGGAGACGGAAATTATATATCACTTCCTTTATTGTTCCACGGAATGTCTGAAAGGTTTGTAAGGCCAACATCTCTAAATCCCCATGTCCTGAGTCAGTCTCAGCTCTTTCTAAAGGTGACTGAAGTTCAAATACTTCATAGTGTGTCTCCCGTCATTCCAGTGCAGACTGGGTCTGGACAGTAAATGCCATCACCAAAGGCCACAGTTTTCAACAGTTTTCACAGAGTAATTGTCGTAGCTATTGTGTATCGTATGTCCGTGTTCTTGTTCAATTTGTTCATCATTTCATGGGTCCCTGTATGGAATTCTACTGAATGATTAATTTGTGAATGGAGACATTCCCTTCACCGCTCATTCGAAACTCCATGGAACATTGAATAATTTTACTCTTACGCTTCCAGAGGACAGTCCTGCCATTACTGGGATGAATCAGTGAACATTCCACACGTATCCTCGAAGGCAAGGATTTCCTTTTCCATTTTAGCAGATCATTACAGCACTGAATCTCATGTGTGCGTTCATTAAAACCAAAACAATTGCAGCAAGACTTTAAAAATAAGATTTTGCTATCTGTTTGCATTGGTTGTCCCAAAAATTACATTCCATATTATGGTATGTTTGTGGATGAAAGCACTTTCTGACTCTTGAGCAATTATATTTCAGTTTTGTCAAAAAATTATCATTCGCTGTTCTCTCTTTCCCTTTCAGTTTCCTGTTTTATATCCCGTATTTTATCAGTTTATCTTAAGTTTTCAATAATTTCAATCAATCTCGCTCCTGATTACCAATCCGAGAGAATGCCACAATTTTGTCAATTTATATGCAGTGCAGCTGTAGGGCGCGGTGACCAAGTGGAAAGGCATTGGTCACGTCAACCAAATAAAAGGAGCCGGCTGGTGGAATCTGGCCGTTCCATCACAGTCATATTTAAAACATTTAACGTAATCTTTAGCCAAATCATATTGGCAGAAAATAAGAAAACAAGAATGAAAAAATTGCTGATGTTGAAAATCAAACAAAAACAGACGTTGCTGAAATATTTCAGGACGTCTGGCAGCATCTGTGGAGAGACGGACCCAATGGATGTGAAACGTTAACTGTGATTCATCTGCACAGATGCTGCCAACACACCTTTGATTTTACAGCAATTTCTGTTTTTGTTTCAGATTGGCAGATTTTGTCGCAGTCCATGAGAACAGTGCTCATTAGAATCAAACAGACAGCATGGACCTGGGAGTGTGATATCAGACAGTAATAATGAATGAGTGGAGAGTGTTGTACTGGAAAAGGACAGCAGGTCAGGCAACATCCGAGGAGCAGGAGAACGGACGATTTAGGCATAAGCCATTCATCAGGAATTAGGCTTGTGAGTTGGACAGAGGAACAAAGCTGAAGCCAGGTGCCAACTCGCAGGCACCTCCTCCTACAGACCACGATCGCAAACTCTCCTCCTCTCACCAAACCATCATCTCCCAGACCAACCACAATCTCATCACCTCTGGGCATCTCCCATCCACAACCTTCAACCTCATTGTCCGGAAACCGCGCACTCCCCGATTCTACTTCCTTTCTAAGAATCACAAACCTGACTGCCCCAGTCGACCTATTGTCTCATCCTGAGCCTGTCCCATCCGAATCATCTCTTCCTACATCGACACACTCCTCTCTTCCCAGTTCAGGAAATTCCCACTTACATTTGTGACACCCCTATGCACTTCACCTCCTCCAAGAATTTCGTTTCCCTAGCCCCCATCGCGTCATCTTCACCATGGTCATCCAGTCCCTGTACAAATCCATCTGCCATGACAGAAGTCTACAAGCCTTCCATTTCTTAATCTCACACCATCCCAATCAGTACCTTCCCACCGACATCCTCATCCACTTGGCTGAACTGGTGCTCACAATCAACAACTTCTCTTTCCAATTCTCCCACTTCCTCCATTGACGCTGGTAGCCATGGGCACCACGTAAGACCTAGCTATGCCTGCCTGTTTGTTAGATACGCGGAACTGTCCATCTTTCACAATTACACAGGCACCATCCTCCACCTGTTCCTCCGCTACATTGATGAATGTTTGGGTTCACTTGGTGCTCGAACGAGGAGGTTGCATAGCTCACCAACTATACCAACACCTTCCACTCCGACCTCAAATTTATCCGGATCCTCTTGGCAACTTCCCTCACCTTCATGGACCTCTCCATCAACGGCTCTGGCAACTGACTAATTACAGACATATACTACAAGCCCACCGACTCCCACATGTATCTAGACTACATCTCCTCCAACCCTATCTCGTGTAAGAACGCCATTCTTTATTCCCAATTCCTCCACCTCCAGCACATATGTTTCCAGGATGACCAATTTCACCTCAGAAAGAGCCAGTTGGTCTCCTTCTTCCACGATCAGAAATTGCCTTCCCACGTGGTTCACAGCGCCCTCTGGTTCAACACCTCCATTTCACACACCACCACCCTTGAAGCCACGCCTCTCAACGCAACAAGGACAGAACCACCTGGTGCTCACCTTACATCCCATCAAACTCCGCATAAACGCATCATATTCTGCCACTGATGCCACCTCCAAACAGACACCATCACCAGAGATATATTTCGCTGCCCAGCCCTGACAACATTTTTAAAGACCATTCCCTCCATGACCCCCTCTTCAGGTCCATACACCCCCCCCCAACCAGCCCACAACCCTCTCCTGGCATCTTTCACTGCCACCAAAGGAAGGGTGAAACTAGCACCCACACCACTCCCCTCACCTCAGCCAAGGCCCGAATGGATCATTCCACATCCATTAGAAATTCACCTTTACAGCTACCAATGTCATCTACTGAATCCGTTGCGCCCAGTGCGGTCTCCTCTACATCAGGGAGACAGGAAACCTTCTTGCAGATCATTTCAGAGAACATCTCTGGGACACCCGCACCCACCAACTTCACCGTCCCGTGGCTGAACACTTCAACTCCCCCTCCTACCCCATCAAAGACATACAGGTCCTGGACCTCGCCACTGCCAAACTGTTACCACCCAACGCCTGGAGGAGGAACATTACACCTACCGGCTTGGGACCCTAACACCACACGGGATAAATGTGAATTTGAACAGTTACCTCATTTCCCCTCCCCCAAGCCCAAGCCTTCAACTCGGCACCGTCCTCGCAACCCTTTCCATCACTGCTATTTCTGACCGATTTTCTTCTCCCTCCTATTCGTCCATCACTTACTTTCCAGCTATTTCCCCTCAACCCCACACTATTTTCTTTTATCTCTCAGCCCCGACTCACAAGCCTTATTCCAGATGAAGGGCTTAAGTCTGAAACCTGAATACTCCTGCTCCTCAGATGCTCCCTGATCTGTGCTTTTCCAACATCACACTACCAACTCTGATCTCCAGCATCTGCAGTCCTAACTTTATCCTTCGAATTATCAATGACCTTAGAGTGAATATATCCCTCGATTGCAGTGATCACAGTGTGACTGAGTTTTCCATTTATTTTGGGTGAGGGCAGGCTGGATCTGAGACGAGCGATTAACATCTAAACAATGGGAATGGTATCAGATAGCAAAGTTAGGGCGGGCTGAAGTGAAGTGGAAAATTCTGTCAGAAGATGGGTCAGTACAACTGCATCACATCATCCAGACTGTAAAAGACACGCAGAAAGAGAAAATCAACTTCAGTGCAGGCACAATGACAGGTAAAGTGGAAAGGAGACAATACAACACACTGAGGTGCAGTGGAATTATTTATGTGAAAGGATTCGATATATAAGCTACACCTTTACATATGGACTGCCATCACATTGGAAAAAGGAATTTCCTGCAGTGTAACGGCGTCTTTTGCCTGTGACATCACAATGCTGAGAGACACTGACATAGTTTCTTCTGTAGCAGCGTGGCCTCGTAAAAGCATGATCGTCCCATTAACCAGAATTCAATACTTCAAAGCTCTCCCCTGCCCTGTACAACTTATTTGCTGCCCCTGTAGTCAGATCTCAATCGCTTGACTGCGTATCTTCTTCTGCTTCCTGCTTCATGGAAACACTTGAAACGTGAACAAATCCACTTTCCACTTTCACCAATTTTTTGCAACTCCCGAGTTGGCACAGGTACGAGTGACCGATTGGCCTTCTCGAGCGTTCTCACTCTGGTATGATCTGAATGATAAAGTGGACTGTGTCTGATCGGCAGAACGTCCCCACGCGGGACGATGCTGTTTATCCCATCCCCGTGGACTGAGCTGTCTCTAATGGCAGAGTATTCAGCCATTCCCCTCCACTTGCAGGCATTATGACGGGATGTAAATGCGGATATGCTCTGAAGCTTCCTCTCACGGGCACAGCCAGGTGCAAGAGCGCCGCTGGAACTTAGCAACTTTGATTGCGAACTTCCTCCAAATATCATTTATTTGAGAGAGAGAAAAACGTGCTGAGCTGGTGGGAAAGAGAGAAATGGGCTGTGGACTCTCTTCCCTCAGTAAAATTCAAAGCAGTGCATTTTTGTGCTGCCCATTTGATGTTCAGAATCAATCTTTACAGAACAATCCAGCAGAAAGGCTTTTGTTTCAGAGCCGTCGGTTTCTTTGCTGCAATCGGGCATCAGTTAATATCTGAGTCCCAACTGTCCCAGATTGACTCCAAATGAAACCCTCACTCACTGAGAACCATCCCCACAGCCAGGGGCTGCGGGGCTGCAGACAGTCCAAAGCGGAAGGGAGGATTAAAAACGAGCCATTATTTCTCCCTCTGCCACTCTGTCACAGAGACAGGCAGAGGGACGGCAGAGACGGGTGACGTCATTCACGTGCCGACAGAAGCCGTTCAGCCCATCGAGTCCACGGTAAATCTCTATCGCTTGCTTCTCTCTGAGGTTATTCATCATCAGTGCTGCTTGTTCTAATAAGAGGGAACTGTATCTGTCTGGAAATGCTGTCTCCGACAGACCGAACCACATGTCATTCACGGCTGTTCATTTCACCGGAGGACCCTGCTGTGTGATACAGCCTGGGGAAGAACTGCAAGGCGGTAAAAACAATGACTGCAGATGCTGGAAACCAGATTCTAGATTAGTGGTGGTGGAAGAGCACAGCAGTTCAGGCAGCATCCAAGGAGTTTCGAAATCGACGTTTCGGGCAGAATCCCTTCATTAGGAATAAAGGCAGTGAACCTGAAGCGTGGAGGAGGCTAGAGGAGGGTGGGGGTGGGGAGAATGTAGCGTAGAATACCATGAGTGATTGGGGGAGGGGATGAAGGTGATAGGTCAGGGAGGAGGGTGGAGTGGATAGGTGGAAAAGGAGCTAGGCAGGTAGGACAAGTCCAGACATGTCATGGGGACAGTGCTGATCTGGAAGTTTAGAACTAGGGTGAGGTGGGGGAAGGGGAAATGAGGAAACTGTTGAAGTCCACATTGATGCCCTGGGGTTGAAGTGTTCCGAGGCGGAAGCTGAGGCGTTCTTCCTCCAGGCCTCTGGTGGTGAGGGAGCGGCGGTGAAGGAGGCCCAGGACCTCCATGTACTCGGCAGAGTGGGAGGGGGAGTTGAAATGTTGGGCCACAGGGCGGTGTGGTTGAGTGGTGCGGGTGTCCCGGAGATGTTCCTTAAAGCGCTCTGCTAGGAGGCGCCCAGTCTCCCCAATGTAGAGGAGACTGCATCGGGAGGAACGGATACAATAAATGATATTAGTGGATGTGCAAATAAAACTTTGATGGATGTGGAAGGCTCTTTTAGGGCCTTGGAGAGAGGTGAGGCAGGAGGTGTGGGCGCAGGTTTTCCAGTTCCTGAGGCGGCAGGGAAAGTGCCAGAATGGGAGGGTGGGTTGTAGGGGGGTGTGGACCTGACCAGGTAGTCACTGAGGGAACGGTCTTTGTGGAAGGCGGAAAGGGGTGGGGAGGGAAATATATCCCTGGTGGTGGGGTCTGTTTGGAGGTGGCAGAAATGACAGTGGATGATTTGGTTTATGCGAAGGTTTGTAAGGTGGAAGGTGAGCACCAGGGGCGTTCTGTCCTTGTTACGGTTGGAGGGTTGGGGTCTGAGGGCGGAGGTGCGGAATGTAGATGAGATGCATTGGAGGGCATCTTTAACCACGTGGGAAGGGAAATTGCGGTCTCTAAAGAAGGAGGCCATCTTGTGTGTTTTGTGGTGGAACTGGTCCTCCTGGGAACAGGTCCGGCAGAGGCGGAGGAATTGGGAATATGGGATGGCATTTTTGCAAGAGGTAGGGTGGGAAGAGGTGTAATGCAAGAGGTAGGGTGGGAAGAGGTGTGCAAGAGGTAGGGTGGGAAGAGGTGTGCATCGGGTCAAATCCCTGTCACATACGTGACTGTTGTTCTCATGTTTATTTTTTCTCTACGTGTGCTGAAGTAACACAGTGAGGGAGCAATTACTGTTGTCAGACATACATGTAGGGGCGTATTAAATACTGAAGTTGTGAGATTTGAGCAGTGTTTATTAACATAGACCATTCAGTGTTTGAAACTCTGGCTCAGGAATTTGACAGAGAGCGAATTTGAGCAAAGGTTGAGCCAGGGCGTTCACCCCATGACGTAACACGAGTTTCTGCGGTTGCTTTGTTGTTCACCTCATTTGTGTGTTTTGCATCATTGAGGATTTTGAAGTTGTCCCCTCTATAGAAAAGGCCTGTGCTTTTGCAACATTGTACAAAAGATGCAGTACAATAACAGCCGATGCTAATTCTGTCTACATATCCAGATATTGATCCCTGGAAACAGCAATGTGCACTCTCCTCGAGTCTGGAAAACAACTTCCTCACATATAATGTCATATTCTCGCTCTCATGGCACTTTTCATTCCATCGGCTTCTGTTTTTCACGGAATCCGATTCAATGGATCTTGTCACTGTGTGTGTACATGTGTCAATGTATGTCTGCCTCTGTGTGTGCATGCCTGTATGTCTGTGTTGGTGTGTGTCGGTGTGTGCATGTCTCTGTGCATCTCTGTGTGTCTGTGTGATAATATGTGCTTGTTTTGTGTGTGTGCGAGTGATTGTGTGTCTCTGTGTATCAGTGATTCTGCGTGTGTTTGAGGAGTTTGGGTGTCTGTGTGTAGGGGGCTTGTAAGGGTGTTTTCTATGTGTCAATGTGTGTATGCCTCTGTCTGTTTGCCAGTGTATGTGCATATCAGTATGTATCTGTGTGCCTGTGTGTGTGTGTCTGTGTTTCTGTCTGTGTGTTCCTTTGTGCATGTATGTACGTACATGTGCTTTTTGCGTGTCTGCATATGTGTTAGTTGTGTGTCTGGCTGAGTGTGTCTGTCCGTGTATGAGAGTAAATGTGCATTTGTGGGGAGGGTGGGTGTCTATGTGTATTAGTGTGCATGTTTGTTTGAGTGTGTATGCCTGTCTGTGTGTGAGTATGTGTGTGTGTGTGGGCAGTGTGGGTGTCTCTGTGTGGGGAGTGTGGATGTTTTCGAGCGTGGGAAGCATGGTTGTCTTTGTGTTTATGTGTGTGTGTGTGTCTGTGTGTGTGTTTCTGTGTCTGTGTGTCTGTGTGTGTGTTTCTGTGTCTGTGGGTGCGTGTGTGTCTATGTCAAAGAGTGTGGTGCTGGAAAAGCACAGAATTTCAGGCAGCATCCAAGGAGCATGAAAGTTGGAATTTCGAGCATAATCTCATCATTAGTAACGAGGCTTGTGGACCATGTGGGCCGAATGATAAATGGAAGGGGATGGTGCTTGGGTAAGGCAGCTGGGAAGGCGACAAATAAATGATGGTGGAGTGAAGGTGATAGGTTGGAGCAAAGAGTGAAGTGGATAGTGGGAATGAAGACGGACAGGTAGCACAGTTCAAGAGGGAGGTGCCGAGTTGGAAGGATGGATCTGGGATAAGTTCTGGTGGGGGGTTGGAATGAAGAAACGAATGAAATCTGTGTCTGTGTGTGTTCTGCGGGTGTGTGTGTGTGTCTGTGTGAGTGCATGCGTATGTGTGCATGTATGTATATATATCTGCATGAGTGTAAGCATTTTGTGTGCGTGTGTGTGTGTCATGGGCGTGTGCATGTCTCTTTGTGTGTGTGGCTCTCTGCGTCTGGGTGTGTGTCGCGTGTGTGTGTGCGTTTGTAAGTGCGTGTGTAGGGTGGCTATAGGTATGTGTATCTGTATGTGAGTGTCTGTGTGCAGCTGTATATGTCTGTGTGCACGTGTCTCTGTGTGTGCACACGTTTGTAGTGTGTGTGTAAGTGTGTGTGGCGGTGGCTATGAGTATTGTGTATCTGTGCATGAGTGTCTGTGTGCAGCTCTATGTGTGTACATGCCTCTGTGTGTGTGCGTGTTTGTAGTGTGTGTGTGTGCGTATATGTGTGTTGATGGTGCTCTCAGTTTGGATAGTGCTGTGAGCTGATACAATCCCTCTGTCCTTCCGAAACTGAATCCCTATGATTTTCGCCCTCCATTACCACCTGTACAGAGGGGTGGGGAGACCAGCAGAGACTGACTGCGACAGAAAGCTCAGCAAGTCTGTCACCATCTGTGGGCAGAAATGGAAGTTAATGTTTTGGGTTGAGTACCCCTTCCTCAGAAACTCATGTCAGGGGGATAGCACATCACATTAACACCACAGTGACTGCCAGCCTCGACCTACACTGATACACACAGATAAACACACACGAACACAGAGACATCGAGACACTCACTCATACACTGACACTAATACAGACATGGAGTGTCTGTCAGTAATTCTCTTGCTCCGGTAACTTTGTCAATATATCACTTGGACTCTGGTATGTGTCAGTTTTTTTCAATCTATTCTTGGTGAGTGTTTTCGTATTGTGCTTGTTCACACTAGTGAGAGAGTCAGTAAGTATGAGTGGAGAGTGATTGTAGGACAATTTCATTGCTTGCCGAAACCAAACCTGGAAGAATTGTAAAGTGTGTGGAGGACAGTGTGGAACTCCAAAAGGGCAGTGACAAATTGGTGTAGTGTTCTGTTTTATGGCAGATGAGCATCAATGCAGAGCAGTGTGAGATGATGCACTTAGGTAGGAATAACATTGAGAGACAATATAAAATATCTGTACAGTTATAAAAGGGCTGCAGGAGCACAGGATGCTGGATATATATGAGGACAGATTATTTGACATGGCAGGACAAGTGAGGAGAGCAGTAAATGTCACAGATTATTTTCAGTATTTGAGCTGTTTACAGGAGGAGGTCTGGAGGGAGCCTCCGTGCTCCCTTCCTGGGAGGTAATAGCGACGATGTGTTGTGAGCCCACCCTCCGGCCACCGAGATGGTGGAGTTTCCATTTATCCGAGCTCGACACAAAAGAGAGATGGCATCAGGGCCACGGCTTAGAAGTTGTGCCGGGGGAAACGGAACTGCCAGTGGGTTTAAAGTGAGAATTGCCCTTCACTGAACATTGCTCCTTACTCGTTTGGTGAGATGTGGATGTTTCAGAATCTCCACACGAGGCATCCCGGTCCTCTCCAACTCGTAGCAGGGTCCTCCCCATGTGGTGCTGGGGTGGTGGGGGAGGTGGTGGTGGGATGAGGGAGCGGATATCGGGCACTCCACTACCCGGCTAGACCATTTCTGTCCTATTCCAGGCTGTTTCTCCTGGAATGGTACAAAAGGAGGGAGGGAGGGAAGGTTGCAGTGGGTGGCCCTGCTCTTAGTTCGGGTGTAAGTGTGGCAGGGGAAATGGTGAGGTGTCAGGAGGGAGTTAGTCCATAGTGTTACGGCCATGTTACGTTATTAGTGTGGGTGGTATAGTGGAGGGAAATTAGGAGAGAGAGAGAGAGAGAGAGAGGGAGAGAAGGTGAAAGAGTGAGAGTGGTGGAGCATGAGCCTAGTTCGGTGGTCGGTGCTATAACAAATATACAGTGAGTGCGAGGGATCAGAGAGAATACAGTGACCCTTACCCTGACAGAGTGGGGAAGGTTATTGATGCTTGTCCTGTATTGCTGGACATTTCCTCAGAATGCAGATACAGCACTGAGCTGGGTGGTGAGCTCGGACAATGCTCAGGGGGTCTGGTGGTGTGGGTCCCTCTGGGAAGAGAATGGTCTAACTCTGAACTAGCCCATCCACTAGGTCTTCCAAACCCCTGTCCAAAAAACCGTGTTGTAATTGTACCTTATCTGCCATGCTCAAGGTAAACAGTGCAGGGCAACTTCTAACTAAGAAAGCTCAACCGTCTGCCCATTGGCCTTTTGAAGATGGCACCAGTGCCAGAGATCACGGAATATCCAGGGGCATCCGAGCGATGGTGAGTACCTCCAGCCATGATGGGTGTGAGAATCGGGCTGGTATTGAATAAGAGGGACACCATGAGGTGGAGTGGGTAGTTAATGAGGTGAGTTTGATAAGATAACACCAGAAACTTGCTCAGACTCGTACAGACAATCCATCTGTCACATTCAATGAAAACGTCACTGAGACAAATTATTCTTAGATTCAGACCAGTGAGTCATAGATTCTGTTGAAACCACTAACAGTCACAAAGCTGCAGTTGCTTGTACAATGCTCTCCATTACAGAGAAGAACATAAACTTGACCTACCCTTGGGAAATAAGGTAGGGCAGGAGATTGAGTTATCAGTGGGGAAGCACTTTGGAACAAGTAATCATAATTCTATTAGTTTTAAAACAGAGATGGAAAAGGATAAATTGGATCTAAAAGATATTTTATTAAATTGGAGAAAGTCTAATTTGATTATATTAGGCAAGAACTTGGATAGGGTAAATGGACAAAGTCTTTTGCCTGAGGTCCGAGATGTCCAGAACGAGAGGGTATAGGTTTGGGGTGAGAGGGGAAGGATATAAATGTGACTGAAGGGACAATATTTCACACAGAGTGTGGTACGTGTATGGACTGAGCTGCCAGAGGAAGTGATGGAAGTTGGTACGATTGCAACATTTAAGAGGTATTTGGATGAGTGCATGAATAGGAAGGGTTTGGAGGGAAATGGGCAGGACGCTGCCAGGTGGGATTGGATTGGGTTGGGATATCTAGTCGGCATGGATGAGGTGGACCGAAGGGTCTGTTTCCATGCTGCACATCTCTATGACACTATGACTCTAATTTCCAAACTGGATTGGAATCGATATTCACAGATAAGGGGCCAGCTCAGAAGTGGGAAGCCTTCAAAAATGAGATATCAAGAGCCCAGAGACAGTATGCCCCTTTTAGGGTGAGGGGTAAGGCTGGAAGTTGTAAGGAATGCTGGCGGATTGGAGAAATTGATGGCCTGGTCACGGGTAAGAGGGATGCCAATGTCATATAAGGATATCAGGAGTCGATGTTTTTACAGTATTCATTCACGGGATGAGAGTATAACTGGCTTAGCCTGCATTTATTACCCATCACTAATTGCCAAGAGGCAGTTTACAGTTAACCATATTGTTGTGGGTCTGGAGTCACATGTAACCTAGACCAGGTAAGGATGGCTGTTTGCTTCCTTCAAGGGCATCAGCGAACTAGTTGGGTATTTCAAATAATCAAAACTAGATATATCATCGTCATCAGCCTCTGAATTCCAGATTTAAAGTGACTGTCGAGAAGAGTCTATAGCCAGTAGAAGTACAATTAAAAGGGAAATCCGGAGGCCATAAAGGGGGCTTGAGATAGCTTTGACAAATAGGGTTAAGGAGAATTCAAAGGTACTGTACAAACACATTAAGGACGAAAGAGTAACACGGGAGAGTTCTGGGTCACTTAAAGATCAGCAAGGCTTCCGATGTGCAGAACAACAGGAGATGGAGGCGATACTAAACAAGCACCTTGCATCAGTATTTACTGTGCAGAAGGAGATGGAAGCTAAGGAACTTCCGAAATTAACAGTGACATCTTGAAAAGTATCTGTAATAGAGAGGAAGAGATGCTGGAGTTCGTAAAGCCTGTAAAGATGGAAAAGTCCCCAGGACCTGATAAGCTGTCACCTTGAACTCTGTGGGAAGCTAGGGAAGGGATTGTTGGGTCACATGCTGAGATACTTGTATCATTGATTGTCACAGGTGAGGTGCCAGAAGATAGGAGGTTTGATAACGTGATTTCATTACTTTAAAAACATTAAGAAGGATAGTAAGGGAAAGCCGATGAACCTGACGTCAGTGATGGGCAAGTTGTTGGTATGGATTATGAGGCACAAGGTCTGCATGTATTTTGAATGGCAAGGACTGATACGGAATCGTCAACGTAGCTTTAAGTAAAGGAAATGGTGTCTCACGAAATTGACTGAGATTTTGCGAAGAAACTGACGAAGAAGATTCATTGAGGCAGAGGTGCACATTGCGATATAGACTTCATTAAGGCATTTGACAACGTTCTACATGGTAGACTGGTTAACTAGGTTAGTTCACATGGAATGCACATGGAAAACTAGACATGTGGATACAAAATTGGCTCGAAGGTAGGAGATAGAGGGTGGTGATGGAGGATTGCTTTTCGAACTGGTGGGTTGTAACCAGTGGTGTGCGACAAGTATCAGTGCTGGGTCCTCTGTTTTTCATTATTTATATAGATCATTTGGATGTGAACACAGCAGCGATAGTTGGTTAGTTTGCAAATGACACCAAAACTGATGTTGTTGTGGACACACAGAAGGTTTTCATCAGAGTACAACGAGATCTTGATCAGGTGGGCTGATCGGCTGAGGAGCAGCGAATGGTGTTTAGTGCAGATAAATGTGAGGCACTGCATTTTGGAAATGCAAATCAGGGCAGGATGTAGACACTTAATGGTAAGGTCCTGTGGAGTGTTGCTGAACAAAAAGGTTTTGGAGTGTAGTTTCAAAATTCCTTGAAAGTTGTGTTACAGTTCGATAGAATTCGGTAGAAGCCATTTGGCATGCTTGCCATTGGTCAGTGCTTTGACTATATGAATTGGGAGGCCATGCTGCTGCTGTACAGCACATTCATTCGGTTATTTTGGAGTATTGTATTCAATTCTGGTCTCCCTCCTATCAGAAAGATATTGTGAAACTTGAAGGGAGACAGAAAAGATTTACAAGGATGTTGCCAGGATTTGAGCTATTGGGAGAGAGTGAGTAGGTTGGGGTGATTTTCCTTGGAGCATGAGAGGCATATACAGGGTTAATAGGCATATCTCTTTCGCAAAACCAGAGGGCATGGATTTCAGGTGAGACCCAAGGACCAACATTTTCTAATACAGAATGGTGCATGTGTGGAATGAGCTACCAGTGGAGGTGGTGGTGCCTGTTATGATTACATTTAAAAGGCATTTGGATGGGTACATGAAGAGGAAGGGTTTACATCGAAATGTGCCAAGTGCTGGCAAATGGGACTAGTTTAATTTGGGATATCCCATCGGCATGGACAAGTTAGATTGAAGGGTCTGTTTCTGTGCTGTACATCTCCGAGAGTCTATGATTCTGTCTGAACTCACACCAGTATACTATTACTTCACCATTGCCGGAAATACCAGCCTATGTTATTTGATGCTATCGAAATGTCTTCACTTCAGCATTTTTAAACATGCGAACACATCCTTCTGCAACACTGACTCTGAGTCTCTCTCCATCCGTCTATTTCCCAAATCCCTCCCATTTGTTGCTATATAAACTGTTGGTATTTAAACTGAGCATCAGCTTCCAACATTAAGCAGCTTAGAAACAATGTTCAAAAAGCATAGCGTGTGTTTTATTTGACTTCCCGGTGTCCTGCTCTGTTATTCATGTTGGATAGTGGACTTCCAGCAGTTTTGATGCACACCTTTCTAACTTGCTCTGCGCCGATCAATTGAACGCCTGTGGTAATCACTCTCTACTGATAATGTGCTCAGTAACACAAGGAATCGCTTGCACTGTTACTGATCCAGAAGAGCCTTCTCACTAGCACTTGAGTGACATTTAACTTAATTCTAGTTTTGGAATGTTAGTGGAAAAGCTGGGGACGGTTTCCTGGAGGCTGTGCTTTAAGCTGCTGTGGAAATTCAGGAAGACCAGATGCTTTGGTGACCCAATCTAGATGATTCATGGTGACTGTAGTGACAGCATCTGCAACATGACCATCAAAAGGAGCAGAGACTGCAGAGAGGGGAATATCTTAAAAATGGAATGAGGGAATCACAATCAGATCAGAGAATAACTGCCTCCTATCCCTGTGTCCCAGTCTCGAGCAGTTGAGTGACGGTCTCCTGTTCCTGTGTCCCAGTCTCGAGCAGTTGAGTGATGGCCTCCTGTTCCTGTGTTCCAGTCTCGAGCAGTCGAGTGACTCACTTCTGTTCCTGTGTCGAGGTCGAGAGCAGTTTAATGACTGGCTCCTGTTCCTGTGTTCCTGTTTCCACCTGCTGCCCCTGAGTAACAGGCTCCAATAGCTGTGTGCTATCCTCCTGCTGCCCTTCAGTAACATGCTCCAATACCTGTGTGCTAACCTACTGCTACCCCTGAGTAACAGGTTCCAATAGCTGTGTGCCTCACCCCCTGCTGCCCCTGCGTAACAGGCTCCAATAGCTGCGTGCCCTCTTCCTGCTGCTCCTGAACAACAGTCTCCAATAGCTGTGTGCTCTCCTCCTGTTGCCTCTGAGTAACAGGCTCCAATAGCTGTGTGCTGTCCTCCTGCTGCCCTTCAGTAACAGGTTCCAATAGCTGTGTGCCGTCCTCCTTCTGCTCTTCAGTAACAGGCTTCAATAGCTGCATGCTCACACCATCCTGCCCCTGAGTAACCGGATCCAATACCTGTTTGCACACCCACCTGCTGCCCCTGAGTAACAGGCTCCAATAGCTGTGTGCCCTCCTCCTGAGTAACAGGCTCCAATAGTTGTGCGCTTACACCCTGCTGCTCCTGAGTAACAGGCACCAATACCTGTGTGCCCACCTCCTGCTGCTCCTGAGTGACTAGCTCCAATACCTGTGTGCCCTCCTCCTGCTGCCCCTGAGTAACATTCTCCAATAGCACTGTGCCTTCCTTCTGCTGCCCCTGATTAACAGGCTCCAATAGCTATGTGCCCTCCTCCTGCTGCTCAGGAGTAACAGGCTCCAAAACCTGTGTGCCCTCCTCCTGCTGCTCCTGAGTAACAGGCTCCAATAGCTCTGTGCTCTCTTCCTGCTGCTCCTGAGTAACAGGCTCCAATACCTGTGTGCCCTCCTCCTGCTGCTCCTGAGTAACAGGCCCCAATACCTGTGTGCCCTCCTCCTGCTGCGCCTGAGTAACAGCCTCCAATAGTTGTGTGCACTCCTCCTGCGGCTCCTGAGTAACAGGCTCCAATAGCTGTGTGCCCTCCTCCTGCTGCCCCTGAGTAACAGGCTTCAAAACCTGTGTGCCTTCCTTCTGCTGCCCCTGATTAACAGGCTCCAATAGCTATGTGCCCTCCTCCTGCTGCTCAGGAGTAACAGGCTCCAAAACCTGTGTGCCCTCCTCCTGCTGCTCCTGAGTAACAGGCTCCAATAGCTCTGTGCTCTCTTCCTGCTGCTCCTGAGTAACAGGCTCCAATACCTGTGTGCCCTCCTCCTGCTGCTCCTGAGTAACAGGCCCCAATACCTGTGTGCCCTCCTCCTGCTGCGCCTGAGTAACAGCCTCCAATAGTTGTGTGCACTCCTCCTGCGGCTCCTGAGAAACAGGCTCCAATAGCTGTGTGCCCTCCTCCTGCTGCCCCTGAGTAACAGGCTTCAATACCTGTGTGCCTTCCTCCTGCTGCACCTGAGCAACAGGCTCCAATACCTGTGTGCCCTCCTCCTGCTGCTCCTGAGTAACAGGATCCAATAGCTATGTGCCCTCCTCCTGCTGCTCCTGAGTAATACGCCCCAATATCTGTGTGCTCTCCTCCTGCTGATCCTGAGTAAAAGGCTCCAATAGTTGTGTGCCCTACTCCTGCTGCTCCTGAGTAACAGGTTTCAATAGTTGTGTGCCCTCCTCCTGCTGCTCCTGAGTAACAGGTTTCAATAGTTGTGCGCTCTCCTCCTGCTGTCCCTGAGTAATAGGCTCCAATACCTGTGTGCCCTCCTCCTGCTGCTCCTGAGTAACAGGCCCCAATACCTGTGTGCTCTCCTCCTTCTGCTCCTGAGTAACAGGCTCCAATAGTTGTGTTCCCTCCTCCTGCTGCTCCTGAGTAACAGGTTTCAAAGTTGTGTGCCCTCCTCCTGCGGCTCCTGAGTAACAGGCTCCAATAGCTGTGTGCCCTCCTCCTTCTGCTCCTGAGTAACAGGCTTCAATACCTGTGTGCCTTCCTCCTGCTGCCCTGAGTAACAGGCTCCAATAGTTGTGTGCCCTCCTCCTGCTGCTCCTGAGTAATAGGCTCCAATAGTTGTGTGCCCTCCTACTGAGTAACCGGCTCCAATACCTGTTTGCACACCCAACTGCTGCCCCTGAGTAACAGGCTCCAACAGCTGTGTGCCCTCCTCCTGAGTAACAGGCTCCAATAGTTGTGCGCTTACACCCTGCTGCTCCTGAGTAACAGGCACCAATACCTGTGTGCCCTCCTCCTGCTGCTGCTGACTGACCAGCTCCAATACTTGTGTGCCCTCCTCCTGCTGCCACTGAGAAACATTCTCCAATAGCTCTGTGCCTTCCTTCTGCTGCCCCTGATTAACAGGCTCCAATAGCAATGTGCCCTCCTCCTGCTGCTCAGGAGTAACAGGCTCCAATAGTTGTGTGCCCTCCTCCTGCTGCTCCTGAGTAACAGATTTCAATAGTTGTGCGCTCTCCTCCTGCTGCTCCTGAGTAACAGGCTCCAATAGCTCTGTGCCCTCCTCCTGCTGCTCCTGAGTAATAGGCCCAAATACCTGTGTGCTCTCCTCCTGCTGCTCCTGAGTAACAGGCTCCAATAGTTGTGTTCCCTCCTCCTGCTGCTCCTGAGTAACAGGTTTCAATAGTTGTGTGCCCTCCTACTGCTGCTCCTGAGTAACAGGCTCCAATAGTTGTGTGCCCTCCTCCTGCTGCTCCTGATTAATAGGCTCCAATAGTTGTGTGCCCTCCTACTGAGTAACCGGCTCCAATACCTGTTTGCACACCCAACTGCTGCCCCTGAGTAACAGGCTCCAACAGCTGTGTGCCCTCCTCCTGAGTAACAGGCTCCAATAGCTGTGCGCTTACACCCTGCTGCTCCTGAGTAACAGGCACCAATATCTGTGTGCCCTCCTCCTGCTGCTCCTGACTGACCAGCTCCAACACTTGTGTGCCCTCCTCCTGCTGCCACTGAGAATCATTCTCCAATAGCTCTGTGCCTTCCTTCTGCTGCCCCTGATTAACAGGCTCCAATAGCAATGTGCCCTCCTCCTGCTGCTCAGGAGTAACAGGCTCCAATAGTTGTGTGCCCTCCTCCTGCTGCTCCTGAGTAACAGATTTCAATAGTTGTGCGCTCTCCTCCTGCTGCTCCTGAGTAACAGGCTCCAATAGCTCTGTGCCCTCCTCCTGCTGCTCCTGAGTAACAGGCTCCAATACCTGTGTGCCCTCCTTCTGCTGCCCCTGAGTAACAGCCTCCAATAGTTGTGTGCCCTCCTCCTGCTGCTCCTGAGTAACAGGCTCCAATAGCTGTGTGCCCTCCACATGCTGCTCCTGAGTAACAGCCTCCAATAGCTATGTGCCCTCCTCCTGCGTCTCCTGAGTAACAGGCTCCAATAGCTGTGTGCCCTCCTCCTTCTGCTCCTGAGTAACAGGCTTCAATACCTGTGTGCCTTCCTCCTGCTGCCCTGAGTAACAGGCTCCAATAGTTGTGTGCCCTCCTCCTGCTGCTCCTGAGTAATAGGCTCCAATAGTTGTGTGCCCTCCTACTGAGTAACCGGGTCCAATACCTGTTTGCACACCCAACTGCTGCCCCTGAGTAACAGGCTCCAACAGCTGTGTGCCCTCCTCCTGAGTAACAGGCTCCAATAGCTGTGCGCTTACACCCTGCTGCTCCTGAGTAACAGGCACCAATACCTGTGTGCCCTCCTCCTGCTGCTCCTGACTGACCAGCTCCAATACTTGTGTGCCCTCCTCCTGCTGCCACTGAGAAACATTCTCCAATAGCTCTGTGCCTTCCTTCTGCTGCCCCTGATTAACAGGCTCCAATAGCAATGTGCCCTCCTCCTGCTGCTCAGGAGTAACAGGCTCCAATAGTTGTGTGCCCACCTCCTGCTGCTCCTGAGTAACAGATTTCAATAGTTGTGCGCTCTCCTTCTGCTGCTCCTGAGTAACAGGCTCCAATAGCTCTGTGCCCTCCTCCTGCTGCTCCTGAGTAACAGGCTCCAATACCTGTGTGCCCTCCTTCTGCTGCCCCTGAGTAACAGCCTCCAATAGTTGTGTGCCCTCCTCCTGCTGGTCCTGAGTAACAGGCTCCAATAGCTCTGTGCCCTCCTCCTGCTGCTCCTGAGTAACAGGCTCCAATACCTGTGTGCCCTCCTTCTGCTGCCCCTGAGTAACAGCCTCCAATAGTTGTGTGCCCTCCTCCTTCTGCTCCTGAGTAACAGGCTTCAATACCTGTGTGCCTTCCTCCTGCTGCCCTGAGCAACAGGCTCCAATACCTGTGTGCTCTCCTCCTGCTGTTCCTGAGTAACAGGCTCCAATAGCTATGTGACCTCCTCCTGCTGCTCCTGAGTCACAGGCTCCATTACCTGTGTGCCCTCCTCCTTCTGCTCCTGAGGAACAGGCCCCAATAGTTGTGTGCCCTCCTCCTGCTGCTCCTGAGTAACAGGTTTCAATAGTTGTGTGCCCTCCTCCTGCTGCCCCTGAGTAACAGCCTCCAATAGTTGTGTGCCCTCCTCCTGCTGCTCCTGAGTAACAGGCTTCAATACCTGTGCGCCTTCCTCCTGCTGCCCCTGATTAACAGGCTCCAATACCTGTGTGCCCTCCTCCTGCTGCTCCTGTGTAACAGGCCCCAATGCCTGTGTGCCCTCCTCCTGCTGCTCCTGAGTAACAGGCCCCAATACCTGTGTGCTCTCCTCCTGCTGCTCCTGAGTAACAGGCTCCAATAGTTGTGTTCCCTCCTCCTGCTGCTCCTGAGTAACAGATTTCAATAGTTGTGCGCTCTACTCCTGCTGCTCCTGAGTAACAGGCTCCAATAGCTCTGTGCCCTCCTCCTGCTGCTCCTGAGTAACAGGCTCCAATAGTTGCGTGCCCTCCTCCTGCTGCTCCTGAGTAACAGGTTTCAATAGTTGTGTGCTCTCTGCCTGCTGCTCCTGATTAACAGGCTCCAATAGCTGTGTGCCCTCCTCCTGCGGCTCCTGAGTCATAGGCTCCAATAGCTGTGTGCTCTCCTCCTGCTGCTCCTGAGTAACAGGCTCCAATACCTGTGCGCTCTCCTCCTGCTGCTCCTGAGTAACAGGCTCCAATACCTTTGTGCTCTCCTCCTGCTGCTCCTGAGTAACAGGCTCTTATACCTGTGTGCCCTCCTCGTGCTGCTCCTGAGTCACAGGCTCCATTACCTGTGTGCCGTCCTACTGAGTAACAGGCTCCAATAGTTGTGCGCTTACACCCTGCTGCTCCTGAGTAACAGGCTCCAATACCTGTGTGCCCTCCTCCTGCTGCTCCTGAGAAACAGGATTCAATAGCTATGTGCCCTCCTCCTGCTGCTCATTAGTAACAGGCTCCAATACCTATGTGCTCTCCTCCTGCTGCCCCTGATTAACAGGCTCCAATAGTTGTGTGCCCTCCTCCTGCTGCTCCTGAGTCATAGGCTCCAATACCTGTGTGTCCTCCTCCTGCTGCCCCTGAGTAACAGCCTCCAATAGTTGTGTGCCCTCCTTTTGCTGCTCCTGAGTAACAGGCTCCAATAGCTGTGTGCCCTCCTTTTGCTGCTCCTGAGTAACAGGCTCCAATAGCTGTGTGCCCTCCTCCTGCTGCTCCTGAGTAACTGGCTTCAATATCTGTGTGACTTCCTCCTGCTGCCCCTGAGTAACAGGCTCCAATAGCTGTGTGCCTTCCTCCTGCTGCCCCTGAGTAACAGGCTCCAATACTTGTGTGCCCTCCTCCTGCTGCTCCTGAGTAACAGGCTCCAATAGCTGTGTGCCCTCCTCCTGCTGCTCCTGAGTAACAGGCTTCAATACCTGTGTTCCTTCCTCCTGCTTCCCCCAGAGGAACAGGCTCCAATACCTGTGTCCCCTCCTCCTGCTGCTCCTGAGTAACAGGCTCCAATAGCTATGTGCTCTCCTCCTGCTGCTCCTGAGTAACAGCCTCCAATAGTTGTGTGCCCTCCTCCTGCTGCCCCTGAGTAACAGCCTCTAATAGCTGTGTGCTCTCCTCCTGCTGCTGCTGAGTAATTGGCTCCAATAGTTGTGTGCCCTCCTCCTGCTGCTCCTGAGTAAAAAGGCTCCAATAGCTCTGTGCTCTCCTCCTGCTGCTCCTGAGTAACAGCCTCCAATAGTTGTGTGCCCTCCTCCTGCTGCTCCTGAGTAATAGGCTCCAATACCTGTGTGCCTTCCTCCTGCTGCCCTTCAGTAACAGTCTCCAATACCTGTGTGCTCATACTCTGCTGCTCCTGAGTAACAGGCTCCAATAGTTTTGTGCTGTGCTCCTACTGTCCCTTATTAACAGGCTCCAATAGATGTGCTCTCCTCCTGCTGCTCCTGAGTCATAGGCTCCAATAGCAGTGTGCTCTCCTCCTGCTGCCCCTGAGTAATAGGCTCCAATAGTTGTGTGCCCTCCTCCTGCTGCTCCTGAGTAACAGGCTCCAATACCTGTGTGCCCTCCTCCTGCTGCTCCTGAGTAACAGGTTTCAATAGTTGTGCGCTCTCCTCCTGCTGTCCCTGAGTAATAGGCTCCAATACCTGTGTGCCCTCCTCCTGCTGCTCCTGAGTAACAGGCCCCAATACCTGTGTGCTCTCCTCCTGCTGCCCCTGAGTAACAGGCTCCAATAATTGTGTTCCCTCCTCCTGCTGCTCCTGAGTAACAGGTTTCAATAGTTGTGTGCCCTCCTCCTGCTGCTCCTGAGTAACAGTCTCCAATAGTTGTGTGCCCTCCTCGTGCTGCTCCTGAGTAACAGGCTTCAATACCTGTGTGCCTTCCTCCTGCTGCCCCTGAGTAACAGGGTCCAATAGTTGTGTGCCCTCCTCCTGCTGCTCCTGAGTAACAGGCTCCAATACCTGTGTGCCCTCCTCGTGCTGCTCCTGAGTAACACCCTCCAATAGCTGTGTGCCGTCCTCCTGAGTAACAGGCTCCAATAGCTTTGCGCTACACCCTGCTGCTCCTGAGTAACAGGCTACAATACCTGTGTGCCCTCCTCCTGCTGCTCCTGAGTCATAGGCTCCAATACCTGTGTGTCCTCCTCCAGGTGCCCCTGAGTAACAGCCTCCAATAGTTGTGTGCCCTCCTCCTGCTGCTCCTGTGTAACAGGCTCCAATAGCTGTGTGCCCTCATCCTGCTGCTCCTGAGTAACAGGCTTCAATACCTGTGTGCCTTCCTCCTGCTGCCCCTGAGTAACAGGCTCCAATAGCTGTGTGCCTTCCTCCTGCTTCCCCTGAGTAACAGCCTCCAATAGTTGTGTGCCCTCCTCCTGCTGCACCTGAGTAACAGGCTTCAATACCTGTGTGCCTTCCTCCTGCTTCCCCCAGAGGTACAGGCTCCAATACCTGTGTCCCCTCCTCCTGCTGCTCCTGAGTAACAGGCTCCAATAGCTATGTGCCCTCCTCCTGCTGCTCCTGAGTAACAGGCTCCAATACCTGTGTGCCCTCCTCCTGCTGCCCCTGAGAAACAGCCTCTAATAGCTGTGTACTCTCCTCCTGCTGCTGCTGAGTAATTGGCTCCAATAGTTGTGTGCGCATCTCCTGCTGCTACTGAGTAACAGGCTCCAATAGCTATGTGCTCTCCTCCTGCTGCTCCTGAGTAACAGCCTCCAATAGTTGTGTGCCCTCCTCCTGCTGCTCCTGAGTAACATGCTCCAATAGCGCTGTGCTCTCCTCCTGCTGCTCCTGAGTAACAGCCTCCAATAGTTGTGTGCCCTCCTCCTGCTGCTCCTGAGTAATAGGCTCCAATAGTTGTGTGCCCTCTTTCTGCTGCTCCTGAGTAACAGGCTCCAATAGCTATGTGCCCTCCTCCTGCTGCTCCTGAGTAACAGGCTCCAATACCTGTGTGCCCTCCTCCTTCTGCCCTTCAGTAACAGTCTCCAATACCTGTGTGCTCATACTCTGCTGCTCCTGAGTAACAGGCTCCAATAGTTGTGTGCTGTGCTCCTACTGCCCCTGATTAACAGGCTCCAATAGATGTGCTGTCCTCCTGCTGCTCCTGAGTAACAGGCTCCAATACCTGTGTGCCCTCCTCCTGCTGCTCCTGAGTAACAGGTTTCAATAGTTGTGCGCTCTCCTCCTGCTGTCCCTGAGTAATAGGCTCCAATACCTGTGTGCCCTCCTCCTGCTGCTCCTGAGTAACAGGCTCCAATACCTGTGTGCTCTCCTCCTGCTGCTCCTGAGTAACAGGCTCCAATAGTTGAGTTCCCTCCTCCTGCTGCTCCTGAGTAACAGATTTCAATAGTTTTGTGCCCTCCTCCTGCTGCTCCTGAGTAACTGTCTGCAATATCTGTGTGCCCTCCTCCTGCTGCCCCTGAGTAACAGGCTCCAATAGTTGTGTGCTCTCCTGCTGCTGCTCCTGAGTAACAGGCTCCAATAGTTGTGTGCCCTCCTCCTGCTGCTCCTGAGTAACAGGCTCCAATACCTGTGTGCCCTCCTCCTGCTGCTCCTGAGTAACAGGTTTCAATAGTTGTGCGCTCTCCTCCTGCTGTCCCTGAGTAATAGGCTCCAATACCTGTGTGCCCTCCTCCTGCTGCTCCTGAGTAACAGGCCCCAATACCTGTGTGCTCTCCTCCTCCTGCTCCTGAGTAACAGGCTCCAATAGTTGTGTTCCCTCCTCCTGCTGCTCCTGAGTAACAGGATTCAATAGTTGTGTGCCCTCCTCCTGCGGCTCCTGAGTAACAGGCTCCAATAGCTGTGTGCCCTCCTCCTTCTGCTCCTGAGTAACAGGCTTCAATACCTGTGTGCCTTCCTCCTGCTGCCCTGAGTAACAGGCTCCAATAGTTGTGTGCCCTCCTCCTGCTGCTCCTGAGTAATAGGCTCCAATAGTTGTGTGCCCTCCTACTGAGTAACCGGCTCCAATACCTGTTTGCACACCCAACTGCTGCCCCTGAGTAACAGGCTCCAACAGCTGTGTGCCCTCCTCCTGAGTAACAGGCTCCAATAGCTGTGCGCTTACACCCTGCTGCTCCTGAGTAACAGGCACCAATACCTGTGTGCCCTCCTCCTGCTGCTGCTGACTGACCAGCTCCAATACTTGTGTGCCCTCCTCCTGCTGCCACTGAGAAACATTCTCCAATAGCTCTGTGCCTTCCTTCTGCTGCCCCTGATTAACAGGCTCCAATAGCAATGTGCCCTCCTCCTGCTGCTCAGGAGTAACAGGCTCCAATAGTTGTGTGCCCTCCTCCTGCTGCTCCTGAGTAACAGATTTCAATAGTTGTGCGCTCTCCTCCTGCTGCTCCTGAGTAACAGGCTCCAATAGCTCTGTGCCCTCCTCCTGCTGCTCCTGAGTAACAGGCTCCAATACCTGTGTGCCCTCCTTCTGCTGCCCCTGAGTAACAGCCTCCAATAGTTGTGTGCCCTCCTCCTGCTGCTCCTGAGTAACAGGCTCCAATAGCTATGTGCCCTCCTCCTGCGTCTCCTGAGTAACAGGCTCCAATATCTGTGTGCCCTCCTCCTTCTGCTCCTGAGTAACAGGCTTCAGTACCTGTGTGCCTTCCTCCTGCTGCCCTGAGCAACAGGCTCCAATACCTGTGTGCTCTCCTCCTGCTGCTCCTGAGTAACAGGCTCCAATAGCTATGTGACCTCCTCCTGCTGCTCCTGAGTCACAGGCTCCATTACCTGTGTGCCCTCCTCCTTCTGCTCCTGAGGAACAGGCCCCAATAGTTGTGTGCACTCCTCCTGCTGCTCCTGAGTAACAGGTTTCAATAGTTGTGTGCCCTCCTCCTGCTGCCCCTGAGTAACAGCCTCCAATAGGTGTGTGCCCTCCTCCTGCTGCTCCTGAGTAACAGGCTTCAATACCTGTGCGCCTTCCTCCTGCTTCCCCTGAGTAACAGGCTCCAAAACCTGTGTGCCCTCCTCCTGCTGCTCCTGAGTCATAGGCTCCAATAGCTGTGTGCTCTCCTCCTGCTGCTCCTGAGTAACAGGCTCCAATACCTGTGCGCTCTCCTCCTGCTGCTCCTGAGTAACAGGCTCCAATACCTGTGTGCTCTCCTCCTGCTGCTCCTGAGTAACAGGCTCTTATACCTGTGTGCCCTCCTCGTGCTGCTCCTGAGTAACACCCTCCAATAGCTGTGTGCCGTCCTACTGAGTAACAGGCTCCAATAGTTGTGCGCTTACACCCTGCTGCTCCTGAGTAACAGGCTCCAATACCTGTGTGCCCTCCACCTGCTTCTCCTGAGAAACAGGATTCAATAGCTATGTGCCCTCCTCCTGCTGCTCATGAGTAACAGGCTCCAATACCTATGTGCTCTCCTCCTGCTGCCCCTGATTAACAGGCTCCAATACCTGTGTGCCCTCCTCCTGCTGCTCCTGAGTCGTAGGCTCCAATACCTGTGTGTCCTCCTCCTGCTGCCCCTGAGTAACAGCCTCGAATAGTTGTGTGCCCTCCTTTTGCTGCTCCTAAGTAACAGGCTCCAATAGCTGTGTGCCCTCCTCCTGCTGCTCCTGAGTAACTGGCTTCAATATCTGTGTGACTTCCTCCTGCTGCCCCTGAGTAACAGGCTCCAATAGCTGTGTGCCTTCCTCCTGCTGCCCCTGAGTAACAGCCTCCATAAGTTGTGTGCCCTCCTCCTGCTGCTCCTGATAACAGGCTCCAATAGCTGTGTGCCCTCCTCCTGCTGCTCCTGAGTAACAGGCTTCAATACCTGTGTTCCTTCCTCCTGCTTCCCCCAGAGGAACAGGCTCCAATACCTGTGTCCCCTCCTCCTGCTGCTCCTGAGTAACAGGCTCCAATAGCTATGTGCTCTCCTCCTGCTGCTCCTGAGTAACAGCCTCCAATAGTTGTGTGCCCTCCTCCTGCTGCCCCTGAGTAACAGCCTCTAATAGCTGTGTGCTCTCCTCCTGCTGCTGCTGAGTAATTGGCTCCAATAGTTGAGTGCCCTCCTCCTGCTGCTCCTGAGTAACAGGCTCCAATAGCTCTGTGCTCTCCTCCTGCTGCTCCTGAGTAACAGCCTCCAATAGTTGTGTGCCCTCCTCCTGCTGCTCCTGAGTAACATGCTCCAATAGCGCTGTGCTCTCCTCCTGCTGCTCCTGAGTAACAGCCTCCAATAGTTGTGTGCCCTCCTCCTGCTGCTCCTGAGTAATAGGGTCCAATACCTGTGTGCCTTCCTCCTGCTGGCCTTCAGTAACAGTCTCCAATACCTGTGTGCTCATAGTCTGCTGCTCCTGAGTAACAGGCTCCAATAGTTTTGTGCTGTGCTCCTACTGTCCCTTATTAACAGGCTCCAATAGATGTGCTCTCCTCCTGCTGCTCCTGAGTCATAGGCTCCAATAGCAGTGGGCTCTCCTCCTGCTGCCCCTGAGTAACAGGCTCCAATAGTTGTGTGCTCTCCTGCTGCTGCTCCTGAGTAACAGGCTCCAATAGCTCTGTGCTCTCCTCCTGCTGCTCCTGAGTAACAGCCTCCAATAGTTGTGTGCCCTCCTCCTGCTGCTCCTGAGTAACATGCTCCAATAGCGCTGTGCTCTCCTCCTGATGCTCCTGAGTAACAGCCTCCAATAGTTGTGTGCCCTCCTCCTGCTGCTCCTGAGTAATAGGCTCCAATACCTGTGTGCCTTCCTCCTGCTGCCCTTCAGTAACAGTCTCCAATACCTGTGTGCTCATACTCTGCTGCTCCTGAGTAACAGGCTCCAATAGTTTTGTGCTGTGCTCCTCCTGTCCCTTATTAACAGGCTCCAATAGATGTGCTCTCCTCCTGCTGCTCCTGAGTCATAGGCTCCAATAGCAGTGTGCTCTCCTCCTGCTGCCCCTGAGTAACAGGCTCCAATAGTTGTGTGCTCTCCTGCTGCTGCTCCTGAGTAACAGGCTCCAATAGTTGTGTGCCCTCCTCCTGCTGCTCCTGAGTAACAGGCTCCAATACCTGTGTGCCCTCCTCCTGCTGCTCCTGAGTAACAGGTTTCAATAGTTGTGCGCTCTCCTCCTGCTGTCCCTGAGTAATAGGCTCCAATACCTGTGTGCCCTCCTCCTGCTGCTCCTGAGTAACAGGCCCCAATACCTGTGTGCTCTCCTCCTGCTGCTCCTGAGCAACAGGCTCCAATAATTGTGTTCCCTCCTCCTGCTGCTCCTGAGTAACAGGTTTCAATAGTTGTGTGCCCTCCTCCTGCTGCTCCTGAGTAACAGGCTCCAATAGTTGTGTGCCCTCCTCGTGCTGCTCCTGAGTAACAGGCTCCAATAGCTGCGTGACCTCCTCCTGCTGCTCCTGAGTAACAGGCTTCAATACCTGTGTGCCTTCCTCCTGCTGCCCCTGAGTAACAGCCTCTAATAGCTGTGTGCTCTCCTCCTGCTGCTGCTGAGTAATTGGCTCCAATAGTTGTGTGCCCTCCTCCTGCTGCTCCTGAGTAACAGGCTCCAATAGCTCTCTGCTCTCCTCCTGCTGCTCCTAAGTAACAGCCTCCAATAGTTGTGTGCCCTCCTCCTGCTGCTCCTGAGTAACATGCTCCAATAGCGCTGTGCTCTCCTCCTGCTGCTCCTGAGTAACAGCCTCCAATAGTTGTGTGCCCTCCTCCTGCTGCTCCTGAGTAATAGGCTCCAATACCTGTGTGCCTTCCTCCTGCTGCCCTTCAGTAACAGTCTCCAATACCTGTGTGCTCATACTCTGCTGCTCCTGAGTAACAGGGTCCAATAGGTTTGTGCTGTGCTCCTACTGTCCCTTATTAACAGGCTCCAATAGATGTGCTCTCCTCCTGCTGCTCCTGAGTCATAGGCTCCAATAGCAGTGTGCTCTCCTCCTGCTGCCCCAGAGTAACAGGCTCCAATAGTTGTGTGCTCTCCTGCTGCTGCTCCTGAGTAACAGGCTCCAATAGTTGTGTGCCCTCCTCCTGCTGCTCCTGAGTAACAGGCTCCAATACCTGTGTGCCCTCCTCCTGCTGCTCCTGAGTAACAGGTTTCAATAGTTGTGTGCCCTCCTCCTGCTGCTCCTGAGTAACAGGCTCCAATAGTTGTGTGCCCTCCTCGTGCTGCTCCTGAGTAACAGGCTCCAATAGCTGCGTGACCTCCTCCTGCTGCTCCTGAGTAACAGGCTTCAATACCTGTGTGCCTTTCTCCTGCTGCCCCTGAGTAACAGGGTCCAATAGTTGTGTGCCCTCCTCCTGCTGCTCCTGAGTAACAGGCTCCAATACCTGTGTGCTCTCCTCCTGCTGCTCCTGAGTAACAGGCCCCAATACCTGTGTGCTCTCCTCCTGCTGCCCCTGAGTAACAGGCTCCAATAATTGTGTTCCCTCCTCCTGCTGCTCCTGAGTAACAGGTTTCAATAGTTGTGTGCCCTCCTCCTGCTGCTCCTGAGTAACAGGCTCCAATAGTTGTGTGCCCTCCTCGTGCTGCTCCTGAGTAACAGGCTTCAATACCTGTGTGCCTTCCTCCTGCTGCCCCTGAGTAACAGGGTCCAATAGTTGTGTGCCCTCCTCCTGCTGCTCCTGAGTAACAGGCTCCAATACCAGTGTGCTCTCCTCCTGCTGCTCCTGAGTAACAGGCTCCAATACCTGTGTGCCCTCCTCGTGCTGCTCCTGAGTAACACCCTCCAATAGCTGTGTGCCGTCCTCCTGAGTAACAGGCTCCAATAGCTTTGCGCTACACCCTGCTGCTCCTGAGTAACAGGCTACAATACCTGTGTGCCCTCCTCCTGCTGCTCCTGAGTCATAGGCTCCAATACCTGTGTGTCCTCCTCCAGGTGCCCCTGAGTAACAGCCTCCAATAGTTGTGTGCCCTCCTCCTGCTGCTCCTGTGTAACAGGCTCCAATAGCTGTGTGCCCTCATCCTGCTGCTCCTGAGTAACAGGCTTCAATACCTGTGTGCCTTCCTCCTGCTGCCCCTGAGTAACAGGCTCCAATAGCTGTGTGCCTTCCTCCTGCTTCCCCTGAGTAACAGCCTCCAATAGTTGTGTGCCCTCCTCCTGCTGCACCTGAGTAACAGGCTTCAATACCTGTGTGCCTTCCTCCTGCTTCCCCCAGAGGTACAGGCTCCAATACCTGTGTCCCCTCCTCCTGCTGCTCCTGAGTAACAGGCTCCAATAGCTATGTGCCCTCCTCCTGCTGCTCCTGAGTAACAGGCTCCAATACCTGTGTGCCCTCCTCCTGCTGCCCCTGAGAAACAGCCTCTAATAGCTGTGTACTCTCCTCCTGCTGCTGCTGAGTAATTGGCTCCAATAGTTGTGTGCGCATCTCCTGCTGCTACTGAGTAACAGGCTCCAATAGCTATGTGCTCTCCTCCTGCTGCTCCTGAGTAACAGCCTCCAATAGTTGTGTGCCCTCCTCCTGCTGCTCCTGAGTAATAGGCTCCAATAGTTGTGTGCCCTCCTACTGAGTAACCGGCTCCAATACCTGTTTGCACACCCAACTGCTGCCCCTGAGTAACAGGCTCCAACAGCTGTGTGCCCTCCTCCTGAGTAACAGGCTCCAATAGCTGTGCGCTTACACCCTGCTGCTCCTGAGTAACAGGCACCAATACCTGTGTGCCCTCCTCCTGCTGCTGCTGACTGACCAGCTCCAATACTTGTGTGCCCTCCTCCTGCTGCCACTGAGAAACATTCTCCAATAGCTCTGTGCCTTCCTTCTGCTGCCCCTGATTAACAGGCTCCAATAGCAATGTGCCCTCCTCCTGCTGCTCAGGAGTAACAGGCTCCAATAGTTGTGTGCCCTCCTCCTGCTGCTCCTGAGTAACAGATTTCAATAGTTGTGCGCTCTCCTCCTGCTGCTCCTGAGTAACAGGCTCCAATAGCTCTGTGCCCTCCTCCTGCTGCTCCTGAGTAACAGGCTCCAATACCTGTGTGCCCTCCTTCTGCTGCCCCTGAGTAACAGCCTCCAATAGTTGTGTGCCCTCCTCCTGCTGCTCCTGAGTAACAGGCTCCAATAGCTATGTGCCCTCCTCCTGCGTCTCCTGAGTAACAGGCTCCAATATCTGTGTGCCCTCCTCCTTCTGCTCCTGAGTAACAGGCTTCAGTACCTGTGTGCCTTCCTCCTGCTGCCCTGAGCAACAGGCTCCAATACCTGTGTGCTCTCCTCCTGCTGCTCCTGAGTAACAGGCTCCAATAGCTATGTGACCTCCTCCTGCTGCTCCTGAGTCACAGGCTCCATTACCTGTGTGCCCTCCTCCTTCTGCTCCTGAGGAACAGGCCCCAATAGTTGTGTGCACTCCTCCTGCTGCTCCTGAGTAACAGGTTTCAATAGTTGTGTGCCCTCCTCCTGCTGCCCCTGAGTAACAGCCTCCAATAGGTGTGTGCCCTCCTCCTGCTGCTCCTGAGTAACAGGCTTCAATACCTGTGCGCCTTCCTCCTGCTTCCCCTGAGTAACAGGCTCCAAAACCTGTGTGCCCTCCTCCTGCTGCTCCTGAGTCATAGGCTCCAATAGCTGTGTGCTCTCCTCCTGCTGCTCCTGAGTAACAGGCTCCAATACCTGTGCGCTCTCCTCCTGCTGCTCCTGAGTAACAGGCTCCAATACCTGTGTGCTCTCCTCCTGCTGCTCCTGAGTAACAGGCTCTTATACCTGTGTGCCCTCCTCGTGCTGCTCCTGAGTAACACCCTCCAATAGCTGTGTGCCGTCCTACTGAGTAACAGGCTCCAATAGTTGTGCGCTTACACCCTGCTGCTCCTGAGTAACAGGCTCCAATACCTGTGTGCCCTCCACCTGCTGCTCCTGAGAAACAGGATTCAATAGCTATGCGCCCTCCTCCTGCTGCTCATGAGTAACAGGCTCCAATACCTATGTGCTCTCCTCCTGCTGCCCCTGATTAACAGGCTCCAATACCTGTGTGCCCTCCTCCTGCTGCTCCTGAGTCGTAGGCTCCAATACCTGTGTGTCCTCCTCCTGCTGCCCCTGAGTAACAGCCTCGAATAGTTGTGTGCCCTCCTTTTGCTGCTCCTAAGTAACAGGCTCCAATAGCTGTGTGCCCTCCTCCTGCTGCTCCTGAGTAACTGGCTTCAATATCTGTGTGACTTCCTCCTGCTGCCCCTGAGTAACAGGCTCCAATAGCTGTGTGCCTTCCTCCTGCTGCCCCTGAGTAACAGCCTCCATAAGTTGTGTGCCCTCCTCCTGCTGCTCCTGAGTAACAGGCTCCAATAGCTGTGTGCCCTCCTCCTGCTGCTCCTGAGTAACAGGCTTCAATACCTGTGTTCCTTCCTCCTGCTTCCCCCAGAGGAACAGGCTCCAATACCTGTGTCCCCTCCTCCTGCTGCTCCTGAGTAACAGGCTCCAATAGCTATGTGCTCTCCTCCTGCTGCTCCTGAGTAACAGCCTCCAATAGTTGTGTGCCCTCCTCCTGCTGCCCCTGAGTAACAGCCTCTAATAGCTGTGTGCTCTCCTCCTGCTGCTGCTGAGTAATTGGCTCCAATAGTTGAGTGCCCTCCTCCTGCTGCTCCTCAGTAACAGTCTCCAATACCTGTGTGCTCATAGTCTGCTGCTCCTGAGTAACAGGCTCCAATAGTTTTGTGCTGTGCTCCTACTGTCCCTTATTAACAGGCTCCAATAGATGTGCTCTCCTCCTGCTGCTCCTGAGTCATAGGCTCCAATAGCAGTGGGCTCTCCTCCTGCTGCCCCTGAGTAACAGGCTCCAATAGTTGTGTGCTCTCCTGCTGCTGCTCCTGAGTAACAGGCTCCAATAGCTCTGTGCTCTCCTCCTGCTGCTCCTGAGTAACAGCCTCCAATAGTTGTGTGCCCTCCTCCTGCTGCTCCTGAGTAACATGCTCCAATAGCGCTGTGCTCTCCTCCTGATGCTCCTGAGTAACAGCCTCCAATAGTTGTGTGCCCTCCTCCTGCTGCTCCTGAGTAATAGGCTCCAATACCTGTGTGCCTTCCTCCTGCTGCCCTTCAGTAACAGTCTCCAATACCTGTGTGCTCATACTCTGCTGCTTCTGAGTAACAGGCTCCAATAGTTTTGTGCTGTGCTCCTCCTGTCCCTTATTAACAGGCTCCAATAGATGTGCTCTCCTCCTGCTGCTCCTGAGTCATAGGCTCCAATAGCAGTGTGCTCTCCTCCTGCTGCCCCTGAGTAACAGGCTCCAATAGTTGTGTGCTCTCCTGCTGCTGCTCCTGAGTAACAGGCTCCAATAGTTGTGTGCCCTCCTCCTGCTGCTCCTGAGTAACAGGCTCCAATACCTGTGTGCCCTCCTCCTGATGCTCCTGAGTAACAGGTTTCAATAGTTGTGCGCTCTCCTCCTGCTGTCCCTGAGTAATAGGCTCCAATACCTGTGTGCCCTCCTCCTGCTGCTCCTGAGTAACAGGCCCCAATACCTGTGTGCTCTCCTCCTGCTGCTCCTGAGCAACAGGCTCCAATAATTGTGTTCCCTCCTCCTGCTGCTCCTGAGTAACAGGTTTCAATAGTTGTGTGCCCTCCTCCTGCTGCTCCTGAGTAACAGGCTCCAATAGTTGTGTGCCCTCCTCGTGCTGCTCCTGAGTAACAGGCTCCAATAGCTGCGTGACCTCCTCCTGCTGCTCCTGAGTAACAGGCTTCAATACCTGTGTGCCTTCCTCCTGCTGCCCCTGAGTAACAGCCTCTAATAGCTGTGTGCTCTCCTCCTGCTGCTGCTGAGTAATTGGCTCCAATAGTTGTGTGCCCTCCTCCTGCTGCTCCTGAGTAACAGGCTCCAATAGCTCTCTGCTCTCCTCCTGCTGCTCCTAAGTAACAGCCTCCAATAGTTGTGTGCCCTCCTCCTGCTGCTCCTGAGTAACATGCTCCAATAGCGCTGTGCTCTCCTCCTGCTGCTCCTGAGTAACAGCCTCCAATAGTTGTGTGCCCTCCTCCTGCTGCTCCTGAGTAATAGGCTCCAATACCTGTGTGCCTTCCTCCTGCTGCCCTTCAGTAACAGTCTCCAATACCTGTGTGCTCATACTCTGCTGCTCCTGAGTAACAGGGTCCAATAGGTTTGTGCTGTGCTCCTACTGTCCCTTATTAACAGGCTCCAATAGATGTGCTCTCCTCCTGCTGCTCCTGAGTCATAGGCTCCAATAGCAGTGTGCTCTCCTCCTGCTGCCCCAGAGTAACAGGCTCCAATAGTTGTGTGCTCTCCTGCTGCTGCTCCTGAGTAACAGGCTCCAATAGTTGTGTGCCCTCCTCCTGCTGCTCCTGAGTAACAGGCTCCAATACCTGTGTGCCCTCCTCCTGCTGCTCCTGAGTAACAGGTTTCAATAGTTGTGCGCTCTCCTCCTGCTGTCCCTGAGTAATAGGCTCCAATACCTGTGTGCCCTCCTCCTGCTGCTCCTGAGTAACAGGCCCCAATACCTGTGTGCTCTCCTCCTGCTGCTCCTGAGTAACAGGCTCCAATAATTGTGTTCCCTCCTCCTGCTGCTCCTGAGTAACAGGTTTCAATAGTTGTGTGCCCTCCTCCTGCTGCTCCTGAGTAACAGGCTCCAATAGTTGTGTGCCCTCCTCGTGCTGCTCCTGAGTAACAGGCTCCAATAGCTGCGTGACCTCCTCCTGCTGCTCCTGAGTAACAGGCTTCAATACCTGTGTGCCTTTCTCCTGCTGCCCCTGAGTAACAGGGTCCAATAGTTGTGTGCCCTCCTCCTGCTGCTCCTGAGTAACAGGCTCCAATACCTGTGTGCTCTCCTCCTGCTGCTCCTGAGTAACAGGCTCCAATACCTGTGTGCCCTCCTCGTGCTGCTCCTGAGTAACTCCCTCCAATAGCTGTGTGCCGTCCTCCTGAGTAACAGGCTCCAATAGCTTTGCGCTACACCCTGCTGCTCCTGAGTAACAGGCTCCAATACCTGTGTGCCCTCCTCCGGCTGCTCCTGAGTCATAGGCTCCAATACCTGTGTGTCCTCCTCCAGGTGCCCCTGAGTAACAGCCTCCAATAGTTGTGTGCCCTCCTCCTGCTGCTCCTGTGTAACAGGCTCCAATAGCTGTGTGCCCTCATCCTGCTGCTCCTGAGTAACAGGCTTCAATACCTGTGTGCCTTCCTCCTGCTGCCCCTGAGTAACAGGCTCCAATAGCTGTGTGCCTTCCTCCTGCTTCCCCTGCGTAACAGCCTCCAATAGTTGTGTGCCCTCCTCCTGCTGCTCCTGAGTAACAGGCTTCAATACCTGTGTGCCTTCCTCCTGCTTCCCCCAGAGGTACAGGCTCCAATACCTGTGTCCCCTCCTCCTGCTGCTCCTGAGTAACAGGCTCCAATAGCTATGTGCCCTCCTCCTGCTGCTCCTGAGTAACAGGCTCCAATACCTGTGTGCCCTCCTCCTGCTGCCCCTGAGAAACAGCCTCTAATAGCTGTGTGCTCTCCTCCTGCTGCTGCTGAGTAATTGGCTCCAATAGTTGTGTGCGCATCTCCTGCTGCTACTGAGTAACAGGCTCCAATAGCTATGTGCTCTCCTCCTGCTGCTCCTGAGTAACAGCCTCCAATAGTTGTGTGCCCTCCTCCTGCTGCTCCTGAGTAATAGGCTCCAACAGTTGTGTGCCCTCTTTCTGCTGCTCCTGAGTAACAGGCTCCAATAGCTATGTGCCCTCCTCCTGCTGCTCCTGAGTAACAGGGTCCAATACCTGTGTGCTCATACTCTGCTGCTCCTGGGTAACAGGCTCCAATAGTTGTGTGCTGTGCTCCTACTGCCCCTGATTAACAGGCTCCAATAGATGTGCTCTCCTCCTGATGCTCCTGAGTCATAGGCTCCAATAGCAGTGTGCTCTCCTCCTGCTGCCCCTGAGTAACAGGCTCCAATAGGTGTGTGCTCTCCTCCTGCTGCCCCTGTGCAACAGGCTCCAATATTTGTGTGCTCTCCTCCTGCTGCCCCTGAGTAACAGGCTCCAATAGCTGTGTGCCCTCTTCCTGCTTCCCCTGAGTAACAGGCTCCAATAGCTGTGTGCCCTCCTCCTGCTGCTCCTGAGTCATTGGCTCCAATACCTGTGTGTCCTCCTCCTGCTGCCCCTGAGTAACAGCCTCCAATAGTTGTGTGCTCTCCTCCTGCTGCTCCTGAGTAACAGGCTCCAATAGCTGTGTGCCCTCCTCCTGCTGCTCCTGAGTAACAGGCTTCAATACCTGTGTGCCTTCCTCCTGCTGCCCCTGAGTAACAGGCTCCATTAGCTGTGTGCCTTCCTCCTGCTTCCCCTGAGTAACAGCCTCCAATAGTTGTGTGCCCTCCTCCTGCTGCTTCTGAGTAACATGCTCCAATAGCGCTTTGCTCTCCTCCTGCTGCTCCTGATTAACAGCCTCCAATAGTTGTGTGCCCTCCTCCTGCTGCTCCTGAGTAACAGCCTCCAATACCTGTGTGCCTTCCTCCTGCTGCCCTTCAGTAACAGTCTCCAATACCTGTGTGCTCATACTCTGCTGCTCCTGAGTAACAGGCTCCAATAGTTGTGTGCTGTACTCCTACTGTACCTGATTAACAGGCTCCAATAGATGTGCTCTCCTCCTGATGCTCCTGAGTCATAGGCTCCAATAGCAGTGTGCTCTCCTCCTGCTGCCCCTGAGTAACAGGCTCCAATAGGTGTGTGCTCTCCTCCTGCTGCCCCTGAGTAACAGGCTCCAATAGCTGTGTGCTCTCCTCCTGCTGCCCCTGAGTAACAGGCTCCAATAGCTGTGTGCCCTCTTCCTGCTGCCCCTGAGTAACAGGCTCCAATAGCTGTGTGCTCTCCTCCTGCTGCCCCTGAGTAACAGGCTCCAATAGCTGTGTGCCCTCTTCCTGCTGCCCCTGAGTAACAGGCTCCAATAGCTGTGTGCCCTCCTCCTGCTGCTCCTGAGTAACAGGCTCTAACAGCTCTGTGCTCACCAGCTGCTCCTGTGTAATGAAACTGAAGGACTGAATGGCCTTTTGACATTCCAATCAGTTCGTATTGACTGAAAATCTTTCTGATTTTTTTGTAAAATACCATCAAAATCAGAATGTTGCATTTATATTTTATTTCTCATTAACTAAGCAATCGTGTTAACTGACTCTGCTTTTGTTATACTGGTCTGAGAAGCTGAACGGGTAACAGTTTCAAGAGGCTGATCAGTTCCTCCTGTCCCTCTGTAACAGGCCGAAAGGCCTATGTCTTCCTATGTCTCAATAGAAGGCACTTGGGGACAGAATTGTTTCTCCCTGTTCCTGAGCAGCAATTTCAATGTGCTGAATGGTGCCTCGAAGTTATGAAATGGTTTGATGCCAGGGCATTTCAAACTACGAGCAGCATTACTCAAGTATCTAGAAACTTCCCTACAAGGCATTTTATGCAACTGATCTGTCATTCTATCCATGTCTCCTTTTTACAAACAGGATGGAACATATACAACCCAGCAATGTTCCAGCAATACTCCGACATACAAGGAAGAAAGATTTAAAAAGATTGAAAGATTTATGATCTATCCCTCGGCAACAGTCATCCACTCAGTCCAGTAAATGTTCCCCTTTATTGGGATGTGTAAAATGAGGTAAGGAACTGGTTAACTGAAGCTGTTTGTTTGGTGACTGTGATGAATGTCAGTCTCCAGAGATTGTACTTATCCCAGTGGAGGGTTTACATATTTTCATGATAAAATGGACACCGTTAAATGTGTTATCCCATAGTATGAGTGGGTGTATCACCAACAGCACTCACAGGGATCAGCAGCTGCAGAGACAGGGGAATGGGAGATCTGACTCTGAGAACTTTAGACTGGAATGTAACAACAATAGACAGGAGTTTATCCTCTTATGTATGGATTCTTTCTACATATCATTCCTGGCCATTACCATGGCGGATCGAATATGGACTTTACATTCTTCAATATTTTTATTATCCTACCCTGGCTATTATTGGTGTACCTGGTAAGTTTCACTGTCCATTTATTATTTGCATTAATCATGTGTGACTGTACTATTTTTCTTTACATTTACTCTACTGTGTAAACATTCACTCTCCAAACCACCACGAACGACTTTCCTTCTTTCCTTCGGGCACTGTGCCTTGTCGGACCTACTCAGTTTCAGCTATGGAACACAATTCATTGCATCACAGCCCTAGTTAAATATTGAAAGCTTGGAGGTCACTGTCTTCTGTTCTGGTTACAAACACCATTTCGTTCCTCTGACTTCATCTCATCCCTGGCCATTATCTGAGGCTGAAACAGACGAGTCACAACTATGGTGATCCCTTTATCCACGAGCTGATTCCGAACCCATATCTGAACCATTCCTATTTGTAATTGTTAACGTCTCCTGAATATACTTCACTGGCTTATTCTATCTGCGATTTGAACCCTGAGCTATGAAATGTAGTCTTAATGATCCCAATAATCTGCTGCTGACACTCCCAAATTCAAACCTGCAAATCTGAGTCGACATTCCAAGGCTCGGTTCTCACCTCACACCAAAATCCCATCATTTCTTTGAGGATCGATTTATATTTTTGCCGGGTCTGGCAATGCCTTTAATTTAATATTTTGAACTACATCGTTTCCTCTGTCTGTGGCACAATCCTCAGTGTCTCTATATTGATTACCCAAACCCTTGTCACTTGTTCTCATTTAAACTGATTCCCTCCATGTGTGTTCTCTCTCAAACAATTTTCATATTTATCGCCACCAAAACACACACATACGCATACACATACTCTCTCTCTCTCTCTCTCTCTTTCTCTCTCTCTTTCTATCTTTTCCAGCAACACATTTTTAAGCTCTGATCTCCAGCATCTGCAGTCCTCACTTTCTCCCAGTTTATGGAGTACTCCACTAGCATGGTCTGCACAGCTCTCCATTCTGGCTTAACTTGTCTCAGTTTACGGTGTCTGGGTTGGTTCTGTGAGGCCGATTCGGATTTTGATGTAACGAAGCATTTCAACTGATCTGCCAATGTTTTCATTTGATGTTCTCATTTTTGTGATTGGACCCACCATTGTCTCACTTCTCCAGTTATTCTCACTCCCCTGTCTCCTTATCCATATTTTCGCAACATGTTATCAGTTAATTAATTGTTTGTTTTTCTGTATCGTTCCCTGGTGTTTTATTTTTGGCTTCTGAGTGTATCGAATGCTGTCATTGTGAAGCTCTGAAAGAATGAAATAGTGTGTATTGGGCAGTTTTTCACTTCCTGGTGTGTCCCATATGCTTATCTTTGTTGGACAAGGGGTTCCAGTAGCTTTGAGAGATGTACCTGTTCACTCAACGACTGTGTTTGTCGCTCTCAGCTGACAGTGCAGTCAGTAACACGAGGGAACCCCGCGACAACCATTATAAAGGACAAGGCATCCAACCTGTAACTGAGGAGCTTCTGACTGTCTCCTGTTATTGAAACGTTAGTGGATGGGCTTGGGATGGTTTGCAGGAGGTCGTGCTGTGAGCTGACTCTCACATTCAGAGAGACCTGATGATTTGGTGACGCAAATCTGGATGGAGCATTGCGACTGTAGTTGCAGCATCTGGGTCTGTAACATGAACAAGAAAAAATGAGCAGAGATTCAGAGAAGGAAAACTCTGAAACCACGGAGTGAGTGTGTGGGGAAAGGAATCTGACAAATCTGGCTGTGTCTTAACGTAGGTACACACGCCCTCTCGCTGTCCCCCGACATACACCCATGCACCTCTCCCTCTTCTCCCCGCGCACATTCACACTCCCCTCATCCATACTAATAAATCATATTTTCTCAAAAATATTCAATTTGTATACATCAGTCAATACGGTATTTTATAAACTCATACTTTGCAAATAAAATCAGTCTGACTCCAGGAGAAGACAAAGACAGACTCAAAACAAGACCTCACGCCTGTATAACATAGTCTGTCCGGAGGGGTCCATTCCTTTACATCGTTAGTACCTTAAGTTATCTCCAGGCAGTGACTTGAAATAAATTCTCAGGTTTGCATATTAATCAATCAAAACCTGCACCTCCATTCTAACTGATAAAAGGTTTGGGGGACATCTTCGATGTGTTAAATTCACGTCCATGTGTTGTACAGCCCTTTGATCTTTTCCTTATAAATTATATGTCTACGGTCTTCTGCTCTCACTAACACCTGATGAAGGAAGAGCGGGACTAAAGCTTGTGTTTTTCAAAATAAAACTGTTGGACTATAACCTGGTATCTTGCCATTTCTAACGTTGTCCAACCCAGTCCAAACCAGCACCTCCATATCATAGCTTTTGTACATTAGCGCCTCTCCAACAAAACACATTTTCCTTATCCCATTTGCTTTTGTTTTGCATATTAACCTTTTGTGAGGCACGTTATGCAATGCCTTCTGGAAGTCCAGAACTAAGACATCGATAGGATCCCCTTCATCCACCATGTTTGTCAGATTTTTTTGTTAAAACATAAGTCAAAAAATAAACAAACCTGACTTATCCTTCAGTAAATCATGTTGACTGCAATGGATTGTGGTTTGATTTGAACATTTCCTGTTATTAATTCCTTAATTACTGATTTTAACAATTTGTCTTCAATTCCCAATCGTTTGTTCATCCCTTTTCATTCCCTAGTGAAGTTGGCTAATCGAAGTTCTTCCCTTTCTATAACCTCGACATTCCCTTTCAATTCACAAGGTTGTAAATGATCTGCTGCAATTGCTGTGTAAGAGGCAAGAGTGGCTGAATGGACTCATTCTGTTCCTGCTTTACACACTTGATGAGTTGAATGTCCTCCTGGTGTTCCAACATTATAGTCTCGATGGACTGAATATCCTCCCAGTGTTCCTTCATTATTTTCTCGATGGCTTACATGTCTTGATCCTGTTCCTGCTAAAGCCACTCAAGGTCTCAATGTCCTTCTTCTGTTGCTCAGTGACAGGTTTGGGGACTTATGGAATCTCCCTGCTGTTAAGTCACATTTCGAGGGCTGAATTGTGCAGGCACGTTGTGATGACCACAATGAGTAGCTCAGTGGTTAGCACGACTGCCTCATAGCACGAGAGATCCAGGTTCAATTTCAGTCAGGAGTCACTGTCTCACATTTTCACTCTGCCTGCAAGGGTTTCTATCGGGTACTCCAGTTTCCTCCCAGCCCCACGATGTACAGGTAAGGTGCATTAGTCAAAGAAAATGCCAGGTAACAGAAATTGGGTGGGGAGCAGGGGGGTATAGTGTGATTTAAATGTGGTGGTCTTCGGAGGATTAATTTGCTGTCTATGGGTCAAATGGCCTGCTTCCACGTTGTAGGAATTCTACATTTAACACCTTCATTGCACAAATCAGTTGGGGGAATAATCTCTCAGTTAATTCCAATCTCCCCAGTGAGGAGATAAATTCTGTACACACTACTCCAGATGTGGTCTCACCGAGATTCTGTACATCACCAGCAGCACTTCAAAAGCCTGTTGTAAGGTTCCCATCCAGGTTAGAGCAGTCTCAGTTGTTTGGGGGAATACACAGCATTGTTGAAAGATTATTGTCCTTCTCTACTTCACCAGCATAACTGGAGATCTGGTGAAAATGTCATAATGACACTTGAGAGAAATGGGTAGGATGTGGTGAGATGACATCAATGTTGAGATATGCCTCACCAGACATCTCGCCTGAACCTGCCATTAATCTCCCCAGAGCCCATGTCACTCAGATTCCACAGAATCTGGTAAGGTGGAGCTCAGAAACAGCAAGCAGAAGCAAACATTTATGGGAGTTATACCTCAAAGCCAAAATTGTGATACAAATGCTGTTTATATTACAGAACAGGAAATTACATATCCAAGTTTTGTGGGTACTACAATAAAAATGGGTAGCTTCAAGTAATATTGGAACAGTGTTAACCCAAGTGAATTTTAATGCTGGGGAAATGGATTTCATGAGGGTGTATGAGATGGGTTGCTTTAACAGTATTTTCAGCACCAGCTAGAGTTCAGACTGTTTTGAAATTGGTGTTGTGTGATCAGAGAACAGAAAAAAAAATGACAGGGAAACTAACCAGTTACTTAGTGTCTGTCTTCATGGAGGAAATAACAAGTGATCATGGGACTTGTGTAACTAAACGCTAAAATCATCCATATCAGTGATGAGGTAGTATTTGAAAACATCTGTGGATTGAGGATTGATAAGTCTGACAGGCCGATCTAATTCATACTGAAATTTCAGAGAATGCAGCAGTGCACAGATTGATTGCATTGAGGATCATTGTATTTTTCCATGTCCAATTTGGAAGATAATGAATGCATTCCAAGGATTTAGGAAAGAAAGAGGAGGGAGAGTGGAGACCTACAGAGCAGCTAACCTGTTATCCACAGTAGGGAATCTGTTGAAATTTATTAGAAAGAATCTGATATTGCACACTTAGAGAACAATAGCAAACGTCAAGAGAATGATGCTAGATTTCTGATAGGGTAGTCAAAATTTGCAAACTTTTTGCTTGAAGATAACCCTTGTGAATGTAAACAATGGAAAACCAGTGAATATGCTATAGTTGGATACTCAGGAGGATTTTCAAGAACTCATGCAGTAAGTTAATAGAGAAAAAAAAAGTACACTAGGAGAAACATACGCAAATTGAGCAAGGTAAAAGTTAGGTTTGATTTTGTTTAAAGAGAATCAGTATATAGGCGGTGTAGAGCTCCATGCTCTCTCTCCACGGATGCTGTCTGACTCACTGTGATATCTACCACGTGTGGGTTTAAGTACAGATTGCAGCTTCTACAGTAATTTATTCCGACTAGAAGTAAAGACATTCTGCGTGAGTTACACAGAGTGTTGGTGAGACTGTACATGAAGTATTGCTTACAGATCTGATGTCATAATCTAATTAAAATTTCTGACAGAAGAGAGTCTATGCTCCTGTGATTGCATGGTGTGAATATGAATTCGTCGGTTTCTGAAGAGATTATTAACAAGAGTTATAAGTGTGAACTGTCAAAGGAAAGGATAAGAGAAAACAAGTGCAACTTTGTTACAGTCTGAACCCAGAGAATGCAGCATTACAGCAGGGAAGTGACAGAACTATGAAGCAAATACATTAGTTCTGTCTTCACAGAAGAAAAAAAAACAAACAAGTCAAATCTTCCCAACAATACTGGGAAACCTTAGTCTCGAGGGATAAAGAATGAGATTAATAAATAAATGTATTGGGATAAATTATTGGGACTTAAAGTATGGTTGAACTCAGCATACAGATGGAAGGTAAGAAGACAAAATCCAACACCAGAGTATTGTGCTTAAATAAAGGAGACTACAATAGGATGAGGGAGGGGAGGAGTTAGCTAAAGTTGGCTGAATGAAAAGACTTTAAGGTGGAACTGTTGATGAACACTGGCTGGCTTTCAATGCAATTTTTCCAAGTGCTCAGTAACAGTATATAAGAGGGAAATGGAAGGACTGAAGGAAAATGGTAATCTGTCGTGGATGTCTCAGAAAATAAGGGAAGCTATCAAATAACTGGCATAAATAATGACAAAGACCACCGGGAATCTAAAAGACTTGGAAAAATATAAATGTCAAAAGAAAGCAACAAAAAAAATCAAAAACATAAGATAGATTATGAGAGTAAACTACCTCAGAATGTAAAGACAGGTATCAAAAGATTCTATAAATAAATAAAACAATAATAGTGGCTAAGGTAAGCAATTGTCCTTTAGAGGGTGAGAAGTGAGATTCAGTAATGGGGTATGAGCAAATGGCCGCGGATTTGAGCACATATTTTGTCGATCTTGTCTGTGACATACATTAGTAACATGCCAGTAATTGTCAATGCGATGAAGGTAGGTGAGGACCTGGAAACAATCATTCCCACGACAGAGATAGTGTTGATAAATCTAATGGAGCTAAAGGTAGATCAGTCTCCTGGCTCTGATGGAATGCATCACAATTTACTAACAGAGGTCGTGGGAGAAATAATAAATGCATTTGTGGAAATCTTTCTAAATTCACTGGACTCTATTGCACTTCCAGCAGATTGGAAAACAGGAAATCAGACACCACTGTTTAAAAAGAGATGTAGACAAAGGTGGGGAACTATAGACCAGTTAGCCATTAAGTGTAGTGGGGAAAATATTTCAATGTGCAATCAAGGAATAAATAGCAATGCATCTCGACAGGAATCTTCCCATTGGGCTGACATAGGATCAGTTCATGAAAGGAAAGTCATGCTTAACTAATTTACTAGAAATCTATGAAGACATTATGACCACAGAGAGCCAGTAGATGCGGTGTACCAAGATTTACAAAAGGCATTCGACAAAATGCCGCCAAAAAAGCTGCTGCATAAGGTAAAGATGTGTGGTATTCCGGGTAATGCATGAACATGGATAGAGGATTGGTTAACTAACAAGAAGCAATGAGTGGGAATAAATGATTGTTTTCTGGTTCCTGATCATTGACTAGTGGTATGCCTCAGGGATCAGTGCTAGGATTACAATTATTCACAGCTTACATGGACGATTTGTAGTTGGACATCACGTGTAGTGTTTCAAAGATTGCAGATAATACTAAAATGAGTGTCAGAGCAAAGTGTGCAGTGGAATGTTAAACTTTACGAAGGAACATAAATAGTTTAAGCTAGTGGGCAAAGGTCTGGCAGACGGAGTACAATTGTAATAAATGCGAAGCCATCCATTTTGGTCGGAATACCAGTGAAAAGGACTATTACTTGCATGCTAAAACAAATACAGCATGTTTATGTTCAGAGGGACTTGGGTGTCCTTGTGCATGAATCACAGAAGTTGGTCTGCAGGTGCAACAAGTAATTAACGAGGCAAATAGAATTGCTAAAGGGATTGAGTTTAAAAGCAGGGAGGTTATGTTGCAGCTGTACAAGGTGCTGGTGAGACCACACCTGGAGTATTATGTGCAATTTTGGTCTCCTCACTTGAGGAATGATGTCCTGGCACTGCGGTGGATACAGAGGAGGTTCATTAGGTTGGTTCCGGAGTTGAAGGGGTTCACTTATGAGGAGAGACAGAGTAGACTGGAATAATATATTGATTGGAATTTGAAAGAATGAGGGAGGATCTGATAGAAACATATATAATTATGAAAGAAATAGATCAGATAGAAATAGAGAGGGCGTTTCCAGTAGAAGGTGAAACTAGGACAAGAGGGCAACGTCTCAAAATTAGGTAGAGCAGATTCAGGACTGAATTCAGAAGGAACATCTTGACCAAGAAGTTTGTGAATCGGTGGAATTCCCTGCTGAGTGAAATAGTTGAAACTTTGTCATTGAATGTGTTTGAAGCTCAGATCGATAATGTTTTGAGAAGTAAAGGAACTAATGGTTATGGTGAGTGGACGGGCAAGTAGACCTGAGGGCATGAAATGACCAGCCATGTTTTTATTAATTTTCCTAGTTCTTATGTAATGGGTCAACATGAAATGGGAATCATATTTGAGAAACAGACTGGTCTATACATACGGTGAAGCAATGGATGCAGTGCATTTGGATTTTCAGAAGGACTTTGGTAAAGATTCTGGCCTCTTATGCAAAGTCAAATGTTAGAGGGTTGGGCCTAAAAAATGAACATGATTTTCGAATGGGAGAGCTGACAGGAAACAGTGAACAGGAATAGAACATTCTGTTTTGAAGTGCAAGGATCTTTGGTGTCGCAGGGATCGTTGCTTTGGCTCCAGCTATTCCCAATACATCCACAAACATTTAGTTGAGAGAATCAAACACAGTGTAACCCAGTCTGTTGACGGCACTAAATGATGTCGGATGGTGAGTGAGCGAGGAGTATATTAAAAAAAAGCTCTAAAGTGATTGAGACAAGTAGAGTGAAGGGGCAAATGCGTGGCAGATGAAGAGCAATGGGAGTGGATGTGACGGTGTATATTTTGGTGGAAACAATAGAACAGCAACCGATAATTTGAAAATGGATTGGGCGAAACATTTTGATCTTTAAAGTGATTTATACCTTTCTTGGTTTCTTCTGCGCAGACCTCCATGGTCAGTGCAGGGCAGTGAGTTCTGAAGCCATGAGGCAACACTGGGAATGATATTGGCACACTAACCAGTGTACACAAACACACCAAGAAGGTAGCTGTAGCATAGAAAAGTTCCGGATCTCCCAGTACAACAGTCATGAAAGCAATATTGCAAAAGCACAAAACAGGTAGGAAGGTAAAGGCTGTGTTGACCATCATTTCAGGGGGATTTGAACACAGTAGTAAGGGTGTCTTCCTGCAACTGTACAGGCCCTTGGGGACACGCTCATCTCGAAAATTTTGCAGTATTATGTGCAATGTTGGTCTCCTTACTTAATAAAGGACAAACCTGACATTGAGTGAGAGCAGTGAAGGATGACCAGGCTGATCGCTGGGATGACAGACTTGTTGAGGCAGCAGAGTTTGAGGCGACTGGACCTGTATTCCTTGGGCTTTAGGAAAATGAGTGGAGATCTCAATGAAATATTTAAAACACTGACAGGGCGAGACAGATTGGAAGCAACGATGATCATTCCCCTGGCTGGGTTGTCTAAAACAAGAGGTCACAGTATTAGGTACAGGCAGGCTGCTCTGTACTGAGATGAGAGTGGTGCCCTCAGAGAGTGGTGACCCTGGGAAATTCTATACCGCATCAGGCTGTGGAAGCTAAAACACGGGATATAATTAAGGATTTCTAGACACTAAAGGGATCAAGAGACAGCAGGGGTACGGCTGTCACAAGCTCAGAGACATGAGGAAGGAGGTCTCTGCGGGGACAACAGGACTGTGTTTCCCATTCCCTTTTCCGATACTGAGGCTGCAGCTGCATGTTCTGTCGGTTTTACCCTTTCAAACCTCGGAGCACATCAGTACAATTTAGTGTCTTGCTTGACCAGTTTAAAGACCATTGAAGAGTTTATCACATCTCTGCGTGTCTGGAGTCACTTTTAGGCCAGGCCAGGAAAGCATAGAATTTACCAGAACAGAATTAACTTCCATGAAGTGCATTGGGGAAGCAAATTGATGTTTACAATCGACATTGATTTCAGGATCACTGTTACTGACACCAGATTTTAAATCTCGATATTTTTTTTTTTTTTTAACTTCCACCAGCTGCCTGACCATTAGCCTGATCTGGATTAGTAATCCAGTGCCATTTCCACAGCAGCACCATCTCCACATGGGGACCTATTGGAAACCACACTGAGCAGGTAGTCAGAATAATCTCCATTACAGCCTCACAGGTCATATTCATCTTTAAAGCAAGCATCCATCTATCAAAATGCCTATGTTTAATTCTTTCAAACTCACCATAAGTCTGACCTGTTTACTTCTTAATGTTTCTGAACTGCTGTCTACATGTCTCTGGTATCAATTCATGAGCACTTAAAATAGCTTGTTTGACATCTTCAGGGTCTCTTGACGACTCGTCTGACACCGGAGCAAATACCTCACTCGGCCTGGCTACCAGTTTAGTCTGAACTAGCATTACTCATCATTACTTGGACCATTCTATCTACCTAGCCAAGTTTCAATGAAACAAAGGAGGCTTCAAAATCTTTCTCATCAAAATGTGGCAGCGTTTTGACATAGCTGTATGTATCTCCAATTGCCTTTTAATCTCCATCCTGTTACTTTGACTTTGTTGACTAATTCGTACCTTCAAGTTCAACCTCTCGCTCTTTTTGCTCAACTAAAAACCTTCCGTCTCTTTTTCAATCTTCTTCTCTCTATGCTCAGATATGAACCTTCTCCTTCCCTTTTCTCCGTCTCTCTTCTCTCTTGCTTTCTGTTTCTTCTCTCTCTTTCTCTCTTCCTTTGTTTATCTTTAAACTCAATTTTCCTCAATTATAATTTAAGTTTTTCTCAGTCTACTGCACTTATCTGTTTCTCTGATACACCTTAGCGTTTGAGTAATTTCCTGACAATTTCAGCTTTACTTTTTTCCTCGGTTAAACGCAAATCTATGTTCTTTACTAATTCTAAAGGTTTGGCCTTTATTTTTCTTTCTAAACTTCCTTGGAAAAATTGAGAATCATCTTCAAACCACTCTTAATTATTTTAAGAACCATTTCTCTCACTTTTAATTTAACCAACAACAAGTCTTCGAAATTGAATCAGTTGTCTTACTGACGTTTTATTTAAAGATCTTGGACACCAGCATGCAAATGTTTTAATATACTGTGTATTTTCTCATACCTCAAATTTATTCAAATCTACCCAAATGACAGTTTGGATATGCCTAAACCTGTTATAATCGCGGAAGAAAGCCTCCCAAACTCTTACAACACAGGATTAACCGCTCTCCTAATTTAAACCAGCCACAAAGAAATGTTCACCTCATGTCCTAATATCTTAAGTGTCGAGAGGCAAAGATCCATTTACAGAGTCACTACTTAAAAGTAAAATTAACAATTTTGTTATTTAAGTCCAACAGAGAATAATAAAATGAACAACTGTTTAGAAATCCCGTGGGTCAAACGTATCTTTTACCTCCCACTCTACAATACTAGTCTGCTGAAACAAAACCCCCAATAAAGGTTTACAAAAATATCATCATGTTTCAAAACCAGTCAGCTTTGTCGATTTTCCTTTGTAGATATTGTCTATCGATTTTACTCACGGTCAGCTTTGATGTTCCGCTGTGCAAACGTCTTCTAGACAGGTGTCTACAAAAAGCTCTTCAACTCGCTGTCTATCATTGTGGATGTCTTTAGCAAATCTCCCCCTAAATGTTCAAAACATCCAGATTCATACAACAATGCATCGGATAATTTCATTGATATTGATGTCATCAAATACATTATATTTCACTCTCGATTTGATTTCGGTCTGTTGGTGCATAATTTAATCTGTCTGGGTGAATTTGTATTTGATTTTGTTCCATGGCAACTCAGCATCACTATTGGTTTCACAGACAAATGTTACATTTTAACTTCTTTCAGAACACCTTGTGCCAGCTTCCTGTCTCCCTTAACGGGAAAGTATACCTCTACACCTTCATAACAATGTCTTTTTTTCTGCCCTGCATAGCTTTTCATAAATTTGATCAACTTAGCAAGTTCACATAAATGTACTTTCTGTTCTGAAAAAGAACCATCTTCTCTCATCCTTCCATTACTTATTTCCTTCTTTCCAGTTGTCATTCCAATTACTTACAATGTTATTGGCATTCTTCGACAAAGTATTACATTGTGTGTGTGTGTGTGTGTGTGTGTGCGTTTCGCTTGTGAATAATCATCTTTAGTTGCACTAAGACGAAAGAATGCGATGTAATCACACCCATATGAAGGAGTAAAAGCGCAACGTTTCCAAGTTTTCTGATATCAAAAAAGATGCTAAAAAATCTCCTTTATTCATTGATTGGGAAAGTGAACAAATGACGTTCATGGGCCAAACAGAAATAATTTACTGAACCTTTACTGGGGTCATCGAATGACCAGATATTTAATTTTCTCCTGGGAGTTTAAATTCAGCTTTGTTTGAAGTCTGAGTTACATAAATTTTTTTATCAAAATGCAATCATCATCGGTGACAAAAATAGACGTTGTTGGAAATGCTCAGTAGTTTTGGCAGTATCTGTTGTGAGAATGCAGATTGAACATAGCCTAGTGGAATGGGTCTGGGTTGTTTACTTTTTGTCAATAGTGTTCAGCGACGTGCCAGTTAGGTACATTGGTCATGGGTAAATGCAGAGGAATAGAGTAGGGGAATGGTTCAGGGTTAGTTACTCTTCGGAGGCTCAGCATGGACGTGCTGTGTGAAATGGCCTGCTTCCTCACTGTAGGGATTCTATGATTCTATGATTTCTTCATACAAAGGGAGGTCGGTGCCAGGATCAAGAATGCCTCCGAGCATGCGCAGGGCATATTGAATTGGGAGGGGAAACAGCCAGCGGGCGTCGTTCACATTGATATCAAGACATAGGTAAGAAGAATGGAAGGTTGAAAGGTCCTGCAAAGAAAGTCTGGGACAGGTGGGAACTGTATAAAAATGAAAGTGTGCACCTTAACTGGAAGGGCCCTAACATCCTGGAAGGGAGGTGTGATCGTGCAGCTCAGGAGACTGGGAACCAATTCAGCAGGTCAGAAACTGAACAGAAAGTAGAAGGTGGTCGAATAAACAGGCAGTGCCAGTACAATGACCATGCTGAGGGAAAGAATAATAACAATTTTAAAATATGAATAGAAAGTTGGAGTAAATGATAGGGTCACTGTTATTGGGTTGGAGATCTTGTGCACAAAAGTATTTAAAAAAAGACAAGGGGAGACACAAAGAACACCTCATCGAATCTATAAGGGATTATTTCTTCGATTAACGTATCATGGAACCAACCAGAGAACCGACTTGGTATGATGTAATAAGGAAGGAGTGATAAATCATATTGTCGTAAGGATTATCGAAGAAAGAGTGGCACAGCATGCTGGAGGTTCATATTCAGATTGAAACAGTGAAGACAGTCACATACGAGAGGTTTAGTGTTGGGCAATGACAACTTTCCTGGCCTGAGGAAGCGATTTGCCCAAGTAGACTTGGCAAAAACATTAAAGTGCAGGACAGTTGAATAACAGTGCTAACCCCTCAATTGAAGTGCAATCCTTAGTGGTAAGGAATTGTAAAAAGATGAAAAGTGATCCATAGCTAAACAAGGAAGTCAACAATAACATGACAGTGATGGCCTGGCTGTATTATCGCCGACTGCTCATCCAGATTTTGTTCTTGGGACTCAGGTTCAAATGTTGTCACATTCAATATGAACCTGAAATTAAGAGTCTATTGATGATCATGAAAGCATTGCTTATTGTTAGAAACAGCCATATATTTCACGAGTGTCCTTCAGGGAAGGAACCCATCATTCCTACCAGGTCTCACCTCTGTATAACTTCAAACTCACACAAATTTGGTTAAATCTTAACTGCCCTGTAGGGATGAACAATAAGTTCAGTCTAACCGAGCGACTCCCTCATCCTATCAATAAATTAAAGAAAAACGCTTTAAATACCAGCAAACGGTTCTTAAAAACAACATCAAAATGGCTATGAAGCAAAATGTGTAGAAAGCATAAGAATTGATAAATAACATTTCTCGCAGAAGACAAAAAGGAAAAGAATGCTAAAATTAAATATTGGCGTCTTAGAGGATGAAAGCAGCGAGATTAGATTACTTACATTGTGGAAACAGACCCTTCGACCCAACGATTCCACACCACCACACCGAAGCGCAACCCACCCATACCCCTGCATTTACCCCTTACCTAACACTACGGGCAATTTAGTATGGCCAATTTACCTGATCTGCACATCTTTGGACTGTGGGAGGAAACTGGAGGAAACCCATGCAGGCACAGGGAGAACGTGCAAACCCCACCAAGTCAGTCGCCTGAGGTGGTTTTGAACCCGGGTCTGTGGCGCTGTGAGGCAGTAGCGCCAACCACTGTGCCACCATGCCATGAGATAATAATGGTAAACTCAGAAATGGCATAGGCAAAACCAACACTTTCTGTTTTCATATGGTTTTTATGGTTTCTTTTTTAACGCTGCGAAAGTTTGTTTCCGTTTCGAAAAATTAAACATTTTTTTTTTAAAATAAGGAGTTGTGCCTTCATATCAGAGAGTCTTGTCTGTTTTCTGCTCAGGAGAAGACTTTTCTGCTAGGAATATATTGAAGATGAATATTTATATTGAGTTAATTGGTTAAAGGTTTGAGTATATCTATTTTTTATATGTTTGATGTGTATATGATTTTGCTTCCATTTTAACATTATTATCTATAGGTAATGAAAGGTAACATATAAATAAGGTGTTGTGAAAAATCCTGCTTCTAGGCATAATGTTATTTAGGACACAGAGAGTTTGGAGAGAAGATTTAGAAAAAAAGTACTACCCAGCAAAGCAGTCAGATAAATGGTGACTGTCAGGAAAGATAAGAAGGTACTTCAATGTCTCTGGCAACTATTCCTCTATCAAAAAGATTTTCACTTTTTGGAACTGTTGAAGAAGGTAGTCTTTCTGAGGAAAATGGAAGAGCCGTCAGTTATTGGACTGATGGTACGATTTTTATATTAGGCAGGGTTAGAGAAAATTTAGAAGAATTATTGCTACAGTGGGATTTTCAGTCAGGAGCATCAGCAGGAGATTCTGTGGCAGTGAGCATGAGTTTAGGGTGGTTTGTGCTAGGCTTAAGAATGGCTCTAAACTTTTCAAGCACATTGTTAAAGGTGAGACTGAGTACTCATAGATTGTTGTACATATTGGTAGGAATGACTTTTTAGGGAAAATATTAAAGCAGTACAGGGTGAATTTAAGAGGTGAGGTAGATTAAAAATAAAACTTTAAAAGTATTAATTTGTGGTTTACTGCCAATGCCAACCCCAACCTGTGGAGGAACGAAAGGTTAAAGAAGAAAAATCAATGGCTGAAGAGCTGGGTTGTTGTTGAGGGATTTAGATTTTTGGAAAATTGGAATTTGTTTTGGAATAGAAAACACATGTTCAAAAAGTATTGGTCTAATCTAAACTGGAAATCAACCAATATCTTAGCAGGGAGATTTGCTCACTCTATATAGGGAGACATTATATTGATAGAGAAGACAAGGGGGTTATTCTAATTGGCAGTGTTAATGGACGGATGGATGGAGAAAGTTATGAATGTGAATAGAGCATGTCCATTAGAAACGAAAGATGAGAGAGTCAGAGTATACACTAATTCTGAAGCACTAAGTTGCATTTATTTCAATGTAAGGGGTCTTATGGGGAAGGTTGATGAACTCAGGGCATGTTTAAGAACATAGAATTGGGGTATCATATTTATTACTGAAAGTTGGTGAAGAGGTGCTCAAGTGGATAGTGTGGTGCTGGAAAAGCACAGCAGGCCAGGCAGCACCCGAGGAGCAGGACAATGGACGCTTCCGGCAAAAGCCCCTCATCAGGAAAGGGCTGTTGAAGGCCTTTTGCCCAAAACATTGATTTCCCTGCTCCTCGGGTGCTGCCTGGCCTGCTGTGCTTTTCCAGCACCACACTCTCGACTCTAATCTCCATATCTGCAGTCCTCACTTTCGCCTGAGAGATGTTCAAGATTGTCAATTCAACGTTCCAGGTGATAGGTGTCATAGAATGGATAGAAAACGTGGCATACAGTGGGTGGAGAAGGGGAGGCCTGCCGTTTTAGATGAAGGGATAAATTATTGGTATTACTGGAGAAGTTATTTCTCAAAAATCATCAGGTAAAATACATGGGTAGTGTTAAAAATAAGAAAGTAAAGGTCACTTTGAAGAGATTGCACTATATGCTCATTTGTGACAAATCGTCCAATCAAAATATATATTGATAGAAATTAAATATAAGAAAGGAAAGAGTACGTTGACGTTATTGCACCATATGCTCTCCAACAGTAAGAAAGAAATTGAGAAACAGACATGTAGGAAGATCTCGGATATATGTAAGCTTAATAAGGTTGTGGTAATGGGGATTTTAATTTTCTAAAGAAATGATTGGGACTACCATAGTGTTAAAAGGTTGAATCATGAAGAATTTGTCAAATGTGTCGAAGAAAATTTTCTTCATCAGTACCTGGATCATCCGAATCGAGAAGGAGCAAAACGAGACCAGGTTTTGTGAAATAGGCAGGGCAAGCGACTGAAGTGAACATGGGAGAATACCTTTGGGTCTGGCAATCATAACTATTCGTGGAAAATAATACGCCTTCCATTAATATCATATTTTTGATTTAAGTACCATAATTTTTAATGGCATGGGACAAGGACTGTCCAGGTTTGATGGGAGTAGACTTTTTGCAGGTAAAATAATGTCTGACAAGGGGGAGGCATTCAACAGTCTGACGACGTGAGTTGGGAGGCTTTATGTTCCTGTTAGCGTGAGGGTAAAGCAGGTAAGGTTAAGGAACCATGGATGACTAAAGTTATTGAGGTTCCACTCAAAAATAAAAGACAAACTTACTTTAGATCCAGACAATTTTATTGAATTGAATCTTTTAATCAATATAAAGAGAGTGGGGCACCATTTTGAGAGAAATAAGGAAAGCCCAAAAGAGATATGAGATAGCGTGGGCAGATAAGGTTAATGGAATTCAAAGATACTGTGTAACTACATTAACAGCAAGACTTAACCAGGAGAGTAAGGCCTCTCAAAGTTCACGAAGGACATCGATGTGCTGAACCCAGGAGATGGGGAATAACATTATCTCATTCCTGATGCAGCAGACAGCAGCAAACACACACTAGTGCCTGCATCTCGCATTCATCCAGATTGAACTCTGTCTGCTATTTGTCAGCTGATTGACCCATTTGATCAAGATCTTTTTGTAATCTGTGGGGGTCTACTCAGTTGTTGGCCCCAATCCTTTCTGTGTCATAACCAATATCATATTCATTCCTTCCCTTACTTGTTAAATCATAACTTTTGATGAACAAGATTATTGTACATTTTTATGGAACAGGCCCGACTCCTCCAATCAGTTCAAGCAGGTCTCCCTGACCGTAGATTTGCTAATTGTTGAAGGTAAGTGTATAGTGGATATCGCCAGAGTGAATTAGCTGGTCAGACTGCCGTGTTTTAAACAAAAAGAATTTATTTAAAACATTAAGTAATGAAATAAAAACAAGCGAATATTGAATACCCAAATAACCCATCCGATCCGAACCTGACAGGCTTTCCCGACTTAATGATGCTGTTCTAAATTGGTTTCAACATTCCCAATAAACAAACCCCTTGGCACAAAGAGTAAAAATTATACAAACCAAGCTTACAGGTTACAAATTCAGAGGACAGAAGGATGGGGAGAGCGTCCAGTTTCAACAGTGAATCTGACTTAAATAACCTTCGAACTGACTGAATTGTGCAGGTGGAGAGCTGGTCACGTTCCCTTGATAATACCAGTTTTTTTTAAGACTTAAAAACCTTCTTCTTGAGGTATTACCAGTTTGGTATAAACCAAAGGACCCCAATGAGCCGTTCAAAATTGAGACATGTGGGAACCGTGGGTCGGTTAGAACCTCTCTGAAACAAAAACCAAGCACAACATAACCTTGTGAAGGGACATTATAAAACTGAATCATTAATATCCAAAGATATCTTCAGTTCTCAAAATAACCAAAAGTAGTGGTTAGTACACAAAAACACACATATGCATTCACTTAGTATAAAAATGCAAACCTGCAGAGCTACATCCAAATTCAGTGTGTGATACATCTACCACTGAGTGTGTCGATCTGTCATTCAAGTTTCGACAATGTTTTGGCAATCAAGACCTGCCACAGGCTCACTTTTCAAACTCTGTGGCTGAAATTACAGGCTCGAGCTAAACAGACTCGCATTTTTGTCCTACAATTTCTCCAAAAGCTTCAATGGGTTATTGTTACAGATGTTGCTAATAATATAAAAACTGAAATGTTGTCGTGCCAACACAAAGCTCAAAGTCTCTTTCTTAGCTGTTGAATATTTCTACCAATAAATATTTCACTTGATGGATAAATACCAATGAGTCTTTCTATCTTCTCGTCGTCTTCCTGCAGGTGTGCAGCACCGACACCCACATCACTCGCATTTATAAGACCATAAGACCATACGACCTAGGAGTGGAAGTAAGGCCATTCGGCCCATCGAGTCCACTCCACCATTCGATCATGGCTGCTGGGCACTTCAACTCCACTTACCCGCATTCTCCCTGTAGCCCTTAATTCCCCGAGACAACAAGAATCTATCAATCTCTGTCTTGAAGACATTTAGCGTCCCGGCCTCCACTGCACTCTGCGGCAATGAATTCCATAGGCCCACCACTCTCTGGTTGAAGAAATGTCTCCGCATTTCTGTTCTGAATTGACCCCCTCGAATTCTAAGGCTGCGTCCACGGGTCCTAGTCTCCTCACCTAACGGAAACAATTTCCTAGCATCCACCCTTTCCAAGCCATGTATTATCTTGTACGTCTCTATTAAGTCTCCCCTTAATCTTCTAAACTCCAATGAATACAATCCCAAGATCCTCAGCTGTTCCTCATATGTTAGGCCTACCATTCCAGGGATCATCCGTGAGAATCTCCACTGGACACGTTCCAGTGCCAGTATGTCCTTCCTGAGGTGTGGGGACCAAAACTGGACACAGTACTCCAAATGGGGCCTAACCAGAGCTTTATAAAGTCTCAGTAGCACAATGGTGTTTTTATATTCCAACCCTCTTGAGATAAATGACAACATCACATTCACTTTCTTAATCACAGAATCAACCTGCATGTTGACCTTTAGGGAATCCTCGACTAGCACTCCCAGATCCCTTTGTACTTTGGCTTTACGAATTGTCTCACCGTTTAGAAAGTTGGCTGTGCTTTTATTCTTTTTGCCAAAGTGCAAGACCTCGCATTTGTTCACGTTGAATTCCGTCAGCCATTTCCTGGACCACTCTCCCAAACTTTCTAGATCCTTCTGTAGCCTCCCCACTTCCTCAGCACTACCTGCCCGTCCACCTAACTTCGTATCATCGGCAAACTTCGCTAGAATGCCCCCAGTCCCTTCATCCAGATCATTAATATATAATGCGAGCAGCTGTGGACCCAACACTGAACCCTGCGGGACACCGCTCGTCACCAGCTGCCATTCTGAAAAAGAACCTTTTATCCCAACTCTCTGCCTTCTGTCAGACAGCCAATCCTCAATCCATCCCAGTAGCTCACCTCGAACACCATGGGCCCTCACCTTGCTCAGCAGCCTCCCGTGTGGCATCTTATCAAAGGCCTTTTGGAAGTCTAGATAGACCACATCCACTGGGTTTCCCTGGTCTAACCTACTTGTCACCTCTTCAAAAAATACCAACAGGTTTGTCAGGCATGACCTCCCCTTAGTAAATCCATGTTGACTTTTTCTAATCAGACTCTGCTCTTCTAAGAATTTAGAAACCTCATCCTTAATGATGGATTCTAGAATTTTACCAACAACCGAGGTTAGGCTAATTGGCCTATAACTTTCCATCTTTTGTCTTGATCCTTTCTTGAACAATGGGGTTACAACTGCGATCTTCCAATCATCCGGGACTTTCCCTCACTCCAGTGACTCTTGAAAGATCTCAACCAATGCCTCCGCTATTTCCTCAGCCACCTCTCTCAGAACTCTAGAATGTATCCCATCGGGGCCAGGAGATTTATCAATTTTAAGACTTTTTAGCTTTTCTAGCACTGTCTCTTTTATAGCCACCTTGAAAGGCTTTGCTTAATCAGATGGAGCTCATACCAAATGTAAGTTGCTTGTCCCACCTCCCCACTAAAGCCTTCCAACTGCGGAATTAGATATGCATCCTTTTTTTAACTGTATTGACCTTGCGATAGTCCACACATAATCGTTGGGTACCATCTGGTTTCAGTACCATGACTTTAGGTGAGTTCCAGTCACTGTAACTCAGGTCGATTATGTCATCTTGGAGCATGCGTTCAATCCCCTTCTGAACCTGTGCCAACTTTAGAGGATTATGCCTATAAGGACGCTGCTTAATCAGAACAGCATGTCCTTATGCACAATTAGGTAATATTTCCCATTTAATTTCCTGATATCTCCCCATATAATGCTAACAACTCTATCACGTTATTTTTTTTTCCTCAGAGAGGTTACTCAACAATTTATCCCAATTTTAGAAAACTTCCTCATTGTCCAGTTTAATTTGAGGAACGTTCAATCCAGAATCCACTGAACTTGGTTCTTCCTTCTGTACTGTAATCATTAACACATTCTCCTGTTGCTGTCCGTTCCCTGTCAAAATACCTTTTGAGCGTATTCACATGACATACTCTGTGAGATTCCTTTCTGCCTGGAGTCCCTATCAAGTAGTTACCCTCACTCAATATTCTTTCGTATTTGATAAGTTTCACCAGTCCTTGCTTTTCAAGATCCCCCATCACGAGAAGTAACATACATACTTTATCCCCGACAGCAAAATTGCAAATTTTTGAGTTCTTGTCCACTTCCTGTTTAGGTGCATTCTGCAATACTTTTAAATGCCATCTCGCCAACTCCCCAGCGCTTTTTAATCATTCCAGAAAATTTGAGACATAGTCCAACAGTGTGGCCTTTTACTTCTGATTTACTAATTACTCCTTCATCGACTTTAACGGTCCTACCTCTTAATAACCTAATTAAAATGGACAGAATTTGGTCAATTCATTTTGTGCATCTCTGATCACTAAAAGCCCTTACCCCAATCAGCTGGATAATCCTTACCATAAGCATTCAACATGATCGTTAAAGTTTGATGTCACCTTTCTCGTGCTCGCTGCGATTTTAGATGGTTCACAGTAGATTTGAATTGATTTATTACAGAGCTGCCCTTAACTTCCTTGAACTGTTTGGATGTGAATTTTGAACTCTGGTCGCACTGTATCTCTGTTGATAGTCCGTATATATTTTTAAAAAGAGTATTTCCTTTACCATCCTTTTCGATGTGACGTTGCATAATGCAATAGCCTCTGGAAATTTCGTGGATACATCAATTATTGTTAACAAATACTGATTCACACTTTTTTTTGTTTGATATAGGGGACCTAGCCAATCAGTTAAACTATTGTAAAAGGTTCCTCAACTGCAGGAATAGTTATTAAAGATGCAGGTTTTATTAAGAGACAAGAACACCTGCCACTCGCTGCCTAAATCCTGCAAAGGGCCCCCAATATGTTATGGACCAGGCCCGATCCCTCAAAAATGTTTAAGCAAGTAGCCCAGACCGTAACTTTTTATTTGTTAAAGGTAAGTGTGTAGTGGATATTCGCAGAGTAAATTAGCTGGTCAGACTGCAGTATTTTAAACAAACATTATTTGTTTCCCAAATTACAGAATGAAGTGCATGAACTGAAGGGAGAATAGCTGAATAACCTATCCTATCCAACCGACAGGCTATCCGACCTTAAGGATGCTGCATCAAAATACTTGCAAAAATCGCAATGAACAAACCCCTTAGCACAAAGAGTAAATCTGTCACAAAATGCTTGCAGTTCATGAGGTCAGAAGTGCTGAAGGAGGGGGTGAGCATCCAATTTCAACAGTGACCTGACTCAACTCGCCCCCAAACTGAACAGAACTGCCCAGCTACAGAGCTGGACACATCCTTTGATTATGCAGGGTGTTTTTTTAAAGAATTGAAAACATTCTGCCTGATGCATTTTCTGTTATGTATAAATGAAGGGACACTAATAAACCTTTTAAAAAATCAGACATATTGAAACCTTGGGTCATTTAGAGCATCCCTGAAAATAAAGATCAAGAACAACATAATCCTGGAAAGGGACCAGATTTGTGACAATTTGTGACATTTGGCTTTGAAGTGAATTCAAAAAATGAGTGTTTGTGAGTTAATATAAAATAGTGCTGAAGGGCATTGGGTATTGAAGATACAAGATTGGCTTATTAGAGCAATGAGAGGAATGTCCAGACAGATTCACACTTCCTGTGTATGGTCAGGGCAAATATGCCCACTGCAAATCTATTGGCTGGCGCCTGTTCTGTGGAGGAGACATAAGTACGGCAACTACATCGAGGTTGTTTGTTTTGGGGGTGATGGTGATGGGAAGTTCAGGTGGTTATAACATTGCAAACGGACAACACATCAGAATCATCTAACTTGTGATAGGAAAATATCCTCATTGTCCCTCACCACTCACGTCACGACAGCAATTGGTGGTGGGAGATGTGACCAACAGCCAGTGATGCCAACATTCAATCCATTCCAGTTCGTATTGTGAACGGAAGGTACCACACTGAAAGGAGTTAACTGGATCTGTTTTTTCAGTGACTGTGATTGAGGCCAGTCTCCATGTATTTTGACTGTGGCACTAGATGTGGCACCCCTCTTCTAATAGTAAGGAGCTTCATGCAATGCTTTATGCCATTGTCGCAGCAGATGCATCATCTCCAACACTAAAAGGGATCAGCAGCTGCAGAGACAGTGAGAGGAGAGATAAACATCTGAGAATAATCTGGAATGTTCCATTAATGTATCAGATTTTAAGAACTCTAGATTGGAATGCTGCAACAATGGACAGGAGTTTATCCTGGTATCTTGCCTATTTTTCCTGGTCTGGGTTCACATTATCACATCGGATATATGGGTGCACTGATGATTATTCACGCGGGCTACTATCCCATGCTCGCTATTGTTGGTGTTCCTGGTAAGTCTCTTCATCTCTATCCATTTGTTAATCCATAAACCATGGTGAACCTCATTGCTATTTTTGTTATCTACATTTGGCAAAGACAGAATCCTTTGTCTTCAGTTTCAAATGCAAATTCCATTCATTACTACAAACTTCTGAACTGCCCAACAAGCTCGTCCACACAAACATCTGAGAACAAGACTGTTCACATTCTCGAAGTACCTTTTGGACCCGAATTGATTTATTTCTTGGTATTCTCTCCATCACCAACTCTACCCACTACCAGCTCCATAATATCAGCAGTCCCCACCTTGACGTCAGTGCGGATACTAAATAAACCATTATAAAATTCAGACTTTATGGTTCCAGTTCTCTTACAAGCGCACTTTCCGTTACAAATATGTCAATCACAACCTTGTTCTTGTCTCTAAAGTAAATTCATGACAGGGATAATGTGTCAGAGAAGTGATGTCAGCGGATATGTAATTCAGAGGCCCAGGTTACTGCACAAAATACACTGTTTTAAATCTTACCTCAGATATGTCAGAACTTAAATTCAAATAACAGGAATTGGAAATAAACGATAATTTCACGAATATTTCAATAACAGCACCAGCATTTTGACAATACGTTTATCTTTCGCACTGATATCCTTTGGTAAAGAAATCTAGCATTATTACCGAATTGTCTTAAGACTGACGTCAGATCCACAACAATGTGATTGGCTCTATCCTGTGTCAAAGAATGACCTCACAATAAAGAGCATTTAGTGAGGTCAATAAGTGCTGCCCTTACCAGCGATGCAGACATCCCATGTCATAATATTATGGAAGTTTAAATAAAACAAAGAATGATGCAAGAGATCAGAAACAAAAAAAAGAATGAGAAGCTGCCGCAGTAACTGTTCAGATTTGGCACCCGTGGGTCGAGGGCAAAATAGAATTGATATTTCGAGTTCGCTGACCTACCATCATAACTGAACACAGCTTGAAAATATTGTGATTGATGTTGGTGACAGGGATGTCTATGATGAAGGCGACAAAGAGTGAGTTGAATAGACAGATAAACGAGAGATAAAAGAAAATAAGCAAACAAAGGGTTTGAAGATGATCAGCTGGAATGGAAATTAAAAAAACGAGGTTAATCTTATTTTTTTTCTCCTGTTCCCATATTAACGAAAATCATGCCCATGTAGGGTATAAATCAAGGTTCCTGTTTAAAGTGAGTTATGTCCCTTTGTCTGTATTCCCTGAGTGTGATCATCCGCCTTTATTCATTAGTGGGATGCTGGGCCAGTATTTAATTCCCTTTCGTCATTGTCCTTGAGAAGTGTTGGTGAGCTGCCTTCCTGACCCACTGCTGTCTGTGGGCTGTGAGTAGTCAGTGCTTAGTTCAGTCCGGTTTCATTTCTTTGATGTTTATAGTGAGTAATTAACATGTATCAAGGGGATGGCCTTTATCCACGATACATTCATTCCTTTCTACATGGAGACCTGTTTACGCTGGGAATGGCTGCGTTCTTGTGAATGAAGAGGCTGTGGCTGCTGTCTGGACAGGAGTATTCACCAACATGATGTACTGTGATGGGCATACTGTAACATTAATAGAGAGAGAGCTCCTTCAGTTCCTCTACCTCTCCCCATTGACATGGCTACTCCACAGATGCCATGTACACCACCGGGAATCCCACTATACTGGATACACCCAGGATCTCCCTGCTGAGGGAGAAACAATGTATTTACCTCACCCACCATATATATCCTCCAACACCGAACAGTTTCATTGATGGCAACATACTGGGAGATGATGGATATGTCACCCAGTCCTGTTTGTAAAGTTCCAGAACTGAGAAGCTGAATGAAACAGTGACCCTAACAGCCACTGGGAGCACTGTCCTCCCCCTTGTGTGAAGCTGCAGGACGTATTAAAGGAGGTGGCACCGCTCTGTGACCAGCTCCTTGTTCAAACAGTGTCCCCTCATACTCTGCTCCTGGTTTAAGTGTAGCTTGCGAAGCTGTTCCTGGAAAACCCGGGGTGGGTCCTGCAGATCCCTTTAAACACACACACTAACTCAGTGTTTTCAGAGCTTTCCCCCTCTGCAGTCTCTGCTCCATTTGTTGTTCATGTTACAGACCCAGATGTTGTAACTACAGTCCCCAGGCTCCAGCCAAAGTTGGGTCACCAAATCCTCAGGTCTCCCTGAATGCCTGAGGCAGCTCAAAGCACAAACTCCAGCAAACCATCCTCAGCCTCTCCACTAACCTTTCAATAACAGGAGTCAGTCAGAAACCCCTCGGCTATAAGTGTTGTGGACCAGACCAGACCTTCACAAAATATTTCAAGATGGCCGCATCGACCCAAAGCTTTCCGTATTTTAAACATAGATGTGCAGTGTGCGTTCCAGATATGTTGTGACTGGTCAAACCACTCGACATTAATCAAAATATAATCTATTTAAATTCTTTAGTTAAAATACAATTAGAAAAAGAACATTTTGAGATGGCTTATATGTTGGAACACTTACACAAACAATAGATACCGTATCTTCTTGGTATAGATTAGATTACAATACAGTGTGGAAACAGGCCCTTCGGCGCAACAAGTCCACACCGACCCGCAGAAGCGCAACCCTCCCATACCCCTACATTTATCTCTTACCTAACACTATGGACAATTTAGCATGGCCAATTCACCTGATCAGCACATCCTGGAACTGCGGGAGGAAACTGGAGCACCCGGAGGCAACCCACGCAAACACAGGGAGAACGTGCAATCTCCACACAGTCAGTCGCCTGAGGCAGGAATTGAACCCGAGTCCCTGGCGCTGTGAGGCAGCAGTGCTAACCACTGTGCCACCGTGCTGCCCACTGCTTGGCACAAAGATAAATTCAAATACAGATCCTTACATGATCTGTAAGGATCAACATCAACAGAGATCACAGAGAGAAAGGCAGTGAAGGATCATGTATTGACACATCCACCCATTCTGGGATCCCGAGCAGCTTCTGAATGCTGCAGCTAAAAACAAAACGAGAAAACCTGGTCTGGGAGAGCTTGCCGCTGCCCTTCCATTGTTATCACCGTTTTAATGAAACCTAAAGGCTTTCTCAGTTATTTACATAAACTGTTTTCAGACAGCAGTTCTGCACCTCTGCCTTGAAAACCTCTCTTAAAAAAAAACCCAAGAGAAAATAACCTTTGTACAGTGATAGTAAACTCACAACTCCGTCTGTAATAAAATAATCCATCAATATACAAAGGTGGATTCATTTTAGACCTCCTAATCTTTCCCTATTAGTAGACTGAAATGCATATATATATATGAGTTTCCATTTCAATCATTTTATTCCTGCTACAGAATGCCTTTGTCTTTCTTCATCCAAGTCTCCACAAAGTGTCAAATCTTAGGTTTTCTCGCCCTGTCACCTGTATAGTTTAAAATTGAATGGCAGCAATAATAAGCTCAATCGAAGCAGACTGGTATTTTTCTTCCTAAAATTCTCCAAAAACTTTAAGGGGTCACGATCAGTGATAAAGATTTGTCTCAGATATGTTATTCGCAATTTAAATGCTTAAAAGTTGTAACGCCAACACCAAGCTCAACACCTCCTTTCCCATTGTGGAATAAATCTGTTGGTGTTTCCACCGGACACTCCAACCACACATTACATAATGGAGCACTTCTCATCTCTCCAATACTCCCTCTGAATGACATCGCTCCTCATGTCTCAGCATAAAAGAGTTGCATGCTTCTGTACCACTTAATGCTGTAACCTCTTTACCTGCTAACCCTGGCCTATGCCAGTAAACCTTACTCTCACAGGGATATGTTTTAAGAAGATCTCACATTCTTCTCAATCTCTCACAGAAACTAAACTTTGATTTCTGAACCAAATCATCATCATCAGCCATTTCAGCTTCTAATCTTGCCGTTTTAACTCTCTGAACTTCCACACGAGTTCTCATGACTGCAGGAAGTGAATTGTAGAACTTCTCCAAAATAAGAATGTCTCTAAGAGAGTCATAGGTTTGCTCTGTTTTTAATATCCTTACCCACGTTTCAAAATTACTTTGTTTGATCCTTTCAAACTCAATGTGCGTTTAGCCAGGGACCCTTTTTTAGATTCCTGAAATGCTGTCTGTCGGCTTCTGGCACAAGCTCATATGCACTTCAGACGGCTTTCCTCACCTCCTCATATTCCCTGATACCTCCTCCAATAGGAATGCAAATACTTATCAGCTTTGTTTGAATCAACTAAATTCACATGGACACTGGGCACTGCATTTGTTTAGCCACTTTCTCAAATGACATTCAAAAATCTCCCACATCCTTCTCATCAAATTTAGATAATGCCTGGATGTATTTAAACAGATCCCCATTCAGCCTTTGGCTACTATAGAGTTGCTCATCCTCAGTATCTTCCTCACCCAGCCTACCGTTTGAATTCATCACCGCCTTCAATGTCAACTTTCCTCTCTAATTACTAACTTTGGAAGTTGAAACTCTCTGCTTTTCTTCTCTCTTTTTCTCTATTTCTTCTTTATTTCCTTTTCTTTTATTTCTACTTTTCATCATAATTAAAACTGTTTCAATTCCATCTCATGTTCAATGTGCCTCATTTGAAATTGAATTCGGGCCATTTCCAAAGATTCTGATGGCGTTTCCACCAAATTTATTTGCCGAGCTACAGATGTAATTATCTCTCATTTTCTCACAGACAGACACAACCCCAACTCCAGCTTGTCTGCTAATTCCTACAGTTTTGCCTTCATTACTTTTTGTAAAACCCCCAACTTTACTTCTTCCACACCCAGAGAACTCTTAATCACTGAAAGAATCTTTATACACAAAACACTGTTGAAACCAACCGAATTCAACATCCGGAACAAAAGACACTAACAACTACCATACGCGACCTTTGAACCCAATAGTCTTCCGGTGCATACTGTACAGGTCTGCATGAGTTATTCTGGATGCTCTGGTTTCCTCCCATAATTCAAAATGTGTATGTCAGGTGAATTGGCCATGCTTAATTGTTCATAGCTTTCAGAGATGTGTGGGTTAGGTGCCTTAGTCGGGGTAAATGTGTAATAATAGGGTAGAGGAATGGGACTGGGTACGTTACTCCTCGGAGGTTCGGTGTGGACCTGTTGGGTCGAATGGCCTGTTTGCACACTGTAGGGATTGTAATTCTAAACCCAATTTATGTTACCGATTTAGAACAAGACAACATACCCCAGTTTTTATAGAACAACCAGACTGCCTCAAAATATTTCAAGAAGGTAGCTTGGATGCCAACCTTTCCTTAATTTAAATGTAGATGGAAAGTAGGTGTTTAAACACTCTAATGAAAATCCATACAAAATGAAGAGGAATTTAGAATAACTTTACTATTGGAAGCCTTAAATGAATCATGGATGCAGTAGCTTCTACAAATGAACTGTTCCAATATACTAACATCACCTAAACAAGGGGCAGCGCCGCGTGCGGCACGGTGGCACATTGGCTTGCACTGCTGCCTTACAATGCCAGAGACCTGGGTTCAATTCCTACCTCAGGCTAGCTGACTGTTTCGAGTTTGTACATTCTCCCAGTGTCCGCATAGGTTTCCTCCCATCGTCCAAAAATGTGCTGGTTAGGTGAATTAGCCATGCTAAATTGTCCCAAGTGTTAGGGGAATGGGTCTGAGTGAGTTAGTCCTCAGCGGGTCGGTGTGGACTTGTTGGCCCAAAGGGCCTGTTGACTCACTGTAAGTAATCTAATCTAATCTAATCCAAACTACCCATCTGCAAAAAGGACCATTCAGACATGCATTCTTGCATACAGTTGTCCAATCCAGGAGGAAACAGTATCAAGAAAAGTTTTAGAGAGAGTAGGGTCGAGGGGTAATTTGCTAAAAATTCCAACCCTTCTGCGACCACTATCACTTGGTAACTGTTACATCTACAAGTAAAAACCTTGAAAGCCTGCCTGTGCGAGCCGTTTCCAGTAGGCTGTTTGGCCTTTAACACCTCTTAGGAAAAAAAAGATATTTTTTTTAAAACAAAACGTGACAGCATTGTCACGCAATTTAGATGCCAGGTCCTTAACTCAAGGGGCTTTCTCATGTTGCTGATAGCAAGGTTACCTGAGTGGCGCAAACACAAGCACAGACCAAGTAACAACTTCTGAAACACGCCTGTTCATGGACCATCACATTGGACATACCGGGAAGTGAACAACAGCCTGACACACACCATTTCACTGTTTCAGAGCTTGACAATACCAGCACTCGATACACTAGGGAGCCAAAAACAAAGGCCAGGGAAAGATGTAGAGGGACAGAAAGATTCACATTAAAGACAGAAAGAGACAGTTAATTGATTGAAAAGATGTTGTGGAAATATGGGGAAAAAGACAGGGCAGTGGGACTAACTGGAGAAATGAGATTTTCGAGAGTAAAATGACAAGAATGAGAACATTGAATAAAGGCATTGTCAGATCAGCTCGAATGGTTTGTTACATCAAATTCTGAATCTGCTTCACAGAACACCACAAACAACATAAACTGGGACAAGATGAAAGCCCATCATGGAGAGCTGTGCAGAACATGCTAGTGTGTTGCTCAGTAAACTGCACTATCTGACCAGCATAGAGTGTATTGCCAGCCTTGCTATCATATGCTAACTATACTCGCATCAGATTACTGCCTACAATGGGAAGGTTTGCCCTGTCTGCGTGCTTGTGTGTTCATCGGAGACTGAGAGAGAGTGCGTGCGCAATTGGCATGGTTGAATTCGAAGCTCATTGTTTGAGAAGGAACGCACATGGAGGAAATTATTTTAAATACGAACAACAGGCAGGCTTTTTGTTAATCAACAGAGAGAATGAGAGACGTATCATGGACAGATGAGGTAAAGTGTTTGAGAATGTCAAAATAAAGGCATTGCCAGACACAATAGCAATATACATCGGCGTGCACATGAATGACAGATGGATGGGAGTTTGGTGTGAGTTCGAATCAGATTTGCTTCGGCAGGTGTGAAGCCGGGAGCGTCAGCAGCAGATTATTGGCTTCATTAAGATTGTGCTTCATAGCTTAAAGTTCAAAAAGCAGTTGGAATAAACCAGTGAGATATATTGTGGAATGGTGAGTATTTCAAGTTAGAAATGGTCAGGGAATGGTGTGAAGTGTCAGCTCGTGGTCAAAGGGATCTCCCACAATTGTGACTTGAGTGCTTCAGCCGCAGATATTGGCCAGGAATGGGATGGAAACAGTGGAACGAATTGGAGGTTGTAACCAGAACAGTAGACAGTGACCTCCATGCTGTTAATATGTAAATAAGAAAAGCAATGATACAATGCATCGTGGTTCTCCGCTGAAACTGAGTAGGTCAACATAGAGACCCGTGAGTAAAACAGGGCACGGATGGGGTCCTGGGAATGGAATATAATAGATAAGGTAGAATTGCACAACAGATGGACAGGCCGCAGCTCATTATTCCATGGAATAGATGCTATAGGAAGGATGGAACACGAGGCAGAAGAGGAGCAGCGGTGATGGGTTTGATTGGGGGAAACATCACAGCAGTATTTAGAGATAATATTCACGTGGAATCACCCAGTTAAACAATATTAGTGGAACTGAGAGAAATAAATGTTCATCAGCTTGTTATGATTGTACTGCAATTGTACTACAGCGGTCGTCAGTGGCATATGGAGCAGCACATTTGTCAGGAGATCTCAGATATCTGTGAAAATAAGAGGGTTGTAATCGTCGGGGATTTCAACCTTTCCAAACCTGGACTGGGTTTGCTACCGTGTTAAACATTTGGATGGAAAGGATTTGCTAAGTGCGTTCCAGAAACTCCCAGTCAATATGTAAACGGTTCAACTGGAGAATGGGGCGAAACCTGCCCGCCCCTTGGTAAATAAATTAGGGAACGGGACTGAGATGTTAGTGGGGGAGCACTTTGGAAAGTCTCCACAATTGTATTAGTCTGGAAGTAGCTTTGGTAAATCACAGGCCTGGTCCACAAGTTCAAGTTGGAAAATGGAGCAAGACCAGTCTTGATGGTATTAGACATGATGATTTTTAAAAGTGGAAGCTATTTGCATATAAAAGGAGGTCTAGCAAGTGGAAATATTTTATATGGGAGATAAAATGCATGTTCCCGTTAGTGTGCAGCTCTAAGCCGACAGAATTAGGAAACACTGGCTGACGGTTCATGCTCTGGTCAAGAAGAAGAGGGCACATGTCAGGTAGAGCCAACTGGATCAAGGGAATCCCTGAGGATCACAGGGGCTGCACGAATACACTTTGCATAGAAATCAGGAATACAAAACGTGTCATGAGATAGCTTTGGCAGATAAGGTGAAGGAGAATCCAAAGAGAGTTTACACTTGTGTTAAGAGCTGAAGAATAGCGAGGGACAAAACTAGTGTCCATAATGATCAACGAAGCCAACAGTGTGTGAAACCACAAGATCCAAAACAAATATTTCACTTTGGAACTTACTGTTTATAAAGACTAAAGAACTATGGGATCTAAACAGTGTTTGGGTGACCACTCCTGGAACACTGTGTGCAATTCTGGTCTCAGTGCCATTGGAAGGATGCTGTGGAACTTGAAAAGGTTCGGAAAATATGAGCAAGGATGTTGCCAGTGTTGGAGGGTTTGAGCTACGGGGAAATTCTGAATTAACTGGTGCGATTTTCACTTGAACACGGGAGGCTGAGGAGTTATCTTCTAACGGTTTTTAAAAGCATGATGGGCGTGGATAGATGAATAGTCAAGACATTTTCTCTCCTGACTTGGGGAGTCCAAACAACTGGGCATAGCTTTAAAGTATGAGTGGAACTGTTAAAAGGGACGGAAGAGACAGCTGGTTCCCACGGAGGGTGGCACATGTATGGAATAAGCTGGCAGAGGAAGTAATGGAGGCTGGTACAGATTTAACAGGCATCTGGATGGGTATATGAACAGGAAGGGTTTACAGGGATTTTGGCAAAAATCTGGCAAATGGGACTAGAAGCATTATGCAGGAGTTGGTACGAAGGGTCTGTTTCCACGCTGTACATCTCTATGACTCTATGTTTTGAAATGAGTCCACATTATAGAAGAGGAGGTGCTGCAGGCTGTAAAACTCGAAGGTAGATCAATCGCCAGTACTGATCCAGAGTATCTCAGGACATTTGGGAAGCTGGGGAAGAAATTGCGGCAAGATGATCAAAGATATTTGTACCATTGACACCTTGTGTGTGATGTGCTGGAAGACTGGAGGATGGAATAGTGGGCAGTGAAGGAGGTTTGCTAAGATTACAAAGGGATCTTGAGGATATGGGTGAAATGGATGGAGCTCAATCTGAGTAAATGTGAGGTAATGCAATTGGTACAACAAACAAGGGTAGATCCTTTTTAATAAATGGCAGGACCTTCGGTAGTGTTGTAAAACAGAGACACCTCGGGGTTCAGGTACATAATTCTTCGAAGTGTGCGACATGGAGAGGCAGGATAGTTATGAAGGTGCTGCCACACTTGGTTTCATTGCTTAGTCCTTTGGATATGGGAGTTGGGAAGTCACGTTTAGATTGTACAGACCATTGGTGAGGCCTCTTCTGGAATACTGTGTCCCGTTCTGGTCGCCAAGTTATAAGAAGGATATTATTAAGCTGGAGTGTGTTCAGATCAGATGTACCAGGATGCTGCTGGGTGTGGAAGATTTCAGTCATAAAGCAGGGCTGGATAGACTGGAATTTTTCATTGAAGCCTGAATGTTGAGAGGCTACCTGATAGAAGTTTATACAATAATGAGCGAGATAGATATAGTTATCTTTTACCGTTGACAGGGGAGTTTCAAAACGGTGTACATTTTTCAGCTTAGAGAAAGACATTAAAAAGAAATACATGAGGGGAAAATTGCAGCACATTGGGAGGTTTGCATGTGGAATTAATTCTGTGAACAAGGGATGAATGTCAGGTCAATTAAAATGTTCAAAATCAATTGGAATCGTACAGGAATAGTAAAGGTTTGAAGGGATATGATCCAGAAACAGGCAGGTGGGACGGATTATTTTCAGATTTTATTCAGTTGACGCTAAACAGTTTCCATGCTGTATGACTCGGAATATAATGTTGTTTCATTATTTGATACGGAATGCAAGGGAAAGCCAAGGAACAATAAACTGATGAGCCAGACACCAGGGTGGGTGTGTTATTGGAAATCATTCAGAGAGGTAGGATACCCATGCATTTGGAAAGACAAGGACTGAGCATGGACAGTCAGCATGGAAATGGGAAAACATATCTCATAAACTTAGTTTGTTGAAGATGTGGATGGGTATATGAATAGGAAGGGTTTGGAGGGATATGGGCCAGTGCCAGCAGGTAGGATTAGATTGATTTGGGATATCTGGTCGGCAACGACGGGTTGGACAGAAGAGTCTGTTTCCATGCTGTACATCTCTATGACTCTATGTGAGCAAGGAGAGAGATGAAGGCAGAGCAACAGATGCCGTTTCTCGAGTCAGCAAGGGAATGAAAACGATTGAGCATGATACATTGGTTATTAAGGCTGGATCCCAAGAGAAGAGATCAGGGACAGCTAGCCATCTGAAAACAAAATGGGATGACAGTGGGAGGCAGAGGGTGGTGGTAGAGGGATGTTGTTCAGACTGGAAGCCTCTGACAAGCAGTGTGTCACAAAGACTGGTGCTGGGACCACTGTTGTGATCATTTACATAAACGATGTGAGTAAAAATATAGGAGTCCCTGTTAGTATGTTTGTGGATACCAGGATTAGTGGGACAATGGGCAGGGATTACAGTTATCGAAGGGGGTCTTAATCAACGGGGTCACTAGTCCAAGGAGTGAACGATGAAATTTAATTCAGGTGTTGGATTTTTGTTAAGACAAACCAGGGAGGGCTAACACAATTAATGGTCGGGCCATGGCCAGTGTGGTTGAATGGAGAGAGACCAAGTGTTGCAGTGACATTGTTGCTTGGAATTGGCATGACAAGTGGACAGCGTGGTGAAAGCAGCATTTGGTGGGTTAGAGCATTGAGTACATGAGTTGGAGATATTAGTAACATTGTCATCAATATTTATCCTGGGCAGAGCAGGCTACCGGGTGACTTCATACAGCTTTGTAAAACCGTGCGGGTCATAAGTAAGGTGAACAACCAAGGCAGGTGAGTCCAAAACTAAAGGGTATAAATGTGAGGTGAGAGAGCAAAGATTTAAATAAGGAGCTGAGGAACAACATGTTCCACAGAGGATGGTGCATAGACGGAATGGACAGCCAGAGAAAATGGTAAAAACAAGTACAATGACAACATGAAAAAGACACTTGGGCAGGAACATGGAGAGGAGATGGTTTGAAGGAGCAAGGGCCAAATGCAGGGAACCGTGACTTGTCATATTTAGGAAAGTTGGGCAGCATGGACAAGTTCATCCAAAGAGTCATGCAGCACAGAAACAGACCCTACGTCTCCAGTTATTGAAGGAGAGACTTTCAAGACAGACATATTGTCAAGACTGAAGCAAGATAGAGAGATATGTATGGTAGCCTGGACTGGAGCAGAATTCAAATATGTGAAGGGATTGGTGAGAGAGGAGGAGATGACAGAGATAGGAACTGTTTTGGGCGTTAGAATGATTAAAGTCACTGATCCACGAGACATGCATAGACACACTGTTGGAGAGGGAACACAGAGCAGAAAGTTCCCAGACAGCATTCTCACCCTCTCTTGGGAGGCCTGCTTTCCCCTCTGTTGTACTGATGCTCACTAAGACAGCACAGGCCTGGATTGATAACTGTGACGCTCCCGATGCTGTCCGAGTACAACAAAACTTACAGTAGGGGTGGTGATTGAGTCTGGTGTGTGTCTGCACTGTGCTCCCCCTCCAGCACTGTACCTGTGTCATGTTTTGTTAGCCAATGTTTGGAGCCCTCTCATTGCTCTCTGCTCTGTACACTGTGAATGATCTTACCTCGCTGCAGGTTTTATTGAAGGTTCCAGATCTTCCTGCCATTCGTATTTATGGCTGACCAATCATCTTCAATTAGGTGGTGGATGAGCCACCCAGCAGCTGGGAAGTCAATTGAGTCAGGAACTTCCTGAGTACAGGAGACAGAGGAATGGACAGAATGGGAAATTTGATGCAGTGAGAGCTACACATGTCGAACGCCATTGTGTCCCACAGAGTTCTGTAAAATCCCAGTCTCCATCCCTGGCCTGTGCAGCCTCGCCTCTCTGGAGTGGAGAATTCTGTTGGCTCAGGATCTGGAGTAGCTGCAAGAGCGAGAGGCGCTGACAGAGGCTGCAATTCGACCCACACAGTGAGGGATACCACATGGGGAGATACTGAGTGATATCACCAGTTTGCAGGAAGGTGTCAGTATCAAATAATTGTGCAGGAAGAAAGGGTTTTGATTCATATTGCACTGGAATGAGCAACTTGCGAGCAGGTGAAGTGATGGCCGTGTGCTATTATTGTGAGGCAATTTATGCAGAAACTCAGTGAATGTTCTCTGGACATAGGTTCAAATCCCACCATTGCAAATGATTGAATGTGAACTAAATGCTTCAAAAAAGATGTAATTAAAAACCTGTAAGTGAGTCTTAAACAATTGCTGATGTTAAGAAAAATCCATCAGGTGCATTCCTGTCTATAGTGAAGTAATCTAAGATGGGACTGGGATATCAATGGCATTACAGAAACAACAGCTGACGGAGGGACAGGACAGGCAGCTCAATGTTCCAGGGGACTGATGCTGCAGGAAGGGCAGAAGGGGAGCTGAGAGAGGAGGACAGCTCCTGGTTCTGATTGGGTGAAACATCACAGCAGGACTGAGAGAGGATATTCCTGCAGGATCGCCCAGTGAAGCTGTGTTCGTGGAATTAATCAATAACAATGGGTCTGCCCTTTCCTCTGATTGTTCTACAGACCCCGATAGTCCCGAACCCCCCCCATGCACATTGACCGTCTCAAGATGGCGGTGCCGAGGCCCACGCTCACTCTTCCCTCAAACAAATGGCGGCTTTTACCCAGGGCCACTTCCCTGATCAGAGACCGCCACCTCCTTACCCGAACCTGGAGGGTCTTTTTAACCTTTATCCGGGACTTGTGAATTCTCTCCGCTCCTTTCTTCCGGTGAAGGCTCCCGCACACCGGCTTTGGGCGCCGCTCTCTGAAGCCGATCACAACTGCTGCCGGAGAAAGCAGCTCCATGTCTCTCTCCCTCTGTCTTGATCAATGTGACACTGCGCATGCTCTCCATAGAAACAAATGGCGCCTGAGTCTGAGGTTTTCGGTGAGTTTATAGAGAATATTCATATCCACACAGAATCATGGGTGAAATCCGTGACATTAACAATTTCTCTCTCGAGATACAGTCATAGAGATGTCGAGCATGCAAATATACTGTTCGGCCCAACTCAACCAGAACGGCCAGGTATGTAAATTACCAATCGTTCTGGGAGTTTGAAAAGAAGTTTCTTACTCGAGTTGTGAAAATCGATTGGAAATATGTACGTTATCAGATTTACATCTCAACTATTTCTCAAAGTCTCACATTGATTTGTGCTCCACTATGCAGTGAAAATGATCAATCCTGTAAAACAGTTTGGTTTCTGACAAATCCTGAAGCGTACACTCCCCGAGAATGCGTTGACCCCACTCCTCACTCACTCTGGTTGGAGGACTGGCCGCTGATCAGTCCTCCAGTTCCGCTCCTTCCTCCCAATTGCAGAGTTGATTCAGGCGTGACTCAGCAGGCTAAGGGGCAAGGAAAGTTAGAGTCGATGCCTTGTGATGTGGTGAAAATACCCCGAATCTTGGACAGAGAGGCCTGGGTTCAATTCACAGCTTATGCAGTTGGGTGTGTAATAATAACGTTGAACAGGCTCATTAGGAAATACAAGAAAAGTCAGGAACAGAGTTAAAACAACAGAAAATGCATGCAATGTGCTGGGACTCTCAATTTTAGATGGTTTTAGTCTTTACTAAGTGTCTCAAGGCCCCTGAACAAACGGTTGCACTCCTAGTGCATAAACAAATACCACGATTGTGAGGCAAAGTGTTGTGGTGGGATATAGAGGTGTTTTTGTGGAAGGTGCTCGATTTTGGAGGTGAAAATATGTGAGAAGGTTTTGTATGGAGTTACGTGTTCCCCTCCTGTTGCAGCATCGTATTATTGCCCTGGGTCTACCTCGTACATGTTTGGTAGAGATCAGTGACATTTCATAAACCCACAATACAAGATCTGTCACTCTGGTTACGACAGCAGAAATCTCTTGCAGCACTATAGTCACAGAACAATACAGCGCAGAACAGGCCCTTCGGTCCTTGATGTTGCGCTGACCTGTGAACTATTCTCAGCTCGTCCCCCTACACTATCCCAAACTCACCCATGGGCTTAACTAAAAGATTGTTTAAATCGACCTAATGTGGCTGAGTTAACTACATTGTTAGGTAATGCATTCCACACCCTAACCACTCTCTGAGGAAAGAACCTGCCTCTGACAACTGTCTTAAATCTATCAACCCTCAATTTGTAGTTATGACCTTTGTACACACTGATGTCACTATGCTCGGAAAAAAGACTTTCACTGTCTACCCTATCTAAGCCTCAGATCATCTTGTATGTCTCCATCAAATCCCCTCTTAGCCTTCTTGCTAATGAGAACAGGTTCAAGTTTCTCAACCTTTCTTCATAACGACGTTCCCTCTAGACCAGGCAACATCCTGGTAAATCTCCTCTGCACCTTTCCAATGCTTCCACATCCTTCCCGAAATATGGGCACCATAACTGCCCACATATTCCAAGTGTGGCCGCATCAGCGTTTTGTATCGTTGCAGCACGATATTGCGGCTCCGGAACTCAACCCCTGTATGAATGAAACCTAACATATCTTATGCCTTCTTAACAGTACTATCCACCTGGGGGGCAACTTTCAGGGATCTATGTACATGGACTCCAACATCCCTCTGCACATCCACTCTACCAAGAATCTTTCCATTGACCCAGACTTCTGCCTTCCTGTTATTCTTCCCAAAGTGCATCACCTCACATTTAGCTGCATTGAACTCCATTTGCCACCTCTCAGCCCAATTCTGCTGTTTTCCCAAGTCCCCCTGCAACCTGTAACATTCTTCTACACTGTCCACTACACCACCGACGTTCGAGTTGTCTGCAAATGTACTAATCCATCCACCTATGCCTGCGTCTAAGTCGTTCACAAAAACGACAAACTGCAGTAGTTGCAAAATAGATCCGTGTGGCACACCACTAGTAACCGGACTGCAGGCTGGATATTTTCCATCAACCACCATTTGCTGCCTTTCTTCAAAAAGCCAGTTTCTAATCCAACCTCCTAAATCACCCTCAATTCCATGTCTCTGCATTTTCTCCAACAGCCTACCTTGTGGAACCTTATCAAAGGCTTAACTGAAGTCCATGCATACCACGTCAAATGCCCCACCCTCATATTCATGCTTGGTCACATTCTCAAAAAATCAGTGAAGTTTGTGAGACACTATCTGCCCTTGATGAAACCATGTTGACTATGAAATATCAAAATGGTGTTTGCTAGATGATTATAAATCTTATCTCTTCTAATCCTTTCCAAACACATTTCCTGCAACTGAAGAAAGGCTCACTGGTCTATAATTAAGTGGGTCACCTCTACTGTCTTTCTTGATCAAGGGCACAACATTTGCAATCCTACAGTCCTCTGGTACCAAACCTGTAGATAATGACGACTCAATATCAAAGCCAAAGACTCTGCTATCTCTTCCCTAGTTTCCCAGAGAATCCTTGGATAAATCCCATTTAGCCCAGGGGACTTGTCTATTTGCCTCAACTCTTACAGTCAATGTTCTGACCAATGAAGACAAACATGCCAAATGTTTTCTTACCACTATTTCTGCCTGAAACTCCACCTTCAAGGAACGATATACCTGCATTCCGAGATGTCTTTCTTTTTTCAGCAATACTCCCCAGAGCCCTACCATTAACTCGACAAGATAGTAACAGGGTGGAGAACTTTAAAACCAGATTTCTTCGAGAAATTTAAAAATGAAGGTGCGTAAACTGCATGCAGGAGAAATATTTTCACCTGAACAGAAGTTAACATTAATGAATCAAATCAGAAATTCAAAACAAAACATTCCGCCCTGACAAATGTGACAAAGTGGAACAACATGACATCTAGTACCAGGAATGTTTAAGTTGAATATCATGAATATGTTTAAGGGGAAATTGGATAAGTACCTCAGGGAGAAACATACAGAAGGATACACTGATGGGATGAGACAAAGTGGGAGTATACTCCTATGGAGACTAAATTTCTGCACTCGCCTGTTGGGCCAAAAGGCACGTTTCTCTGCTGTAAAGTCACTGTAAATGTCCTGGTCTCCTTAAGTAAAGAGTCATTTAGTCACCCACTAATTTGGAAAAAAAGGGTCCCACTAGGGTATACAAGAGGCATCCCTCCATAAGGTTATACAATTAACATCAATTACTGAAGGTATCTCTGCAGAGAGAGAGCGGTTTAATCTTTGGCTTCTCAGTAGCAGTAAAGTACAGAGTTTTAATCTGCGCTTTGGTCTGACTTGAGCTGGCAACATCAAGATCTTTCCTGAGTTCAGCTTGGGCCGCTTTAATAAACCCATCAGACGACTGAAAGCAACGTGGTGAGAAGATGACATTAAACTTTGGGATGTAAAGAAGTATGCATGTCACTACTTTGCTAACTGCACAAGACAAACCACAAATACTTTTCTGAATGAACAAATCTAATTTTAGCCATCTGTAAAATCTATTAACCACAAAATTAAGAAGGATTAACAGGGATAACAAAAAGCACAGTAGGTTGAATGTCATCAAAAACAAGTTTATTTATTCCAGATTTTCCTCTCCAACCTTTGTACACACCATTCAACAATGCAGCAATTCATATATGCAGCATTTAACAAGAAAGAGGCCCCAAAGCTGTTTTATTAAAGAAGAGTGAGACATTGGTAGGAAGAAGGAAGTATAAGGTCAGAAATATACAAGACCCCATTGGAAAAAGGAAGCTCTTGAAAGTCGGAAGAGAGGAGGCTATGAAGAGGAATTTGAGGAATTAGGTTTGAATGAACGTTAGGCAGAATATATAAACTCTTATTCATGGCAGAGAGAAACAAAACAGAAAAAGGAAACCTGCTCGATCACTTTTCCTTAAGATGTCAAGAACAAAACTTCATAGCCCCCAACAATTTTTAATTAAAGGAGATGGATGCTGATTCGGTTTTGGGAAGGCAGTATGGAAACATGTGAAATGTTGTGAACTGCAATCTCTTCAAGATCGCATGTTCCATACCTCCCCAGCTGAAATCTGCAGCGTCGTGTTGGGTTCAATCTCAACTCTAGCTGTGTGATGAGGCTGGCCTCCTGAGCTTTCAATCGTTCCTTTTAACGTTTCTTCTGTTATTTCTTCAGCTTGTTCACAACGGTCTAGTGCTTTTTAAGCTCGTCCCTCAGTGCACAGATACTGATCTCAATATCATTCTGGACTGTCGTAGTTTCTGTAGAAGATCCACCCAATGGATGTTAACAGGTCTCGTTACAAAACAAACTCAATTTGGGCAATAACATTCGTGGATAAGAGATATATGCAAACCTGCATGACACTTGGTCACACTTCTCACACCCTGTTCAGCAACTTTAATCAAACCTGCGATGCTACTCATAAAACCCTCGCACAATGAACACACTGACCTCTTGGCAGCCACAGTGTCACCATACACATCAACGAATCAGACCTGCAGTATCACCGTACACACCAGCCGATCACACAGCAGAAGTTTATGGGCAGTCAGCATCGGTAAGCATGGTGCTTACGGTCAGAAACATATTGAGGAAAAAAAGCCAAAATAAGAAGCTAGAGACTAAAATCTTGCAAAAGATATGCATTTGAAGGACAGGAGAGGAATGAAATTTAGAAAGGAATTCTGCAATGAGGCTACTATACATGGTCAGGATTTAGGCTAACTCTGGAAGAGGTGCACCAGTCAGAGAACTTAAAACCACAAGAGGTTGGAGGACGATGTTACACTAAAAGTCATAAAGTACGGCATGGATTTATGAAGAAAGACTTCCAAAAATGTGTAAATTAGATTGGAGAAGTTAGAAGTTTAGGAGGCAAAAGTCATTAAGTACAGGCTAATAGTTTTCACAAAAAGAGCTCTTTCCAGACTACAGCCAGCATACTTTTGGAAATGCTCACATTTATGGAATATAAGGAGAAACACCTGACCAAAAATCTGTTGATGAGAGTTATGGATGATCTGGCATGATACATGTACCTTTACAGAGACAGATTTATGGTCAGTAAATGCTGGGTTCACTCGAGGCTGGAATATGCTGCTGAGATATAAAAGGGTTTGGAGCAGCTGAGGATAGCAAATGGGAGGCTGGAGTGGCAAAGAGATGCAGCTGGGGAGACAAAAATAGTATGAATTGATCTTTCTTTGTTGAATACTTCAATTGCATTTATTTTTTCTGAAAATCTGGTCCCATTCTTTCTTCAATTTAGACAGTTGCAACATGACCGAAGTTACAGACCAATGAAATCAAACTAGCATCAGTATTAAGCTCTTACTGTTTCAACTCAAGAGCTTCCAAAAGAAACTGACATAACTAGATGTTCACAGACAATCTAGCACACGTATGCTGACTTACTCTGGGCTGTCGGCCTCAATGATGGTGACAACACAGTAATTAGCAAAACGAGAGGGAAAACCTTCTGTGACAGAACTCATGTCATCATCCCACCACGAATTCAATAAAATAAAACATCTGGAATTAAGAGTCTAATGAAAACAACGAATTCATTCTCGATTGTGAGAAAACGAACCCCATCTGCTTCACTAATGTTTTCCAGGAAAGGAAACTGACATCCTGACCGGATCTGCTCTCCACGTGACTCCAGTCCCACAGCATTGCGGTTGACTGATACTTAACTGCTCTGTGGACAATTCTGGAAAGGTAATAAATACTGGCCACCCAGCAATGCCCACATGCCACAATAAATTATAACAAAACATCCTTACTGAATCCGACAGCAAGCCTGAATCAGGAGCGATTATCACTTTCACACAAAGCAAAAGACTTGAGAATCACCATTCCTCAGTGTTGGGATATACTCTAGGCCATGCTACATTTTAAAAACAAATGCACGTTGCGTTTGAATTTCGAAGCACACCAAATTACTTGAGGAAACTTCTGTGAATCTTGGTTATAGTCCAACAGGTTTAACTGGAAGCACACTAGCTTTCGGAAGGACGCTTCTTCATCAGGTGATAGTGGAGGGCTCGATCGTAACACAGAGGTTATAGCACAAGTTTGCAGTGTTATGTAACTGAATTTATACATTGAGAAATTGATTGTCTTTTAAGACTTTCATCTGTTAGAATAGAATGATAGTTTCACTTCTTTCATGTGTAAATCACAAAACCTTTTTTTTAAGTTGCATTCTCGAGTTAGGCTGTTAACAATAGTGATAGCTAGACAATATGTTGAAGGTGTTGGTCCCCTGTGTTCTCTGTCTATGCCGTGGTGTTTAGATTGATTCTAATCTAAAAAGTGAGATAACAGAGTTTTACATAAATTCTTGCAATTTTTGAGCAAGATACAATGTAACTCTGCCAGTACAAATTCACCCCACAAAATATGTGTGCATGTCTGTCTGTGTGTGTGTCTGTCTGGGGTGGGGGTTGTGAGTGTGAGAAAGTCTGTGTGTGTGCGTGTGTGTAGTGAGTGCAGAGTGTCTTATGTCTGTGAGGGGGTGCAGCGTGAGTGTGGGAGTGTGTGTGTTTATAACGGTGTGTGTGGGTGTCTGTGTGCGCGTCTGTGTGTACTGTGTTCATGTGTATGTGAGAGTGTGTGTGTGTAGCAATATCTGTATGTGTGTGTGTAGTGCAATGATGATCACCTGTAATGTGACATGAACCCAAGGTCCCGGTTGAGGCCCTCCCTATGGGTACCGAACTGATCTATCAGCCTCTGCTCCACCACTTTTCGCTGCTGCCTGTGCCGAAGTCAACCTTGGAGGATGGTCACCCGAAGGTCCGAGGCTGAATGTCCTGGACCACTGAAGTGTTCCCCACTGATCAGAACTTTGGATCCAGACCTTCAAACTTCCCTAAGCGCCCTCATCCCACGAACTACTCATGTAGGTGACTTCTACTGCCTTCCAAAGGTACAGAAAACCAACACACCGGCACGTCCCATCGTGTAGGGCAATGGGACCCTATGTGAAAATCTCTCTGTCTATGTGGAAGGCATCTTGAAAACTATTGTACAGGAGATCTCCAGCTTCTGTTGTGACACTACGGATTTCTAACAGAAGCTCAGTACCCACGGACTAGTCGAACCGGGAACATTCCTCGTCACAATGGACATTTCCACACTCTACACCAGCAAACCCAACAATGATGGCATCGCGGCAACGGCCTCAGTTCTCAACACCTACAACTGCCAGTCTCCCAACACCATCCTACAACTCATTCGCTTTATCCTTAATCACAACGTATTCACCTTTGACAACCAGTTCTTCATCCAGACACATGGAACAGCCATGGGGACCAAATGTGCACCCCAATATGCCAACATTTTTATGCACAGGTTCGAACCAGACTTTTTCTCTATGCAGGATCTCCAACCAACATTCTACACTAGGTACATTGATGACATTTTCTTCCTCTGGACGCATGGCGAGGAGTCACTGATAAAACTACACATTGACATCAACAAGTTTCATCCCACCATCAGACTCATCATGGACTACTCTCGACTATCTGTCTCATTCTTGGACATATGCATCTCCATCAAGGATGGACACCTCAGCACCGCACTCTACCGCAAACCCACAGACAACCTCACAATGCTACACTACTCCAGCTTCCACCCAAAACATATTAAAACAGCCATTCCCTATGGACAAGCCCCACGCATACACCGGAACTTCTCAGACGAGGAGGAATGTGACGGACACCTGGAAGTACGCAAGGATGCCCTCACAAGAATGGGGTACGATGCTCAACTCATCGACCACCAGTTCAGACAAGGAACTGTAATGACCTCCTCAGGAGACAGACACGTGCTGCAACTGACAGGGTACCCTTCGTTGTTCAGTACTTCCAAGGAGCTGAAAAATTACGCCATGTTCTTCGTGATCTTCAACACATTATCAATAAGGATGAGCACCTCACCAAGACCTTCCCCATACCTCCTCTACTTGCCTTTAAACAACCGTCAAACCTCAAACAGATCATTATTCGTAGCAAACTGCCCGGCCCTCAGGACAACTCAATACAACCCTGTCATGGTGGACGCTGCAAGATGTATCAGATTGTGGACATTGATACCACTATTACACGTGGGAACACCTCCCACCTTGTACATGTCAGGTACTCATGTGACTCAACCAACATTTTCTATCTTATACGTTGCAGGCAAGGATGCCCGGTGACATGGTACATTGGGGAAACCGAGCAAAGGCTACGACAACGGATGAATGGGCACCGCACAACAATTAACAGACAGAAGGGTTCCATCCCAGTTGGGGAACACTTCAGTGTTCCAGGACATTCAGCCTCGGACCTTCGGGTGACTATCCTCCAAGGTGGACATCGGGACAGGCAGCAGAGGAAAGTGGCGGAACAGAGGCTGATATTTCAGTTCGGTACCCAAAGGGAGGGCCTCTACCAGGACCTTGGGTTCATGTCACATTACAGGTGATCACCATTGCACTACACACACACACACACACACACACACACAGATATTCCTACACACACACACTCTCACATACACATGGACACAGTACACACAGATGTGCACACAGACACCCACACACACCCTTGTAGACTCACACACTCCCACACTCACGCATGCACCCCCTCACAGATTTAAGACACTCTGCCCTCACTACACACTTGCACACACACACAGACTTTCTCACACTCACAACCCCTACCCCAGACAGACACACACATAGACAGATAAAGACCCACATGCACACATATTTTGTGGGGTGAATTTGTACTGGCAGAGCTATATTGTATCTTGCTCAAAAATTGCATGAATTTATGTAAAACTCTGTTATCTCACTTTTTAGATTAGAATCAATCTAAACACCATGGCATAGACAGAGAACACAGGTGACCAACACCTTCAACATACTGTCTAGCTATCACCATTGTTAACAGCTAACCAGAGAATGCAACTTATAAAAAAGGTTTTGTGATTTACAACTGAAAGAAATGAAACTATCACTGTATTCTAACAGATGAAAGGCTTAACAGACAATCAATTTCTCAAAGTATAATTTCAGTTACATCACACTGCAAACCTTTGCTATACATCGAGCCCTCCACTATCACCTGATGAAGGAGCGTCGCTCCGAGAGCTAGTGTGCTTCCAATTAAACCTGTTGGAGTATACCCTGGTGTTGTGTGATTTATAACTTTGTACACCTCAGTCCAACACCGGCATCTCCAAAACTGCAAATCTTCGTCATGTTTGAAACGTCCTTCTGACTGTGTCACAGAAACAGGCTGATCAGACCAGCTGCAGATGCTTGGTGGGATTTTAGAATAGTTCTGCCATGCGCACAGACTTTGGAGCAGATTAACTGTCCACCTGGCTTTGATGTACACTCAGGAACCTTTGAGGAAGGAGACTGAAAAACCAGAGAAGAGAGCAAACATTAATTCCAGTCTGACATTATTTTCCAAGTTTATGAAAAAGGAATTAGGAAGGATAAGAAAGGAGATTGATTTTAAACTTCCCCTGGGTGTCATGGTGGCTCAGTGGTTAGCACTGATACCTCACAGCTCTACGTATCTGGGTTCGGTTCCTCTCTTGAGCAATTGTGTGTGGAATTTGCACATTTCCCCTGTACCCATGTGTGTTTCCTATGGGTTCTCCAGTTTCCTCCTACAGTCCAAAGAAACCGGTTAGGTGGATGAGTGACACCACCTCTAGGCCATCCACAATTATGGGGGGCACGGGGTTTGAACAATCTCACTTCCTAAGTTCTTGAATTGTATTCGCTCCATAATAAAAAGCACAGCTTTTGATATAAAGCTTTTATTGCCCTATGAACCTGCTGTTACAAAGCAGCAGGACTGCTCCCACTCAAATTACATTTGCTGCTAGTACTTTAATTTAAAATGTAAACAAATACAATGACACACACATAAGATTATTAAAAGATTGGACACTCTGTAGGAAAGAAACATGTTTCCTCTAATGGGTGAGTGCCGAACCAGAGTACACAAGTTAAAAATACGGGGTAGACCATTTAGGACAATGATGAGGAGAAACGTCTCCACCCACAGAATGGTGGCTGTGTGGAATGCTGTGCCCAAGAGGGCAGTGGAGGCCCAGTCTCTGGATTCATTTAAGAAAGAGTTGGATAGAGCTCCCAAGGAGAGTGGAATCAAGGGTTAGGGAGATAAGACAGGGACAGGATACTGATTAAGAATGATCAGCCATGGTCATATTGAATGGTGATGCAGGCTCAAAGGGCAGAATGGCCAACTCCTGCACCTATTGTCTATTGTCACACACGCACCCGCCAACACAATTATATCTGTCACCTTTACACTATTTCTGCTTCTTCTCAAACCTCCTTACAGCTTGCTTAACTATTCCAAAACACTAATCATCTTTTTTATTTTACAATATTCTGATTTCAACGCCACATGCTTGGCACAGAACAAAATTATGAAATTAACACCGAAAAGAAAAGTGTCTGAGAATCAAGCCCTACCAGACACCACTACCTACGTGTACACTACTTACTCTGTAACTTCCACAGGTCCTCTTTCAAATTTCCACCCTTCCGTTTAAATCCAGTTTTCTATCCCTGCCTTAATCCCGTGCCAATTAATCTTATGGTTGATACCTTTTCACATAGTGTTTTTAAAAGAAGTGCATGTACACACCCATCATATCTGCACTCTTAAATTTGCGATTTTTCAAGCATAGTCATCACTGTTGAAATTTACTGTGACCATTTTATTTCGCAATCACCTGTTTCTTCCTGTTCTATCTTTAAAAACGTGCATTTCCAACAAATCTTTCATGTGATAAAACAAGCCAAATAGCTCCACAGAAATAGAATAAAACTTATTACTGAGCCTCATAGAGATCCAAGGGTAGATGTGAAATATTTCATACAGTTTGAGTGTATTGAAGGTGGAAAGCGACATAGACAGAAGCAAAGTTCGGGGAAGAAATTAAAGAGGTCACTGTCTTAGTAACAGAAGGCACTTCCACTAATGGAGCCATTAAAATTGAAATTCTCAAAGACTGTAATTAATGGAATACAAATCCCTGGCCTGCAATGTATAATCATGTACATTAACTTTACTAGTGCAGTGATTGGTTCTATCCTTCACAAACCGGCTTTCTGGAATAGAACAGGTAGTATAACAGAATCGTCAAGTCTCGAAGTAAGCAAGGCATTGACGAGGTTTCTGCAGTGAAAGAACGGAGCTGGGGCAGAGATCGACAATAAGAGATTTGGGAAAGTGTTGAAGCAGGCCTTTTGGCCTTTAGAGTCCACATCAACCCTCCGAAGAACAGCCAACACGGGGCCCCCTCCCCCAGCTATACACCTGCCTTTCCCATTGCTCATCGACCAAGCCCAGACATATTTCCCATGTCTTCACAAAATTCCTATACTTTCCCATATTTTATTTCCAATTCCTTTTCAGAACTCCCATTCTCTACCACTCCCGTTTTCAATTGCCTCTCAGAATTTCTATTTCATCCCACTCCCTTGTATCCCATTCCCACTCAGAATTCCCATTCCCTCTCACACCTATATTTTCCATTCAGCCTCAGATCTCCCATCCTGCCAACAGTTTTTTTTTTCCAATTCTCTCCGCCTCCTGTTTCACATTTTCTGTCAGAACATCCATTCTCGGCCACTCCTTTTTCAATTTCCGTCTCAGAAGCCTTATTCTTTCCCCTTCCCATGTTTTATTACCTCGAAAGAGTTCTTGTTCCCAAACAATTCCTAATATTCCTTGCTTGCCATCGATCGCTGTGGCGCAATAGTTTAGTCTGTTCGACTGCTCACGGGAAATGTAGTATTGTGAAACTCTGTAGAACCGAAAAACTTCCTTACTTTTGCCCCGACTGACTATACTCAATGAAATATTTCCAGATCATCAGTTGAGGATGTTTGCTGCAGGAAGTTACCTCAGAAACCCTATCAACTCGTAATGTATTGAGCGAATCGCAAAACAGAAAGCATTTAACACGAACACAAACAAAACTGGCAAACCAAATGCATTTTCAGACACAGCGAAGCATGAATGCCAGATGTGAGACAGTCCGGGGGCATGAGCAATAAACTAATCTCACAACTAACTGCAGGGCAATCCCAAACTACTCTTTCAAACATATTGGAGCCTTAGTGCACCACCAATTCCCAGAAAATGCTGAAAAGAAGAGAAAGAAATGACATAATAAGAATGGGCCATAAAAAGTTAATTTCACCAATCACAGTCTCGATTAGATTACCTTTCCCTTCCGATGTCTCCAGGACGGAAATGAAGGAAATGAGAGAAATGCAATAACATATGACGTCGCAATTCATTGGAATTATTTTCTCATTCGCCAGAAAACCAAATAACGACGAGTAGAGGCACTGTCGGACTTTGTTTCATAACAGCGATGAAATAACAGTCTCCATTCGGTTCCAGTAAAAACTCAACTTGCATGGAACGTAAAGCAGCAGTAGAGCTGTCTAAGTCTGTGATTTACCATGTGGGAGGTGAACACGTCATGACAACACGGGCACTGCTTCATTTGAGAGAGTCTGCACTCACCCACACTGTAGTTAAATCTCCGAGAAGCTGACCTGCAGTTTTGCTTTGACGACGGCATTTCAACACGCTGCAGCTGATGCGCAGAAATTGCAAAGGTGTTATTTATACCGACCCTACCTACCAACCATGGACTTGAATTCAGCTTCTTAGGCTGCTTGGCCACTCTACAACAGTGAAGCGTGAGGTTTCTGATCCGCAGGACACTAGTGCCATCTTCCCTGTGACATGTACCTGCTGGCTAAGATTCTGTTGTGTAGACGTGTCCCGCCTTTGCCAATATCACCGTTGTTTAACTCCCTACATTAAGATTATGAAAGGATTGGACACTCTGGAGGCAGGAAACATGTTTCCGCTGATGGGTGAGTGCCGAACCAGAGGAAACAGCTTAGAAATACGGGGTAGACCATTTAGGACAGAGATGAGTAGAAACTTCTTCATCCAGAGAGTGGTGGCTGTGTGGAATGCTCTGCCCCACAGGGCAGTGGAGGCCCAGTCTCTGGATTCATTTAAGAAAGAGTTGGATAGAGCTCTCAAGGATAGTGGAATCAAGGGTTATGGAGATAAGGCAGGAAAGGATACTGATTAAGAATGATCAGCCATGATCATAATGAATGGTGGTGCAGGCTAGAAGGGCTGAATGGCCTACTCCTGCACCTATTGTCTATTGTCTATTCTGTTGGTCGAACTGTGATTCCAGTCAGAATCACAAATGTGTCACAAACCACCTTAGGTGTGCTGGCTCTCCACAGAGGTAAATGTGTTTCTCTTTTGGTACCATTCTCCTGCTTTCTCCCTGTAACACTGCACACTTTTACTTTCAACATAAACATCGAATTAGTTTTTTAATAACTAGATTGAAACTGCATCTTTGTCAATGCCAGGCATTGGTTTACAGACCCTAACCACTCCGATATGAAACCATTTCTCCTCATGGACATTTTTCTTATTTTATTAATGACTTTAAATTTCTGCCGATTCGTTCTCGATCCTTTCAGGCGTAGGGAGCATTCCCCCTTCCTTATTCCCTCTGTCCAAAACACTCATCTCTTGGAAAGGTTTAACAAGGCCAGCGTTCGTCCTTCCGTTCTCCAAGGAGACCTGTCCCAACTTTCTAAATGACCTTTATTGTTGACATTCCTCATATACCACATCATTCCCATCTACCTCTTCAACGCTGTTTCCAATCATTTCACGTCCCCACTTCCTAAAGTTTCACACCAAGAACTTTGCAAACATCCAGATATTGGTTGTATTCAGAGTGGGATTGTGTTGGTGAGCATCCTGAAACACTTGTTTCACTTTCACCACATGTGGTACTGTGCCATGCCCACTACAATGACACTTCTGACCCCAAAACTCAACGGTATTTCAAGGGGTGCAACTTAATGATTTACAGCTTTTTATCAAATAGTTGATAGGACGAACGAGCAAAAGTGAAATTAAATAACCAAGGCTCGATGGTGACTTGAAGTCAGGTATTCTCACATGCCAGCATTAACATAAGCTACTAAGCGACGATCATGCCCGAGACATTTCCAACACCAAACCAGCTGAGAGTCGTTCAGGTCCAACTACATCACACTGTGCTCTCGAATTTCTACGCACCAAAGTGTCTCAAGAATATCGCCTTCTCATTCGGTGCTCTTGTTCAGTGGACAGTGCTGTTTATTCCTTACTGGAAATGTGCTGTTGGAAACGCGCAGCAGGTCAGGCAGCATCCAAGGACCAGGAGAATCGACGTTCCGGCATTATTCCTTCTGCTTGGACTAAGTTGTCTCCATCGGCAGAGTATTCGGCTATTTCCCTCCACCTGCAAGCATTGTGAGGAGAGGTAAGCGCAGATACACTCTAAAGCTCGCTCTCATCGGCAGAGCCAGTTACATGAAGTACTGGAAATCAGCCAGTTTGATTAGGAACTTCCTCCAAACATCATTTATCTTGACAGCAATAAAGATGTTGAGCTGGTGGGAAAGACAGAAGTGTACTGCGGATTCTCTGACCTGAGGTAAATTTTTGTGAGGGCATCTTTGTGCAGTCTGTTGGGTGTTCAGAATCCATCTTCACACAATATTCCTGCAGAAAGGTTTTTGTAACAGTGACATCGGTTTCTTTGCTCAATCGGGCAGCAGTGAATACTTGAGCCCCAACTGTCCCACATGAAGACAATCCGAGTGAAATCCTCACTCACTGAGTCATCCCCACGGCCGTGAGATGCGGGGCTGCAGACTGTCTAAGGCAGACGATAATGTTAACAATGAAACATTGTTTAACCATCAGCCACTTTGTCCCAGAGACAGGAAGAGTGGCAGCATCAACGTGTGGCGTTACTCACGGGTCGACAGAAGGTGTTCAGCCCATCGAGTCCATGGCGACTCTCTGTCGCTTGTGGTTATTCATAGTTCGTGATGTATGTCATAATAATGCGAGCTGTGTCTGTATCGTAATGCAGTCTCCAATAAGTTGACCAATTGTCACTCACGGCTTTTCATTTCACGGGGACGACACTGCTGTGTGAAACAATGTGGTGAATAACTGCAAGGCGTCATGCGCAGAGAGCACTCTGCAACTGATATATCTCACATTCTCCAGTTTCTTCCCAGCTCTGGCAAGTTATTTTGCGAATCAGGCCAGAGCAGACCGACAGTGAACAGGAGAAGAGCTTCCAGAACTTCACAAGTGTGTTTTCTCACTTGTGTAAATTTTCCGGGTGTATCAGTACGAAATATTCATTTCAGATACATTAAGTGAAAGGAAGCAGAAAGCGACACACCATGCAATACGTGTAATGGAGCTCTGTTGGAGAGAAACACTGGCGGGGCAGTACACACACTGAAAGTGGGAATGATCAACGAGCAGAAGATGTTTTCAATCCATTAATTTTAGGGCTATCAGCCGAATACTCTCTCCCCTACACCGCAACCCCCCCCCCCCCCCCCCCCCCGGGCCGCTCTGTTATCGCTGACCATAGAGGTTTCACATAGGCTTCAGCTTTTCGTCTGGCGTGTGGCATCAACCTCAGAGGATGATTTCAAAAGGTCTTCACTATTACTGCGTGATACTCTCTGGCGCAGATGTATTTTGGCTGTGTCAATATAACCTGTGAGTAACTTCTCACATTCTGTTGGTTTAACTGTGATTTTACTCAGAATCCCAAAACTTGCCACAGTGCAAAGTGAGGCCATGCAGCCCGCCTTCGCTGTGCTGGCATCAAACAATAAGGAAATGTAGCGTGTAGGTTTGCTCGCTGAGCTGTAGGTCTGATATCCAGACCTTTCATTACCTGGCTAGGTAACATCATCAGTGGATACCTCCAAGTGAAGCGAAGCTGTTGTCTCCTGCTTTCTTTTTATATGTTTGCCCTGGATTGCGTTCCTGGGGTTTGTGGTGATTTAATTTCCTGTTCCTTTTCTGAGTGGTTGATACATAGTATCTCGATCTATGCATTTGTTTATGGCGTTGCGGTTGGAGTGCCAGGCCTCGAGGAACTCTCTGCCATGTCTTTGCTTAGCCTGTCCCAGGATAGATGTGCTGTCCCTGTCGAAATTGTGTTTTTCTTTTCATTCGTGTGTAGGGCTGGAAGGGAGAGAGGGTCGTGTCTTTTTGTGGCCAGCTGGTGTTCATGTATCCTGGTGTTTAACTTTCTTCCTGTTTGTCCTACGTAGTGTTTGTGGTAGTCATTGTATTGAATTTTGTAGCTGACGTCAGTTTTGTCCATGGGTTGTACTGAGTCTTTTAACTTTGTTAGTTTTTGTTTGAGAGTGTTGGTGGGTTTCTGTGCGAGTAGGAAATGTCTGTGTGGTTCGACTGATTGACGTTATTTGATTGATTGATTGTCACATGAACCCGAGTACAGTAAAAACCTTTGCTTGCGATTGGTAAAGGCAGATCATAGGAATCAAAGGCATGCAGATCGCACCATGAGAAAAACAAAACTTTGAACAGATTAAGGCTTTCAGTTACTCCGCACAGGACGTGCACTCGGCAAAGTCCACGTTAACAGGATCATCATCATTTGAAGTTAGAGAATCCATTTCTCCGCCGAGTAACGGCCTACAAGAAACTGCTGCTGTGTATCTTTAAGCTTCGGTACCTTGATCTGACCTCGATCTCATCAAAATTATACTTTCTGAATCAAACATGGAACTGGATGCAAAACTCCAGGGCTGAAGTGTAACTTCTCGCACTTACATCACCCACCCGAGGCGATATCACACCCAAGTTCAACAAGCCAGAACCGCAACAGAAGCATGATCCATAAACAAGGTGAATTTGCTTGTTTAAAAAAAACAATTCTGTTGCTTCGGAGTGAAGGTAGCACTTGAGTTTTAATAACAGTTCCTTACCATTCTGAATTCCGATTCCCCGGAGGCAGTGCGAGCCACTTTACCCGCGAGTGGGCCCCCACCAGTGGCAACTGGATGAACTAATCTCTTCTTGGCAATCAGTGTCGTGGGAGAGCAATGTGAGTCCGCTCTTCAGCTTCCTATCAAACACGGGCTTGTGGAGCGCGGGAGGGGGCGAGTGGGAGTGAGAGTTATGGAAATTCTGGAAAGTGGAACAAAATGGAGATCACGCATTCACAGGACCTCGTATCCTTTTGGGAACCTTGAGCAAATAACGCCATCGGAGATAAATAGGAATGTGTAGAACTGCAGGGAAAGAGAGAATCTCTCTCAGTCATCGGGAAGAGTTTATGTGTCCTTCTCGAATTCACAGGAGGACTATGCTGTCTGAATCAGCATGGAATGTTACTGCAGAGAGTCCTGTCGCTCAGGCACATTGCACCTGATGTGTATAAGGTTTATCACGTTGCCCCCAGCTCAGAGAGTAGATTTCACAACTCACATCATCCCAGAGTGACAGGAAACAGAACAAGGCGATGCAGACCATCATCTTACCACCTGCTGGGGAGAAAATGGATGTAGTAGAGCAAACTGTCCCGACCAGTGCATGTTCCCAGCATTTACAATCTTGGTCTGTGTGACAACAAAAGGAGGAACCAGGAACTGATTGTCTTGCTTCTGAAAATAGGGGTGAAAATTTGCAGAGCATAGATACATCTACCTGCTGTTAGTGAAATGATGAACAGGAGCGTACAGTTCACAGAGTATGGTCAGCCCTCTGGGTTATGGGCTCAGCACGCTCCAACTGTGACCCTCTGCTCACAGGATTTGAGCACAAACAAAGAAATGACTAAGTGACAAAACCTGTTGAAACGGAGTCTGTGAGGAATTGAAAGAGATGGAATGAAAAGCCCCTTGATACAACATTATCTGTGTAGCGATTGTTTTCCAGACTGGAGGAGAGTGCGCAGTGCTGTTTCCAAGGATCAATATCAGGATAGATAGACTGAATCAGCGTCGAATGTTATTTTAGGGAGCCCTGTCGCCGAGACCCACTCTTCCGTTTGTACAAGGGTGCAAAAGCACGGACGTTTTGTGTAGAGGGGACAACTTCAAAATCGTTACTGAAGCAAAATGCACAAATGAGCGAAACAATAAAGCAACCACAGGAACTGGTGTGACGTGACGGGGTAAACCTCCTCTGCTAATGTAAACCAACAAGACAGAAATGATTCGCCCCGTGCTGTCTTCTGTTAAAATTCAACAGGCAAAGAACGAACACAATATTCACTACTTAAAGTTAAAAAAATAACAACTTGATTGTTTTTTATTGACAGAGAACAATCAACGTACAACTCATTTCTCTAAACCATATGCTCTATAATACCTTCCCCAACCACGACCCCAATAACGTTTACAAAAACATTCAAATTTAAAAACTTGCTAGCTGTCGAATCTTGTCTTTGTATCGTCCTCTGTATATTTTTTTCTCCAGGTCGGTGTTGATGCTTTTTTTCTATGCAATCTATTCCTCCAGATAGGCACCTCTTGGAGATGTTACTAACATCCTACATCTGTTGGTCTTTTAGCTGCTCTCTTTGCTATTCTTTGCCGATCTTGGGTAATTGTTCAAAATGTCCGATATTTGTCCCACACAACGTTGGATCGTTTCATTGGTTTTAACATTGTAAAAATAAGAAATTCAAACTTGATTGGGGCATAATTTAAACTGATTGTCCAAATTCGAATTTGTTTTTTGTATCCATGTAACACAGCTCTTAGTTGTTTCGAGCAAATGTTATGTTGTTGCCTTGTTCTGGACTCCTTGTGCTAGCCAGACCTTTCAGCACCATTAAACGTACGTTACACCCACAAGTTCGTAACACTGGCATTTGCCAAGACAGTCTATTTCTCTCAACATCACTCTCTAACAGTCTGATGTGCCTGAGATTTGAACAATCTCTGGTGTATGTTAATCAAAACTGCCCTATTCTCATAACCTCAGATTTAACATGCCCCCTTACTTATGTCTAACAATATTAATTGATGTCTCACTGTGTTACCTCAGCACACACTGAGAAGGAATAAAAATGAGAACAGCAGTCACCTGTGTGACTGTGATTTGACCCAATGTTGCTACAGACAACAATTCAGCTGTAAGTGAAATAACCCTCATCTTTCCTGTACCGTTAATGAGATTGCATTGCAAAGTGGTAAGTTTTAATGAGTTGAATTAGACCCAACATCATTTCTCAGAACGACATTTACCGGGATATAAAGACATGATGAAATACACGGGGTTTGGGGGGTTCAATTTGGTTAAGAAGGATATGGTCAGAGTTCCCTTGATACAATATCGTTAGAGACGACGGAAATATGATTTACTGGGAGATAAAGACACGAGAAAAGAAAAGAAAGGGGTTTAATGGGATAGTGGAATAGATGAAGATTCATGCAACATAAATCAGGAATGACTGAGTTGTGACCTAATGGAGGTTTTCTTGCGGATGTGAGGTTGGTAAGGGCAAATAAGAGGGAAATTACCTCGTTCAGGTGAGTGTATAACTAGAGGTTAGAGCTTCAAAACCAGCGAGGAACGACAAAGACGTTTGCAGCAGGTACTTTTTGTCCTGAGTTTTTGAAATCGGTGATGATTTTTCAGAAAGAAAAAAATGCATTTTAGAAGATGATTCCAGCATATTTGAAAGGCCACATGCAGACACACAAGGGGCGAATTTAACCGGGGCAGGGATTCTGGGCTGCCTGGATGGGGAGGCAAAAGTGACACACTCAGGAATTGTTTAGCGTTCATCGGAAAGAAATTGTATAATATCTGCAACTGAACATGTTAAGTATAAGAAGAGCTGGTGGTGTTGAAAGGTGCAGCAGCTGGTTCGACGTGAACTACTACAAATTGTTAATGTACTGAGCTGTTTGTTTTAGCTTTGCATTAAATGGAAGCCGGTTAGCTCAGTCCGCTGGCTAACTGGTTTATGGGATAGAGTGAGACTAACAACATGGGATTAAATGCCACACTGTCTCAGGTTGCCATAAGCATCATCATCTCCACCACTCATGTGATCTGTAAAACAATTGTGACTCTAGTGAGTAGGAATGGACCTGTCGATGTCAAGCAACATTATCTTTGCCATCTGTTGCCTTGAACATTTGGTCACAATGACCAGGAACGGGACTGAGTCCATTTAATATCCACTGATCTCCTGATGAAAAATCCAGCGACAAGACACGTTCTTATTCCTGTTGCAACCCTCTGTTCTGCACAGCAGCAAAAATATTTGTCATGTCTTTACCAGATTCACTGACAACATTCAGTCTACCCAAAGAGATGAATCTACTTCCTTTCGAACGGTTGAATGAGCTGTGTGAGTTTGCAGCAAACAGGATTATAGGAAACGAGTTTAAGACCTTTTCAAGAATGTAATCCAGTCAGAGATTTGAAAAAGGTCATCAAGCTAAAATGTCACCTCGGTTTCTTGATCCACAGATGGACAATCACCTGGGGAATATGTGCAGTTTTACAGTTAATAATTGATATCTTTCCCAAAGACAGAACAATCCCACAAATCAGAAACTGGAGTTTTAGAATAGATGCTAATTTATTCGACATTATTCTTCAACTACCCTTCAGTCTGATGTTCCAATAATTCCTGATCAACGTCAGTAAAACCAGCGTTAGATAAGGATTGAAATTACAACTGTGGCATTTTAACACACTGTTAAGGACCAAGCGCTGATCAGTTGCTCCACTGGAGCCCACCGGCGGCAAGCCGATAACGTGCCCTACTTGTACCTCTGGGACCTTCGACCCGCCTGTTCTAATTTTGCTGTGGTTCTGAAGTTAAAGTTTAGGCAGAGGTGGAGGAACTGACATGGACCTGTGACTTTTCGAGCATCAGGTTCAGAAATGGGACACAGAAAAATGACGCGCAAAATAGACTCGATTGAAAACTGGGTTTCTGTCTATCGCTGCGTTGTTTACAGACAATGTTATATTGTCGCTGTCACAGGGATTCTCATTCGGTCGGCTTCAATTTAGCACAGGATTCGATTCATCAACACTTCCCGAACTTCCTTCTGCAAGTCCTACGGACAACATGAAACATACTGCACTCATCATCAATCTTCATCATGGCTACATCCAAGGACATGATGCACAGTTTTCATCAATACTGAAGATATAAGAATGTCATGCAAGAGTAAATTGTATTTCAGTTTAAATTGTAAAATGATAAGAATCCAGAGTAAGATATTGAATTTCCCAAATTCATGATTATTACCGTGGCCAGAACTGTAGCCAGGCAAAGGGGAAATCTGTCCCTGAATCCCCAATATCCACACGGCCGTTTGCTCCATGTGCCCATTTGGAAACCTGTGTGAAGGAGCATGCAGTCTAACAGAGCGCCTGGGAGAATCCTCCACTGTCTGATCTAAAGCTACAACAGGAGCTGTGTATTCCAGCTGTGAGAACAGTGGGATAAAGGGGAAGACCTTGGTATTCCATGGTGTAGATTCACAGGGTCCTCATCATGTTATTGTTTAAAACCCTCTGTCAGAAACAGCACAGACACAGAGGAATAGGAGTGGGCCACTTCGCTCGCCAGTGCTACCCTGCCATTTCTTATCATCATGGCTGACCGAACACGTCAATGTCTTTTCCAAGCCCATCTACATCAACCTGTCGCCCAAAGGGAAAAAGACACTGAATAAACCGAAAAACTCTGCAGCTGTGGGAGGGAAATGTGTTTAGAAACAGTGAGCTTCTGCAGTGTGTATTGTGAATGTGAAGCCGATTCTGGGCTGATCATGTTTCAAGTGATATGATTCCCTCAAAACTCACCATCCAGAAAGTGAGGAATCTTCTCTGGTCATGGCAGGGAGGAGAAGTCCAGACGATGGGAACTGATGATGAATCAGCAGATCAATCATTCATTCAGCTTACATCTGAACTAAACTCCGATTCTGGTGGGACTCAAACCCACAAACTTTGAATCACAATCTTAACAATGCAGTCGAAGTCCAACACGTCTTTCATTGTGCCACAGAGCTGTACTAGCCTCCATTTTACTGCACCCAAAGTTACTGTGTTCAAGTCTTTCATCAAACATCTGTTTATCCTCGCCCCACTTTCCAGCACATGGTCCTTATCCGTGCATGCTCTAGCTACTCAAGTGTTCGGCTAAATACTCCTGAAGTGTTTTGGTGACCCTTAGCTTTACCACACGTTCAAACAGTGAGTTACAGACAAACAATACCCTCAGGATGTAAACATTCTTCCTAAATCTTCCCTGAACATCCTCTCTCTAGCTTTCTATCTATATCCCTGTTCATTAACCCTTTCCACAAGAAGTTTATTACTGTCGCACATATCTATCCCTTTATGTGCACGTTAATCAATTTCTCTCTCAGCTTTCTCCGCTCTCAGATGAAGAGCCCAAGTCTAGCTCATCTATCTTTGCATTGGCAAGAGTATAGTGCTTTCTAAGCACAACAAGTCAGGCAGCATCCGAGGCGCAAGAAAATCGATGTTTCGGGCATAACCCCTTCATCAGGAATGAGACTTTTGAGTCGGGGTTGAGGGAGGGGAATAGGGTTGGTTGTCAGGTAGCTGGGAAAGCGACAGGTGGATGAAGGTGAGGGAGAATGTGATAGTTCGGTGGGGGGAGATTGATGGCCGGCTCCAGAGAGCATCGCCTAGTTGGAGGCTTTGGACTGGGACAATGTAGGGGTAGGTGAAATGACGAAGCTGTTGAAATACACATTTACCCCCTGTAGTTGGAGAGTCCTAAGGTGGAATATGAGACGTTCTTCCTCCAGGCATCGGCAGATAATGGAATGGCAGTGGCTTGCGCTCAAAGCATCGATTTTCCTGCTCCTCAGATACTATCTGACGTGCTGTGCTTTTCCAGCACTACTGTCTCGACTCTGAGCTCCAGCACCTGCAGCTATCACTTTCGCTTCTCGAATGGTCGAGCTCAGATACCACCTTGGTAAATCTCCTCTGACCACCATCCTGTGCAAACACACTGTCCTGAAGGCTGGCGATCAGAACTGAATAAAGTTATCCAAAGGAAAGCAGAAATAACTGAACAAAACCAGCAGGTCTAGTGCATCTGGGGAGAAGTTTTCGAGCCAAACGATCCGCCTTTGCAATGACTGGTATGGGTAGGTGGGGACGGAACGTGAAAGAAGGTGGACATGGTCTAAAATGATTGAAGTCGATACTGGGTATTGAAGATTGCACGGGGTCTCAGCAGGAAATGACTTACCGCTCTTCCCACTTGCTCTGTGCTCTGCGGGAGCTCTGCAGCAGACCAAACTGAAATGGAGGCATGGGAACACAGTGGGATGTTGCAGTGACAGGAACCTGGAAGTTCAGGGTATTTTTTTGCTTGCAGACAGAATGTAGGTGTACCCACGTTTGTCACCAGTTCTGTTTTTCTCTCCCCAGTCTAGATGAGATCAGATTGTGAGCTGGAAATGCAGTTTACTACATTGAGTGATTAGCAGATAAATCATTGGAACCTTACACAATGAAGAGAGGCATCGTAAGCGAGCAGCATTACACATTCTGGGATTTCGTGGAATGGTGCCAGATTGGGAAATACTGGGGGGGGGGGGGGGGGATTCTGGATTAGTAGTGCTGGAAGAGCAGATCAGTTCAGGCAATATCCGAGGAGCAGGAAAATCGACGTTTCGGGCAAAAGCCCTTCATCAGGAATACAGGCACAGAGCCTGAAGGGTGGAGAGATAAGTGAGAGGAGGGTGGGGGTGAGGAGAGAGTAGCATAGAGTACAATGGGTGAGTGGGGGGGGGGGCGGGGATGAAGGTGATAGGTCGGGGGGTGGAGTGGATAGGTGGAAAAGAAAATAGGCAATTAGGACAAGACATGGGGACAGTGCTGAGCTGGAAGTTTGGAACTAGGGTGAGGTGGGGGAAGGGGAAATGAGGAAACTGTTGATGTCCACATTGATGCCCTGGGGTTCAAGTGTTCCGAGGCGGTAGATGAGGCATTCTTCCTCCAGGCGTCGGGTGGTGAGGGAGCAGTGGTGAAGGAGGCCCAGGACCTCCATGTCCTCGGCAGAGTGGGAGGGGGAGTTGAAATGTTGGGCCACGGGGCGGTGTGGTTGATTGGTGCGGGTGTCCTGGAGATGTTCCCTAAAGCGCTCTGCTCGGAGGCGCCCAGTCTCCCCAATGTAGAGGAGACCGCATCGGGAGCAACGGATAGAATAAATGATATTGGTGGATGTGCAGGTAAAACTTTGATGGATGTAGAAGGTTCCTTTAGGGCCTTGGATGGAGGTGAGGGAGAAGGTGTGGGCGCAGGTTTTGCAATTCCTGCGGTGGCAAGGGAAAGTGCCAGAATGGGAGGGCGGGTTTTAGGGGGGCGTGGACCTGACCAGGTAGTCACGGAGGGAACGGTCTTTGCTGAAGGGTGGGGAGGGAAATATATCCCTGGTGATGGGGTCTGTTTGGATGTGGCAGAAATGTCGGCAGATGATTTGGTTAATGTGAAGGTCAGTAGGGTAGAACTTGAGCACCGGGGGGCGGGGGGGCGGGGGTTATGTCCTTGGTACGGTTGGAGGGGTGGGGTCTGAGGGCAAAGGTGCGGGATGTGGACGAAATGGGTTGGAGGGCATCTTTAACCATGTAGGAAGGGAAATTGTGTTCTCTAAAGAAGGAATCCATCTGGTGTATTCTGTGGTGGAACTTGTCCTCCTGGGAGCAGATATGGGGGAGGAATTGGGAATACGGGATGGCATTTTTGCAGGAGGTAGTGTGGGAAGAGTTGTAATCCCGGTAGCTGTGGGAGTCGATGGGTTTGTAAAAAATGTCAGTGCCAAGTCGATCATCATTAATGGAGATGTAGTGGTCCAGGAAGGGGAGGGAGGTGTCAGAGATGGTCCAGGTAAATTTAAGGTCAGGTTGGAATGTGTTGGTGAAGTTGATGAATTGCTCAACCTCCTCACGGCAGCATGTGGTGGTGCCAATGCAGTTATCAATGTAGCGGAGGAAGAGGGGGGGAGTGGTGCCGGTGTAATTATGGAAGATTGACTGTTCTACGTAGCCAACGAGGAGACAGGCATAACTGGGGCTCATGCAGGTGCCCATGGCTACTCCTTTGGTCTAGAGGAAGTGGGAGGATTTGAATGAGAAATTGTTAAGGGTGAGGACCAGTTCGGCCAAACGAATGAGAGTGTCAGTGGAAGGGTACTGTTGGGGACGTCGGGACAGGAAGAAATGGAGGGCTTGGAAGCCCTCGTCATGGCAGATGGAGGTGTAGAGGGATTGGATATCCATGGTGAAGATGAGGCGTTGGGGGCCAGGGAAACAGAAGTCTTGGAGGAGGTGGAGGGCGTGGGTGGTGTCTTGAACATATGTGGCGAGATCCTGGACAGGGGGGATAGGACATTGTCAAGGTAGGTTGAGATGAGACAATGGGTCGGCTGGGGTGGTCAGGCTTGTTGATCTTGGGAAGGAGTTAGAATCGGGCAGTGCAGGGTTCCCGGACTATGAGGCTGGAAGCTGTGGTCGGCAGAGCTCCTGAGGTGATGAGGCTCTGTATGGTCTGGGAGATGATGGTTTGGTGATAGGGGTGGGGTCATGGTCGAGGGAGCGGAAGGGGGAGTTGCCTTCAAGTTGGCATCTGACTTCAGCATTGTAGCGGCCAGTGTGCCAAACTACCACTGCATCCCCTTTATCTGCTGGTTTGATGGTGAGGCTTGAATTGGAGCAGAGGGAGTGGAGCGCTGTGCGTCACGATGGTGAGAGTTTGGAGTGGGGGAGGGGTAGACAGGTTCAGGTAGTTAATGTCTCAGCGGCAGTTGGAAATGTAGACATCTAGGCCAGGGAATAGGCCAGCACGGGATATCCAGGTGGATGGAGTGTGTTGGAGGCTGGCAAAGGGGTCCTGGGAAGGTGGGCGGGAGTCCTGATTGTAAAAGTGAGCACAGAGGTGGTGGAAGAAGTGTTTGACATCACAGCCTGTATTAAATTCATTGATGTGGAGGGGGATAGACGTGAGGTGCTATTGTCTTGGAGATAATCCTGATAGACAGCCTCCATTCAAAACCATAAACCACAGAGTACTTTTTCCAGTGACACCGACATTTGTAATAATCATTCACAGACGGAATGCACACCTTTCCTTCCACAAGAAAAGGTCAATGATATTCAGCTGGCACAAGACTGAAGATTAGATGTAAGGTTTTGAGACAGCGGGAGATTAGCAAGTATGCCTGCTGACTGCATTGGCTGGAAATATGCAGAACATGCTGCCTGTTATGGTGATGTAAGTAGAGAAGATCAATGATTGATAAAAACAATGAAAACAGGTCTGAGGGAAATGAACTTGCTGAGTGTAGGGGACAGATGGGGCATGAGAATTTGGGATTCTGCTACAGAGAGCCAGCTTGGATTTGATGGGCCTCTTTTTGTGGTATAATGCATTTTATTTGGACTTGCTTGACTTGCTCTGGTCACTTGCCTTCATGGGGTTAAATTATCATTGAGGTAAATCTGCTCAGTGTTCCTTCTCAGACTAATGCAGGCTGTCCTTCCACAGCAGGAGATAATGTTTACTGCTTTATGCTAGCTTGTTGTTTTTTTTGGGGGGGGGGAGCGGTTAGGATACACCGAACTGAACACCTGCTCCAGGATGGTCTACCCAGGATTGTAAATATCTCAGAACATCTACAGCCACACCAATACCTGAAATGCTTTCTTACAGATTGTGGAAATGAATATTGGTTCCTTCCACCGTCATCAGGGCGATGATATCTATATCCTGGTGCAAGGAATTACTACGTAATGCCTGTTTGGAATCTGCAAATCCATCCCATTTCATAGAGGCGTGCCTTGAATGTCCCAATCCTGTGAAGGGCTGGGTCAAAGGATTCAGGCAAAACCACATCCAGCTCTGACAGTCATTCTGTTTATCAGTGTCATAAATTGTAGTGCTGGAAAAGCACAGCCACTCAGGCAGCATGTGAGGTGCAGGAGAATCGATGTTTCAGGCGTAAACCTTTCATCAGGAATGGGGGGGTGGGGGGGGGGGGGGGTTCACGGCCGCTAACAGATCATTGGAACCAAATTATCAAAAGGTTTTCAACAGGAAACAGCAGTATTCAGACTGGGCAGTAACACACCTACATGGTGTGTGTAACTGTCTGCCAGCATTTATCTGAAATGGCAAAACACCAGTGCAGCCACACCAGGGAGAGACTGTGGAAATGTGGGGAATGCCAGAAAGGAAATATTTACCTATCCCACCTGGAAACTGGACAAACCAGTCAGACTGGGGAGAAGCTATTCACCTGCTCTGTGTGTGGGGTAGAGGGATTCCCTCAGGCATCCATCCGGCTGAAACATCAGGGAATTTACTCATAACCACAGGAGACGGATATTCTTTCTCTTCCTCACACCAAGGAGTGAACAATAATTTTGGCAGTTTTAATGATAATAATGTTTTGTATATAGAGAACTAAGTTTTGGAAATGTTCACAACATTGTTGAACATGTACAGATTCACACTGGGTAGAGACTTTTATTTTCCTTTATTCATTCACAGGATGAGGATGTCACTGGCCCGGCAGCATTTACTGCCCATCCCTAATTGCCCAGAGGGTAGGTAAGAGTCAACCACATTACTGTGGGTCTGAGGTCACAATGTTGGCCAGACCAGGTAAGGATGGCAGCTTTCTTCCTGAAAGGGCATTGGTGAACCAAATGGGTTTTTCTGATAACCGATTAATGGTCACCATAAGATTCTGAAATTCCTGAGGTTATTCATTGAATTCAAATTCCCCCACCTGCTGCAGCAGGCTTTGGACCCAGTTCTCCAGAACTTTACCTGGGGCTTTCGATGAACTGTCTAGTGACAATACCACTCGGCCAATCCTTCCCTACATCGCTGTCTATCTGCACAGAGTGAACAGTGATTTTCTGGTTCATCAGGACTGATTAATCATGCATAAGTTTGCTGAATGATTACAGGAGTTTGAATGTTGATGGGCTATTAACATCCATCTCGGAACCGTGTATTCTCGGGTTTGTTTCTGATGATGATTGGAAACACTGTCAGTTTTGTTATCTTTTGTGAATAAAAACAGTTTGAATTAGCTTTCTATTAAATGCATGGCAATCAACTCGATCCCATAACTCTCAGGCAGATGAGTTTCTTTTGAAGGGCTCTTGACCTCCTCCATCCTCACCTCCAACAGTACAATAATCTCACAGACTCCCTTTGTGACTATGAATGAGACAATCTGATCAGCTGCTTCTTTCCCAACTCCTATGTCAAGTTGGCTCTTAATCTCCCCTTACTGCAGTTGTGATCCTGCATCATTGTACAGTGATGCTCTTTCATTTCATTTCTTGGCCTATCAGTGTTCATGATATTGCATGTAGCTTCTTGTATATAGGGCCTACGGTGTAAGGGTTTCATTCTTTACTTCCATCAATAGCAGTAGAATTGTACGCCAACAAAACTTACAGAATCACGGCCCAGCATATTCCCCCAATTTACCTCTTACCATCAAACCAGAGGATCAATCCTCAATCAACTGTGAGAATTCAGGAGGGCATGTCAGTTACAGCAGCATGAAAACCTAAAAATGAGCTGTTAACCTGATGAAGTTACCAAAGAGGACTACTTGTGTTCCAAACAGCATAAGCAGCAAGTGATAGACAGAGCAAAGTAATTCGGGAAACAACAGAATAGATCTAAGATCTCTATCCATCCACATCCAGTTGTGATTGAAGTCAAAGCACAGCTGGAGTTCTGAGGACAGTTCTCTCCAGGATATTAATCAACAAGAATGTCAGACTGGATTAGTTATCATAAAGCTCAAGTCCATTTGATATTCATACAATTACAATCAGTGTTCAATTCACCAGATGTAGCTGAAGGTAAAGATAATCTTAAAGTGATTGCAACATTGAATACACCTGAATAATTGTTCATCAAATTCAACCCTGTTGTGTTTAGATAGCAATAATTTTAAAGAGATTTTAAGAAGTAAGGTGACTTGAGTATAATGAAAGAAGTTGATTGGTGGGTAGCTGATAATTATGTTTAAATCTGAAGTTAATTTAGGATTAGTTAACAATAAACACATGGTAGGGAATCCCAGTCCCATGGAGTGCACATCCAGTTCCATGCGGGAAAACCAGGATACTTCTTGTGTCAGCGACAACCACAAGAACACGGAGGTGACACTGGAAATGTCAGGAACACTAGTCTGACCACGGCTAAAGTCCTGCACTCACTTCTAGTCCCCACATTCCAGGATTGTTGTGTTCTGACCAGAGAGGGTACAGACGAGATTGATCAGATTGTTACTCAGAATGGACAAATTCTGCTCTGACGAAAGATTGGATAGGCTGGGGGTGGGGAGTGTATCCAAGGAAGATGTGCTGAGATTTAATTGAAGTTATAAAATGCTGAGGAATCCAGGAAAAGTGGAGAGGAAGCAGCCATTCATTAACAGAGCTGTCAGGAACTGAAGGTTTTAGATTGAAGGTAATTCTCAGAAAAAAAGGGGAATGGAGAACTCATTTCCCTCAGAGATGGTGGGGAGCAGGAACTCACTGATGGGCTGATAGAGGCAGTAACATGCATCACATTAGAATAAAAGGATATGGATGTAACTGAAATGCTGGAACATGCAGGGCTATGGACTAAAGTCTGCAGAATGGGATCGATGCGATTTATTTGACATTTCTCCAGAATATTAAACTCCAGTCCAATTTGAGAAGTTAAAGCTCATCTGACCTGAATTCCAAATGTCACAATACAATTATCAGAAAGTTATAGCACAAATCGAGGCCACTTGGCCTATCCTGTATGCGTTGGCTATCAGAGAACTACCCCGGATTTACGGTGTTCTGTACTCACCAATGAGAGCAACAATTTCAGACTGTGAACTCTGCCCTCTATGTTGTTATAATCTATTTTCTCAATGCATTTCTTTGGCAGCTCCACACCTTGTTTCCTTGTTTCTTTCCCAGCTCTAACTCCATTCCCCGTGGCCTTGAGGGACTACCATTTCTGCTGTTCAATCTCTCCTGCCTTCCCCCATGTGACAGACTGTCTTTTTGTCCTTGTCTCACCCTCACTTTACTCACAACCTGTTACATTTCTGATGGTTCCCAGACCTCTGTAACTTACACTGCACCCCCTGGGTCAGTGGCTCGAGTTTTGAATTCTCTTCCTCTAGAGATAATTGGAAATCTTTCTGGTTGCAGTTCCCCCCCGATTGTATTTTGAAAAATACAGCAATTGCATCAGCCAAAAGTATTTGTGCGCCTTCATCCACAATTCCGAGCATTTGGATGTAATCTGTGACCCTCCCACAGATGTGCAGGTTTGCTCTATTAGCCATGCTAACATGGTCTGTAGTGTACAATTTAGGTGGGTTGGGTAAGCCATGGTTAATGTGGAGTTATGGGGGTATGGTTGGACAGTTGGTCGTTGCCGACTCGATGAACCGAATAGCCTGTTTTTGTGCCTAAGGGATTGTGTGACTCGAACTAGCATTGATTGTCGTCACGTTTTCCTCAAGCCAGGTTCATTCAGCTCAGGTACACACGCTGCCTTTGTGTTTCTGTGGGTTTGCACTCATTCCACTCATTCTGTTTTACAGCAATTTCACACTGTACATGAGGGTGAGAATGAATTTGTAAATACAAATACTCCAACCAAAACTCCTAACAGATCAGGACCTGTTTCTGCTGATGGCATCACTCACAAGGATCAGGAAAATAAAGTTTCAGTCACAAATTCTACAGGAACACAGAGGTTATAATCACAAGGAAAGGCTAAACAACGTAAAACAATTTTCCCAAGAAAAGAGAAGGTTGAGAGACAGCCTGGTACAAATAGGAAGCTTTGTGCCTGTGTTTTCAGAGATTTGAGGTTGAAATCATTGACTGGAAACATGTTATATCTTACCCCAGGTCATCAAAGGTGCTATCTAAATGTGTATTCTGCTTTATGTCTATCTAACCGAGTTAACAATCAGATGGATAGGTCAGTCTCTGAGTGGTTTCCCAAATCCCTGATTGAATCTGCCTCCCCCACAATCTCCGGTGCCTCACCACTCACTGGGTCACGGAGAAACTCTGCCGTTACTTTGCTGTCACAGCTTCTCGTACCTGCGTAATCCCCACTTCCCTTCATTAAATCCCAGCTGCCTCTAGTCCACCCACATGGGCATGTTAAAGAGCATGACAGGAGAATGGATTGCAACCAAGAGGTCAATAGCCAGAATAAGAGAGGAAGAAGGAAATAAACGGGCTTTGTGGATCCCAGGGAATACAGACTCCAGCATTAGTCCTTGTGGGCATTCCCGCAGTAATACGAGACAGCATTCCATGATGAGAGTTAAACCCGGGTGGCAGGAGAGGGAGCCACTGAACATTAACAGGTTTAGTTCAAACACAGGAGGTTTGTTCAGTCAGTAACAGTGTGTTAGACATGGAGGGGAAGGGAGCAGTGAGGGGAAATGGTACCACAAGCTGCCGATGGATAACTTTCATCAAAACAGGAAGAGGCCATTTAGCCCCTTAACCCTGCTCTGCCATTCATGATCATCACAGCTGATGTGTGTCCTGACGTACGATTTTCTAAACCCTCCAAATTCATCAATAAACTCCACTGCAACAGACAAGATGAGTACAGGAAAACTAAACATCTGAAAATGCTGGAAAATCAGAAACAAAAACAGAAATTGCTGGAAAGATTCAGCAGGCCTGACAGCATCTGTGGAGAGTGAACCTTTCGGGTCTGGTGACTGGTCAGGTGACCAGCTGCAGCTGAGCATTCTGCCTTTCCTGCAACACTCTCTGGAACAGGTTCTGGTCCGAGCAGAATGAGATTGGGCTCAATTATAATTAGGAATTCACTTACCGCTCCCAGTGGGACATTCACCGACACAGTCACACTGGGGAGAGGCCGTTCACCTGCCCCACGTATGGGAAAGGATTTACTCGATCTTGCAATCTGCTGAGGTACCAGAGAGGGCACAGTGGATTTAGATTCTTCACCTGCTCCATGTGTGACAAAGGATTCATTCAAATCTCTTACTAGCGGAGACATCAGAGCATTCCCACCGGGGAGAGTCCATTCACCTGCTCCGTGTGTAAGAAAGGATTCACTCAGTGACCTGCTGAAACGCCAGCAATTTCACTCTGGGGAAAGGTCATTCACTTGCTGCCAATGTGGGGAGAGATTCACTCAAATGCAGCACCTGCTGAGACCCCAGTGAGCCCACACAGGGCAGAGGCCAATCAGATGGTTAGTGTGTGAGAGGGGATTCAGTGATTCATCCTGACTCCCTGAGACCCCAGTGAGCCCACACAGGGGAGAGGCCATTCAGATGGTCAGGGTGTGAGAGGGGATTCAGTGATTCATCCTGACTCCCTGAGACCCCAGTGAGCCCACACAGGGGAGAGGCCATTCAGATGCTCAGTGTGTGAGAGGGGAATCAGTGATTCATCCTGACCCCCTGAGACCCCAGTGAGCCCCCACAGGGGAGAGGCCATTCAGATGGTCAGTGTGGGAGAGGGGATTCAGTGATTCATCGTGCTTCCCTGAGACCCCAGTGAGCCCACACAGGGGAGAGGCCATTCAGATGTTGTGTGTGTGAGAATGGAGTCAGTCACTCATCCTGCACCCTAACACTGGGTAGGAATTGTTTACCTCTCTGTGTGACAAGGGATTTGCACAGTCTTCAACACGACTGAGAGACTAGTAAGTGCACAAAGGGAAGTGGTCATCCACCTGCTGTGGGATAAAGTTCACACATCACTGCAGGGCTCTGATTCTGGAGTTACTGTTCATCAGAGTCAGGACTGGACCTTGTACATGATGACACTGTTGGAGTATTGATGTTGTTGTTAATCACATTAACTGGGCTGGAGGTGACTGAACTTACATTGCCGCTTTATGAACTTCAGGGTGTTTCTCTGGGCAGTAAGTCTCCAACAACAGCAATGTGACAATGAGCAATGATCATCTGTTTTTATTTAAATTATGATCGCTTCACAGCACCAGGTACAAGGTTGGAGTCCAGCTTTGGTCAACACACTGTGTGGAGTTCCCACATTCTCCCCAGGACAGTGTGGGTCCCCTCCAGGTGCTCTGGTTTCCTCCCACAGTCCAAAGTTGTGCAGGTTAGGTGGATCAGTCATGCTGAATTGTCCACAGTGTCCAGGATTGTGCAGACTAGGTGGATCAGCCATGGGAAATGCAGTGTTACAGGGATGGAGTGCTGTGGGCGTGATGTTCTTCGGATGATCGGTGGAGTCTGATGGGCCAATGCTCTCCTACCGCACTGTAGGGATTCTATTCTACGATTGAGGATAAAGGCGACGCAGCAGGGTGTCCTTGGAGAAGGAGCATGTGGTGTATATCAATGCTCTCGATTCCTTGAGATAGAGGTGGGCACAGCAGGGGATACAGTGCTTTATCTCCACCGCTGCCCCCTCACCTCCAACTCGACTTTGATTTAGTCGGTTCCCACTCTGTCACTTGTAATGGTTTGCTTTGCCCATAATGGGCTTTATTTCTAAATATTCAACTGATGACACTGGTGTGCTACTGCTGGTGATTATATGTTAACAAAAAGCAAAATAATGCAATAGTGATGTTGATGCTGGGAAGGTTGCTCAGCTGTGTGAGATAACATTTCTGGGTAAGAGAAATGGGGAATAAGAACGCTTCACAGCTCACAGAACGAGGACTGAAAAGCAGTTAAATCAAACCAAAGGCTCAGACAGGGAGGGAATACTTCACTGGAGTTTGAGTAACTGGAAAGTGGTGGTGTCCAGGAGTAGACAGGATTTTGTTCTCAAGTGAATTTGAAATTTTAAAAGCTGTTATATGCAGATAGTTTCGATTCTTTTCGATGTATTTATTGTGGAATAAACTTGTACATTTGCTTTAAAAAAACAAATTCAAAAACCTTGCTTTAAAGATAAATGTTAAATAAAATCCATCAAATCATCCCTCACTGAAAACTGTTGTGGAAGTGTTATCGCCTGGAGAATCCCTGCCCTGCCTACTTCTTCCTACCCAGGCTCCATGGCTATATACATACCTGGAAGATAGCAGCAGGAGAAGGCCATTCGGCCTTTCGATCCTGCTTCACCATTCAATGGGAAACAGCTGACCATCCCGCTCAGTTTCCTGTTCCTGTTGTATTCCAATCCCCTTTGATGACTTTACCTCGAAGAACTATATCTCAGTCCTCCTTGGACTTCACTGCCTTTTGTTCCAGTGACGTTGCTAAGTTACTGTGTGGGTGTAGGCAGGGGTAATGTGAGGGTGCTGCCTCCTGGAGAATGCACTCAGCGCCCCTCATCATCCTGCAGGAACATCAATTGGGTTTCAGCAACGAGAGATAGAAACCATTTCCAGGATATGGGCATCACTGGCTCAGCCAGCATTTATTCCCCATCTCTAGTTACCCTTGAGAAGATGGTCGTGAACTGTCATCTTGAACCATTCACAGTCCATTTGGCGCAGATAGACCGACAATGCTGTGAGGGGGAGTGTTGCAGGATTTTGGCCGAGTGATTCTCCATCTTTGGTTCTTCAAATGTTGTGTAACTTAATCACTATCTGCACGTGATTTTGAGATTTCAGTCTGCAAATCTTCACCATCTAGCACCCTGGATAAAAGGAATATGTACAGATTAGAAATTCAGAACAGACAATTCTAGTTTCTCTGGAATATCTTTTTACCATTTCTCCCCCCAAAGCTGTAACCCTCCAGCCCACTTACTCTCTCCCAACATTCTGACTCTGCTAACCCCTAATGTACACCCTCCCCATTCTCATGGAGTAACTGATAAACAGATCCATGCCACCACTTCCCGTCCCTGGTTAGACTCTGCACCCTTTCTGGGTTCACTTCCTTTCCCTTCAGTTGCTGCAAGTCAATAATGTAACAGCAGAATGAAACAAAAGGAAACAGAAAGGGAGGTGGCAGATCCTGGACAGAAGAGGAACCTTCAGTCTGGGAGAATGGGTCAGATCCTTCTGTGTTTCCCCTTGGTCGATTCCAAGCATTACAATGAGTTGGGGATGGAACTTGGTCCCACATGGGTGTGATGACACTTTAACGCACCAACAGATCAATACTACAAGCAGATGCATTCCTCCTCCAGCCAATCACAGTGTGAAATACTTTCCGCTATTAACCCCAAAGCACATGCTCCAAAATCGGCCCACAATGTGTACATGTGCAGTGCCGGGTTTCCCCTCACACGTGTAGTCCCTGTCTCAGGGATTGTGTGAGTTGTAGTCGACATGAAGCCACTGGAGCCCTATCTCTGGAAAGTGTGGGCTGGATGTTGTTGTGAAGAGAATCCCCATTCAGACACGCAGGACATATGGGCTGTCATTGGGTTTTGCTCAGACATCTGCTTCCATAACCTGATTTCTGACATAAGCAACATAGATTCGACCAATTTGGGGGTGGGGAGGTTAATGAGGCCAAGTAGATTTGTAGCAGAGGTGGCTCAGTGGATAGCACTGCTGCCTCAGAGCTTCAGGGACCTGGGTTTGGTTCCAGCCATAGGCGAATGTGTGGAGTTTACACGCTCTCCCCATGTCTGCGTGGGTTTCTTCTGGGTGCTCCAGTTTCCTCCCACAGTCCAAAGATGTGCAGGATAGGTGAATTGGCCATACTAAATTGCCATACATTTGCAGGTTAAGCCATTAGCCATTGCAAAAGCAGGGTTACAGGAAAGAGTGGGTCTGAATGGGATGCTCATCATAGGGTTGGTGTGGAATCGATGAACGAATACCCTGTTTCTGCACTATAGGGACTCTATTCTATTCTCATGAGGAAGAATGTACTTGTCTCAATGTGTTGTGAATCTGTGGAATCCCCTATTCAAAATGCGGTGGATGCCAGGGCAATGCGCAAATTTAATGAAGAGATACAGATGTTGAATTTGCAATGAGTTGAAGGGTGAGACAGAGCAGGCGGGAAAATCCAGCTGAGACCGAGGTGAGCTCAATCATTACCGTATTAAATGGTGGAGCTGGTTCGAAGGGCTGCATTGCCTCTCCTGTGCCCAATGCTTATCTTCTTACGGTAATGACTGCAAAACTGAATCCAAAACTCACCATCTTCACTAAAGGAGATTTTCGGAAAATGCAGGATAGTCAGGTGGATTAGCATTCCAAACTTAGATAGTGAGGACGTGTGTAGGAGATAATGATTTTGCAATTTTAAACTGAGGGGAGACAGTGATTTATGGTTTTAGACTGTGTAGTACATTCACGGCATTCAAAATTTTCTGTTGTGAATATCGATTCTATACTTTATTACAAAGCCAAGGTCTCTGACAATGAAAACCAAAACACCCAGGAAACATCGCCTCACCTCGTAATCTGATAAAAGACTTGTGAGAAGCCTGGTTGAATTTAGAACACCGATGGAAAGCGGGAAGATTAAGTCCAATCCCAAGATCCTGTGCTTAAACAAAGTAGACTACAACAGGATGAGGCAGTAATTTTTCAAAGTGCACAGCAAAATTATATATATCAGTGAAAAGGAAGGACTGTAGGAAAAGGAATAATCTGCCATTTGTGTCTAAGGAAATAAGGGAGTCTATCAAATTGAAATAGAAGGCATACAAATTGGCAAAGACCAAGGAGAAACTAGGAGATTAGAAAAACTTCAAAGGTCAACAAAAAGCTTGATGGGATTTTGACTGGGTATACAAATGGCTAGCTATCCCCAGGGCAAGAATAGCAGTTTACACTGCTCGAGGAAACCTATTGCATGGGGAACATATGGCCTATTTAATTGTTGAAGTACTTATCTGAAGAGTCTGTCAGCATAGAGATGCACCTGAAAGTTAAATATTACATCGTGCTTGGAAAGCTAGTGCTTCCTAATAAACCTGTTGGACGATAACCTAGTGTCGTGTGATTTTTAAATTTGTCCACCCCATTCCAAGACCCGCTCCTCCACATGAGAATCCTGACAGACAACCCCAACGAAACTGAAACACCTGTCAAGTACTTGACTGAGCCACGGAGGTGTTGGGGAGGGGTGTGTTGTTTAAACACAAAGTGCTGAATTGAACTAGACTTTTTGAACTGCCGTTGCCACAGAGATAATCCTGACAACCAGCCTCCTTTCAAAGCCACAAAGCACATTAACATGGACTTGGCTGTGTCTCAGTACGTTTTCCAGTCACACTGAGATTTGAAATATTCGCCCACGGACAGAATGTACACCTTTCCTTCCAGATGAAAAGGCCAATGATATTCAGATCGACACAGATCAAGTAAATATCAGATCAGAACATGAAGTTCAATTTGAATTTCTCATCTGCAAATCCACCCTTTCCGTACCCTACAACAGAAAAAAAACAAGTCACCATTTTTAATACAGGATGGAACTCTATAAGACAATGATAGTATTAAATTGTAGTTTCCTTGTTCCCCCAAAGCTTTAAATCTCAATCTCACAATTTCTCTCTCTTGTTAACTGAAATCCAAACCAATCTCGTCCCTCCTTTCCTCCACACCCAGTTCTCACAATCTCTCTCCTCGCCTTGAATTCAGTTTCCGAGTTGCTGTCTGCAGATGAAGAACCAAATCAATGAGTTTGACTTGGAGCCTCCAGGGTGTTGGTGAATCCTCCCCCCATCTCCCAGAACCCCCATTCTCTGATGAGAGCCATTCTGCACACACTGGCCAAATCATATCTGGTTGAACTAAAATTAACCAAATTAGAACTATAATTAGAGGCCCATCCTTGTCATTTTCCATAACAATCCTGACTATTCATAAGAGTTCTGACAACTTGCTGTAAAATGCTCCCCCATTGATACTTTGACCACTCGTCAGGACACCAGGCAAAGGGCTATTCCCCTGGGTCGTGTCCTCAGAAGAAAGAAGGAAGGGAGCTGCTAATGACAGATTAATCCCACACATCCACAGCCTCCCTCCCTGGCACTGACCTGCCCTGCACATACGCCACCAACTGGCCAGCACTGCGCCCGTGCACTGATCTCCTTTCCAATGGAACATGCTCTAGATCACACAGGAGCCTGGAGGATTGAGATCAGCTGCTGCCCAATAGAGTGGAGGGGGCTGGGCTTGAGGACGGGAAATAATGGGATTGTAAACAATGAATGAATGTGGAGGACACTGGGGGATGGACAGGTCAGTGAGGGACAGGAGCAGTGCAGCAGCAGGAGGGGATCCTGGACAAACTGAGCAATGGGAGAGTCTGACAGGATTGATACTACAGGGAGGTTCTGTTTGGAGACTCAGGCAGGGACAGGTGGGAGACAGTATTGCCTGGTGGCTTGGGCATGTTTACTAATCAGCCTCTTCAAAGCCGCTGTTACCAAACTCTGAACCCGATCCTCTTGGTCCAGAGGAAAGGACACTACCACCATTTCATAGTGGGTTGGTGGAAATAAAGGAAGATTTGCTCAACCTCACTCACATGGAAACTCCATGAGCTCCTCGTACTTACTGTCTACGGTGGGGATGGAGGAGACAGAGCAGGTGGGAGGGGGTAGGGATATAGGGACTGCCTTTCAAAAGGAACTCACCTGTGTTGGTGTTATTAACAAGACTCAATACACAGTCACAAACACAAAGCTGGTGTACGTGAACGTTATCCAGAATATTAACTCCTATAACTGGGCGACACAGACCCCAATGTACAGAGTTAAGTCCTGGATATCAATAAAAGCCTTGTGCGTGGGAAATCATGTCTCATGAACTGGACTGAGTTTACTGAAGAAGTAACAAAGCGGATTGATGAGGGCAGAGCGGTGAACATGATCTTCATGGACTTCAGTAAGGCATTCGACAAGGTTCCTCATGGGAGATTGGTTCGTAAGGTTAGATCTCATGGAATACTGGGAGAACTAGCCATTTGAATATAGAACTGGTTCAAAGGTCGAAGACAGAGTGTGGTGGTGGAGTGATGATTTTCAGGCTGGAGGCCTGTGACCAATGGAATGTCACAAAGATCGGTGCTGAATCCACTCCTGTTTGCCATTTATATCAATGTGAACATAAGAGGGATTGTTAGCATGTTTGCAGATGACACCAAAATTGGCAGTGCAGTGGACAGTGAAAAAGATTATCTCAGGGTACAATGGGATCTGGATCAGATGGGCGAATGGGCTGAGGCGTTCAGTTTACAAAAATGTGAGAAGCTGCATTTTAGGAAAGCAAACCTGAGCAGGACTTTTGCAGTTAATAGTAAGTTCCTGGGGTGTGTTGCGAAACAAAGAGACCTTGGAGTGCAGGTTCATAGTTCCTCGAAAGTAGAGTCACAGATGGATAGGTTAGTGAAGAAGGCAGTTGGTATGCTTTCCTTTATTGGTCAGAGAATGTAGTATAGGTGTCGGGATGTCATATTGTGGCTGTACAGGACATTGATTAGGCAACTTTTGAAATATTCCAGCAATTCTGGTCTCCTTCTTATCGGAAGGATGTTCTCAAACTTGAAAGGGGTCAGAAAAGAATTACAAGGATGTTGCCAGCGTTGGATAGGCTGTTTTCCCTGCAGCATCGGAGGCTGAGGGGTGACCTGATAGAGATTTATAAAAACAGCCGGTCATGGGTAGGGCAAATAGACAAGGTCCTTTCCCTGTGGCTGGGGTATACAGAACTAGGGAAGAGGGAGGGGAGAGTAGGCAGAGAGCGTGGGCTGAGGGTGGGGGGAAAGAGACGATGTGGGGATTGAGAGTGTCGCACAGGTGAGGACAGAGATGGGGGCAGGGGAGGACAGGCAGAGGCAGGGGAGAATCAGAGAACGGGGAGTGGAACAGAGGGGGAGGGAAACAGAGAGGGGGGAACAGAGAGTTATTTTATAGATCTACAACTCAACCCTGTTCCTGTTGTTTCCTCCTCACTTTCAATTCCTCTGAAGAGCTCAGAACTTCATAGCTCCTGGCAAGTCAAGTTTCAGGGAGACTGGGTGCAGAAGACTGCATTTGGGACGCTGACCTTTATTGGTCTGTGCACTCATTAATAAAGGGACCTGAGTTCGATTCCACTCTGTGTTGTGTTTGCACATTCTCCCTCTGTGTGTTTGCATGGGCATCCTCTGGGCGCTCTGGTTTCCTCAAAAAATCCAAAGACGTGCAGGTTAGGTGGATTAACTGTGGGTAATGCTGGGTCACATGGTTCAGGTGGGATGCTATTCCGATGGTTGGTAAGGTCTCATGGGCTGAATGGGCTGCTTCCACACTGTATGGATTCTCTCACTGAGTATAAGAGTTAGGAGGTCACGTTGTGGCTGTACAGGGCATTGGTGAGGCCAGTTTTAGAATACTACATTCAATTCTAGTCTCCCCGATTTCAGGAAGATAGGACTCAGCGCCATAATAACAAGTTCCTGGGAAGTGTTGACGAACAAATACACTGTGCAGAGTGGTTTGATAGTGCCTTGAAAGTGGGGCTGAATGTAGACAGGTCGGTGAAGGTGGTGTTTGATTAGATTAGATTAGATTAGGTTACTTACAGTGTGGAAACAGGCCCATCGGCCCAACAAGTCCACACCGCCCCGCCGAAGCGCAACCAACCCATACCCCTACATCTACCCCTAACCTAACACTACGGGCAATTTAGCATGGCCAATTCACCTGACCTGCACATCTTTGGACTGTGGGAGGAAACCGGAGCACCCGGAGGAAACACACGCAGACACGGGGAGAATGTACAAACTCCACACAGTCAGTGGTATGCTAGCTGTTATTGGGCAGTGCATTGAGTATAGGAGTTGGGAGATCATGGTTCGGTTGTAGAGTTTATAGGCTCAGCCACTTTTGGAATGCCCAGACTGCTTTACATTCTAATATCCCTGCTGTAGGAAAGATGTTGGGAAACCTGAAAAAGTCCAGAAAAGATTTACAAGGGTGCTGCCAGTATTGAAACATGTGACCCATAAGGAGGGGCTGGGGACATTTTGCCTGGAGTAGTGGACACTGTGGGATGGCATTATACAACGTCTTCAAAACTGCAATGTTTCCTGCAACTGTCACCATTTCAGATACTGCCAGGCCTGCTGAGGATCTCCAGCAATTTCTTTTTGTTTTTATTTCAGATTTCCAAGATTTTGCTGAGGCACTTAGAGTCATAGACATTTAAAAGGCTTCATATTTTGTTGACGCTCACCCCTGGGATGGCAGGACTGATGGATGAAGAGGACTCAATCCTCGTTTAATTCTCCTTTCCTTTGTCTTTCTGAGCTGTTGCCTGCATCACGAATACTCTATCTCCCGTTCCCTGACCTGAATCTGGCCCATCTAAGCCACTCTTTAGCTCCCAATCCCCTGCCAGACTAGTTACAATCTCACCAATGGAACTGGCAATCACCCAACCAAGAGATTTCTCCCAGCCCTGCCCAGGGGTAACCAATCAGGCTGGTACAAGTCTCACCTAGCCCAGAAACGGTCGCAGTGCCTGGAAAATCTAAACCCTTCTCTGGTACACCATTTCTCCAGCCACACATTCAGCTGATCTATCCTCTTGTTCCTGCTCTCACTAGCACATGGCACTGGGTGTAAGTCTGACATTATTACTTTTCATTTTAATATATCTCTGATTTTCCTTTATACATATTTCAGGCCCTCATCCTTTTGTTTCGCGATGTTGTTGGTATCTGTGTGTTCCACAACCATTGGTTATTTACCCTCCAGCTGCAGAACTCACTGTAGCCACTCCATGCTATTACAGATCCTAGCACCAGGGAGGTAACATGCCATCCTTGATTCATGCCTGTGGCCACAGAAATACCTGCCCTTACTCTGACCATTGATCCCATGTCACTATAGCCCTGCAACTGTCTTTCCTCCTGTTCGGTGCAGCAGAGCTATCTGTGGTGTCATGACCCTGGCTGTTGCTGATTTCCCCAAGAGACCACCCCACCCATTCACCCCCAACAGAATTCCAACCGGTATACAGTATCTGTTTGAGAAGGGGATGATCAATGGGGACTCCTGCATTCCCTTGCTGAGCCTTTAACTTGATGTGATGGTCACCCATTCCCTTTGTGCCTGTGTAACCCTCACCTGCAGTGTGACAAACTCACTAAACGTGCTGTCCATAATATTCTCAGTGTCATAGACGGTCCACAGTGAGTCCACTCACAGCTCCAGGTCTGAAAAGCAGTTTCCCAGTAGCGCAGATGGACACACTTCCTACACACATAGCCGTCAGGGACACTAGAAGCTTCCCTTATTTCCCACATTGTACAAGAGGAGCCCGCCACGGGTCTGAGGGTTCCTGTCTCAATGTCTCTCTAGATTCAGCTCGTTACTCCCATTAAGAGAATTTAAAAGAGCTTTCAACCTTCCTTCACTTCAAACATGTCCATTGTAATCAATAGCCCCAATCTTTACTTAAACTGATATATTATACTTTAAAAACTGTTAACAAATACTCCACAGTGTCGCTTACAAATTGGCTGTTCCCATTGGGACCATGCGAAAATCTGAATGGCTTGAACTAAAACTGAGTTTCAGCTTCACCTTCTCCCTGTCTCATCTCCCTTTGTTTTCACCCAACTCCAAAACATTCTCATTGAGCCAAGCAGCACTCAGCGTCAACATGGCCTTCAGCAATTTCTGGATGAACAGATAATTGTCAGCATCTGTAAAATTCCACCTGAAAAGTTACTGGAATTTGAGTCCATAAGAAATTTTAATGGGAATTTTACAGGGAATTGAAAGTAAGGAGATCACAGGTTAAAGTCATGAAGTGGTTGACTGGGTCTAAACATGACAGTTCCTGCAAAGAGGCGAGGTGTAGTTTGGATAAATCTATGTTCCCTCTCAGACCAATATCTCCTTCCTGGGCTGCAAGGCCCAGAACAGAGCACATACCCCAAGGGTGATCCAACCATGAATTTGTACATGTTTCTGCTATTTGCTTTACAAAAATATGAGAGTCTGGAATAGGGTGGTTCTGGAAAAGCACAGCAGTTCAGGCAGCATCCGAGAAGCAGTAAAATCGACGTTTCGGGCAAAAGCCCTTCATCGGGAATAGAGACAGGGTGCCTGCAGCGTGGAGAGATAAATGAGAGGAGGGTGGGGGTGGGGAGAACGTAGGAAAGAGTACAATAGGTGAGTGGGGTGATGATGAAGGTGATGGGTCAGAGAGGAGGGTGGAATGGATAGGTGGAAAGGAAGATAGGCAGGTAGGACAAGTCATGGGGACAATACTGAGCTGGAAGTTTGGAACTGGGGTGAGGTGGGGGAAGGGGAAATGAGGAAACTGGTGAAGTCTACGTTGATGCCCTGGGGTTGAAGTGTTCAAAGGCGGAAGATGAGGCGTTCTTCCTCGAGGCGTCGGGTGGTGAGGGAGCGGCAGTGAAGGAGGCCCAGGACCTCCATGTCCTTGCTGAGTGGGAGGGGAGTTGAAATGTTGGGCCACAGGACATTGTTTTTACCTAAAAATATGAGCTACTTTTCAACAGACAGAACAGACAAACCTTTCTCGTTCCACAGTTAAATGCCAATGATATTCAGATCTTGATGACTCCGCTGACTGTAGAAACATGCTTTTGAGATCCCGGTCTCAATTATTCTCAATTAATATCTCATAAAAAACAATTCACAAGACAAAGCTCACAGTCAGTGCAAGATGAAGATTAAAGACAAATATTTCCCTGGTGTGTGTCTGATGTGTAAATGCTCCTCTTCAAATCGCCCCGCCCCCACCCAGGATTAGGACATGTCCATGCGCCTCGCTGTACCTTGCCCCCAATAAAGGTGGTGGCCATAACCCAGGTCCTATCATTGCCTGAGGTTCGCAGACATTTTCCCATTTGCTGCAAACGTGGGAGCAGGAGTTTCTAATTCAGGACTAGCGACCTGTACAGAGTGTAATTAAACCCCTCCCAGTCTAAACTGATACATTTCATTCGGTTTCCGCTGCCACTTCCCGTTTCCCGTTTCCACCTCCTTCACACACCAAGGGTCATTCTGGTACCTGTGACCCTTCCTTAGATCCGATTGTAGGAATTCTAAATTTTCCCAGCTCCCATGTGGAAACAGGGCCATCAGCCAAACAAGCTCACACCCAGCCTCCGATGATTATCCCACCCAAACCCATTGCACGACCCTATTACTCTACATTTCCCCTGACTAATGCACCTAAACTATGCATCCCAGAACACTCCGGGAAATGTAGCTTGGCCAATTTACCGAACCTGCATATCTTTGGACTGCAGGAGATAGGGGATAAAGAGTAAATAATAGGTTGAGATGGAGTGCAAAGAGAGACAGAAACATTTGGAAATACAAAGGAGTGGAGAATGATCTTGCTGGGAGGGTGCATCGCTGTTAATGGAGGGGACAGGAACCTGTGTCTGGCAGCATCTCAGTGGACGTGGTGGAAATGGTGGCTGATGATCTACGTTCTGCTGCAAAAAAGACCCTGAGCTTCCAGTTGCCTGCTCTTTAACACATAAGACTGTTCCCTGGCCAACATCTCTGTCTCATGCTTACTGCAGTGTTCCAGTGAAACTTGATGCAAGCTGGCAGAACCCTCTAGAACATACCAAATTGCCTCCTCTTTCAAGCATTCACAATTTCCCCTCCCATGTGGTCAACAATGCCCTCCAGTGTATCTCCTCCACTTCCTGCACCTCTACTCTTGTACCCCACACCTCCAACCACAACAAGGATAGAACCCCCCAGTCCTCACCTTCCACCCAGATACAATACATCATCCTCTGCCAGTTCCACCACCTACAATCAGACCGCATCATCAGAGATATATTTCCCTTCCCACCCATTTCAGCATTCCACAAAGACCATTTCCTCTGCGACAATCCACCCTCCACTCCCAGCACCTTTGACAGCCAGTTCAAGAGGTGTAAAACCTGTGCCCACACATTCACCTCATGTCAATCCACGGCACCAAAGGATCCTCCCACATCCAGCAGAGATTTCCCTGCACGTCCAGACACCTCACCTATTTTATCCTTTGCTCTCGATGTTGTCTCCTCTACATTGGGGAGTCAGGACGCCACCTTGATTCAGAGAACATTTCTGGAACACATGCACCAAACAACTCCACCACCCTGTGGCCGACCACTTCAACGCCCTCTCCCACTCCACCAAGGAGATGCAGGTTCTGGGCTGCCTCCATTGCCAAATCCCAGCCGCTCGACGCCTGGAAGAATAACACCTTATCTTCCATCTTGTGACCCTTCAACCACACGGTATCAAGGTTTGCCCATCTCCCCTCCCCCCACCTTCTCTCAGATCCAACCCTCCAACTCGACACTGGTCTCTTGAACTGTCCCACCTGTCCATCTTCCTTCCCAATTATCCACCCCACCCTCTCCCCATTACCTCCCATCTACATCTACCTATTGCCTTCCGAGTTCCCATCCCACCAACCCCACACACCCCTCTTCTTTACCTTTCAGCCCTCTTACCTTTGGAGAGCTGATGAGTTAAGCAGCCTCCTTTCTGCATTAACAATTCTGTGAACATTTTATTCTGAGCCCTCTAAGGGAATATCAGGGCAGGGTTTGTAAAGAGGTCAGATTGAATGAGGGTCTCAGTGAACAAAAGTGAGACACAGATACAGAGAGGTTTTGGGATGGATTGAAACAAATGTTATCAATTTGCACGGTTGCCAACATTACAGAAGTTACAAAGGGGAGTGATCAAGAGAGTGGAATTAGAGCAGCAAATAAATCTTAAACATTTATGCAGCTAAAGGTGATGCTGGGTAAAGATATCACAGTTAGTACTTATTTCATTCCAGACACACCTGCCAGGGCACACATCCTTGCTGTGTCTACCATATTGATCTCTTTAAGATTTTTGTTCATTTGAAGTGTTTCATGTTTAGATAGTCCAGAGAAGACAGCTTCATTCTCCTCAATCTCTCCTGCCAAGGCAATGCTGCTGTTAGAATTCAAGTCACTATGGCGTGTTACTGGCTGCTTCAAGGACTGGAACTGGCAATTGAGACTGAAAGGTTACTGTATAAAATATCTCCAATTGTATTGCCAGATTGCCAGACACATGAGGGGTTTAAGAAAAAGAACTTAAATGATGGGCACTGAGTGTCAGAGTGCCTACTGTTGTGGGGACATTCTGTTCAGATACAATCTATTGGTAATTATTAGAATTGACTTATCCTGGCTCCAAAGAAGTGGGCAGAGCATTATAACGGTCATCGAAGATAGTAACAAATTTCCCATGGGTTACAAATCGTAAATGACAGAGTAGGCATGAGTTCTGCTGGTAAAGTGTATAAATTTATTCAAAATGGCTCCAATTTACTTTCAGAAACAAATGAGTGCAAAACACATTCCTGAGGTCTTTGCATTCGTCTAAATTTAGACATTCAGGAGAGCTGAAGGGAGAGCTGGTGTTGGCATTTGTAGTAATGATAGGGAAAAACTTGTTTCACAGACAGAGAGCGTTCACAGATGGAAAACTCAGCTTTAACATCACATCAACTGCAGAGTCGTCCAATTCTGCAGGTCCTGATCCTTATCAGTAATATAAAAAGGGGAAAGCAGCATTCCTAGCTCAGAGAAATCATTCCCATGTTCGGCAGCTGGTCGAATATTTAACCGGTCATGTGATCTGGGAAGACACCAATGTAACGGGACCAGGGCGAAGCTGTGTAAATGTGAAGAAATTTACTTACCCCTCCCAGTGGGACACTCACTGACACAGTCACACTGGGAGAGGCTGTTCACCTGCCTCACGTATGGGAAGGGATTTACTCGATCTTACAATCTGCTGAGGCACCAGAGCGGGCACAATGGATTTAGATCCTTCACCTGCTCCATGTGTGGGAAAGGATTCACTCAGTCCTCTGATCTGCTGAAACACCAGCGAGCTCACTCTGGAGAATGACCATTCACTTGCTCCCAATGTGGGGAAGAGATTCACTCAAATGCACCACCTGCTGAGACCCCAGTGAGCCCACACAGGGGAGAGGCCATTCAGATGGTCAGGGTGTGAGAAGGGATTCAGTGATTCATCCTGACTCCCTGAGACCCCAGTGAGCCCACACAGGGGAGAGGCCAATAAGATGGTCAGGGTGTGAGAGGGGATTCAGTGATTCATCCTGACTCCCTGAGACACCAGCGGGTTCACACTGGGTAGGAGCTGTTTCCCTCTCTGTGTGACAAGGGATTTGCTGAGACTCAACACGACTGAGACACCAGTGAGTGCACACAGGGAAGTGGTCATCCCCCTGCTCCGTGTGGTGTAGAGTTCACACATCACTGCAGGACTCTGATTCTGCAGTTACTGTCCATCAGAGTCAGGAGTGGAACTTGTAGAAGAAGGTGGTTAGCACACTTACCTTCATTGCTCAGACCACTGAGTACCGGAGTTGGGAATTTAGGTTGAGGCTGTACAGGATGTTGGGGAGGCCTCTTCTGGAATACTGTGTCCAGTTCTGGTTGTGCTGTTATAGGAAGGATATTATTAAATTGGAGCGGATTCAGAAGAGACTAACCGGGATGTTGCCATGAATGGAGGGATTGTGTCACAAGGAGAAACTGGATAGGCTGGGTTGCTTTTTCACTAGAGCGTAGGAGGTTGATGGATGAACTTAGAGGTTTATAAAACCATGAAGCGTGTAGACAAGGTGAATGGCCGGGGGTGGGGTGGGGGGGGGGAGTTTTTCAAGACCTGGGTGCATACAATTTGAAAATAGATGTGAAAGGTTTAAAAAGTAAATTGGGGATTTGTTTTTACTTTTACATGTGTGAAGTGAACTCCCAGAAAAAGAGGCAGCTGTGAATACAATTACAATGTTTAAAAGACATTTAGACAAGTACATAAATAGGAAATGTTTGGATGAATGTGGACCAAGCGGAGGGAGGGGCGATTAGATTAGTTGGGAATTATGGTCGACACGGAATGGTTTAACCACAGGGTCTGTCTCTGTTCTGTATCACTTTATGACTTTAACTCTCACTATCTTTGTGAATTCCTCCATGCTCACAACTCCCCAGATCACTGTCATCTCATCCAGGCTAAACTCTTCCTTATCTCTAGAAATCCTCTCTAGCCTCAGAACCATCGCTATCTCTGGTATCACAAACATCTCAATCTCTGTAACGTCCTCCAATCTCCTCCTGTCTCATCACCCTCACGATCTCTAATCTTGACAACCCCCACAAATCTCTCCTTCTCCACAGTAAACACTGATGCCACACGTTTAGTATCCCCCCCAAAACCCCATCTCCTGCATCTTCACACATAGGCTGCCTTGTTGATCTTTGAGGTGGCCTATTCTCTCTCTAGTGACCCATTTGCTCTTAATGTATTTCTAAAAACCCTTTCCCTATTCGCCAAAGCGGTCTCCTGTCCCCTTTTTGCATTACTGATTTTACTCTTAAGTATATACCACTTGCCTTTATACTCAAAGGATGTTTGTGATTTTTGGATTGGAATAAATGCGAAATATTACATCTTGATAAAACAAACGAAGGCTGGACTTAGACTGATTAAAAGTTGGGCCTCGGATAGTGATATGGAACAAAGAGACCGAGGGGTTCAGATCTTTGAACTATGTGTCACATGCAGACAGGGTGGTTCAGAAGCAGTTTAGCACATTTGCCTTCATTGCTCAGATCTTTGAATATAGGAGTTAGGACGTTATGTTGAGGTTGTACAGGATGTTGGGGAGGCCTCTTCTGGAATACTGTGTCTAGTTCTGGTTGTGCTGTTATAGGAAGGATGTTATTAAATTGGAGCAGGTTCAGAATAGATTTACCAGGATGGTGATGGGAATGGATGGTTTGAGTTATAAGCAGAGTCTGGATAGGCTGGGTCCTTTTTCACTGGAGCACAGGAGGCTGAGGGGTGACCTTATTAGAGGTTTATAAAATCTTGAAGAGTTTCGGTAATGCGAACAGCAGGTGCCCTTTCCAGGAGGGGGCACGATTCAAGATTGGGGACATACGTTTCTCACGTTAAAAAGTAAAGCTTAAAAAAGAAGTTCCGGATTTTATTTTTTGTTTCTGCACTGAGAGTGGTTCACATGTGGAATAAACTTGCAGAGGACATGGTAGATGTGAATGCAATTACAATTTCAGGGTGGCACAGTGGCTCAACGGTTAGCACTGATAACTCTCAGCGCCAGGGACACAGGCTCAATTCCTGTATTGGGTGACTGTCCATGTGGAGTTTGCATATTCTTCTCCATGACAGCGTGGGTTCCTCCAGGTGCTCCCGTTTCCTCCCACAATCCACAGATGTACGGGGAGGTGAACTGGCCGTGCTCAATTGCCCATAGTGTTCAGGGATGATTGGGTTGAGTGAATTAGTCAGGTGTAAATATAGAGCAAAAGGGTAGGGGAATGGAATTCTAATAGGGAAAAAAAAACATTTGGACCCGTATATCAATAGGGAATGCTCGGATGGACTTGGATCAAGTGGAGGCAGGTGTGATTAGTTCAGTTCGAATTTATGGTCGACACGGACTGGTTGGACCACAGGGTCTGTGTCGATGCTGTGTAACTTTATGACTCGTTATCTCTATAAATTCCTCTATGTTTGGAACTCTGCCTATCAGTGCCACCTCATCCAGCCTTTCAAATCCTCCTCATCTCTATAATTCCACTCCAGCCTCAATATCCAAAAACCTCTATCACAAAATATCTCTATCTCTGTAACATCCTCCATCCTCACAATCCTTTCCAACTTGCAACTCATCCAGCTTCATTATCCTCCCCATGTCTAATCCCCTCCAGTCTCTAAAAGCTCTGCTATATGTGCCTTTCGTTATTTCCAGCTTTCAGGATGCCCAATGTTTATTTCTCACTTGATAATGGCCCTTTACAATTCCTGCGCTGAGCTTCTGAATTTCCTCTTAAACCTCTGCGTCTCACTTTCCTCCCAAGAAAATCGACCAATCACATGTCATCTATTCTAGTATTACCTTTTCTGACCTGATGTCCAAAGGAGCCTGTCATATTCTTATAATATACATCTCAGCGGTAAACAGAACAGAAAAACGCTCTGGTGGTCCATCGAGTCTGTGAGAAAGAAAACTACCACCGAACTATCCTCATCTATTTTCCAGTACTTGTGGAAAAGTGTCATCTATCATGGCATAGCAAGTGCACACTAAATACATCTCAAATGTTTTGGGGATTTGTGTCTCCCACCCTCACAGACAGTGAGGTTTAGTGCAACTGTTGCTCAATGATGACATCACCCACAGGAACACAGAGCAGCTGGGTCTGTGCAAACCAGAGATCGCCCACACATTGGAAAGGATGGCAGGGTCCCTGAGAGGGGGCACAGGAGAGTTACCAGGATGGTTCAAGGAATGGGGGATTTTAGTTGCAGGGACATGGGTGTTGTTCATACATATCAAGAATATCCATCTATAATAGATGGACTCTCATTCTCAACCTCTCCCCTTGCTTGGGCTGTGGTAACCTTCAGGTTAAACCACCACCAGACATCTCTCCCTAATAAGAGAGCAGCCCTATGGTCTGGTAGGACAATACTGACTTTACCTTTTAGACAGTGATGCCACTGTGCATCGGGGGTGGAGAGAGGGAATGCTGAAGGTGGTGGATGGGGCACCACTCAGGCACAGTGCTTTGTCCTGGAGGATGTTCGCTTTCTTTAATACTGTTGAGGGCTGCACTGATGCAGGCAAGTGGAGAATGTTCCAACACGATCCTGATGTGTGCCTTACAGAGAGCAAACAAACACTGGGGAATCAGGGGTTTGTGGAAACTGAGATTGTTCTCCTTGTAGCAAAGGAAATTGAGGGGAGCTGAGAGGCAAGTGCTTACAAAACATATACATCAGGATGTTAAACCTTACACTCATCAATTCATCATAAATGGATTACTGGACATATATTGAAGATTTCGGGGAGATCGATTGACAGGGTGGTTTGATTCAAAGGAGAATTTTTATGCAGAAAATGGAATTGAGCTGGAACAAAATACTCACACACAGTGCAAATATCCAGGTCCTGATGAATGGAGTAATTCAATCAGAGTTTGGCGTTACAATTACTGAGATTCCTATCTGAATATCCACCTGTAGTATCCTGTAATACAAGTTTATAAAATCTGTCACTGTCAGGTCAGGTTAGAAACTCACACCATCCCCTCCTCCTGGGCCAGGATGACTGTACACATCACCCCTTGTGGAGACCAGCAGTCAGTTCAGGGGGAAATCTGTGTGGGTTTCTATGTGTTTCCACCTTGGGACTTCATGTGACTGAACAGGGCAGATCTTTGACACATGGAAGAGAATGTTCCAAGAGTCAGTGAGATACGGACAGCAGGATTTTCTTCCTTTTCTTTCCTTCCGTGCTGCCGCTGTGCCTCATCAATAAGACATGGGGGGTGAAAGTCTCATGCAGCTTGATGGGCAAGTTCTGACCAATGGGCAGCAAGATCCTCCCAATCATTCCAAAGAGTCTCTCTGAAAAGACAGCAACTCAGCATGCTTCCCACTGGCCGGTGCTCCCTGGAAAGGTTGAGAAGAATGAGGGGGGAATCTCCGAGAAAATTCAGACCAGTTTACTTCCAAAAGGATTATAAACTGTTTACAGAGAGGGATTCGTTGGAGACGTGGACACCAAGTTGGCAAATGGAGCATAACTTGGGATAATGTGAAGTTGTTCATTTTGAAGGAGTTAATAAAAGAACAATGGACTATTTAAATGGTAGAAACTGTAGAAAACTGCAACACAAAAGAGACCAGGAGGTAATCGTGCAGGAAACACAGAAAGCCAGCACACAGTTACAACAGGTCATCAGGAAGGGAGATGAAACGTTGTTCCTTGTTTGAAGGGATTTGCAGTATAAGAGTTTGGAGTATATACCTGAGAGCAACTTTATAAAGTGAGACTACATATGGAGTAATGAGAGACGTTTTGGACCCTTTATATAAGGAAAGACATCACTTCATCGGAGGCATTTAGAGAAGATTGACTGGGATGATCCCTGGTTTGCAGGGACTCTCTTTTACGAAAAGGCTGAAGAAGTTGGGACTCGACTCATTGGATTTGGGGGAGAATGAGAGGGGATCTTATTGAAACACATTGGCTTATTAAGGGGTATGACAGGGTAAATACTGACAGGATGTGTCCCATCATGAGGGAACCTGGAACCAGACTCTGGGTCAGTTGCAGAATCAAGGGTTCTGTTTTAGATTTGTCAACTTTAATGCAACACAGACATGGGTAAGGGGTTTCAATAGCAATGGAGCTGGGGTGAGGTGGAGAAAAACAACATTTTAGAGATTGGAGTTCCTGGTGTTTGCGATTGTGTAGATGTCTGATCAGAAGATCACCTTGGGGTCAGAATATGAGAGTAATATTATGAAGAGTGTAGTTCTGCCTCAGGCATTTCCCAGTGAGAGGGAGGGGCTCAGCAGTAAGGGAAGGGAATTTGTAATAGCAACTGAAGGCAATGGGTTTAACCATTGCAGTGTTTCATTGGAGAAAATTGCAGCCAATCGAGTTGTAGGCGTGTGGTAAGCAGTTTGATGAATGAGTAACAGTGGAGCAATGGAGAGGGATGATAGGGAGAGAGAGCTGGGCATTGTCAGTGTACATGGGAAACCAATACGATGTCACCTCCTGGCAGTATGTAGGTGAGATACAGGAGGGGACAAAGATAGATCCTGGATGGACACCACATATGAGGAATTCAGAAAGGAAAGGGAGAGTGGAGATGGAGCAGGATTTTCCAACAACCTTGAGGTCAAATATTCGTTTTTAGCAGAATTGGAGAGAAGGTCATAACCAGAAAAGACAGACAGAACAACGAACAATATTTGTGAATGGGTGAGGGGGAGTGATGAGGAGAAACCAGACTCCAAAACTGCTATTTCTACATCAGTGACATCACCCAACTCCACCCTAGTCTCAGCTCATTTACTGAAATACTCGTCCATCCCTGTGTTATCTCCAGACTTCATTATCCAAACACACTCCTGGCCAGCCTCCCACATTCAACTTACATATAATCTCAAGAGTATCTAAAACCCTACTGCCCAAGTGCTCACTTGTACCAAAACTTGTTGATTCATCAAAAGGCTCCTATTAACAAGCAACAATTTAAAATTCTCACCCTTGATGTAATTCCTGGCTGTAAACATCCCTGTCTCCCTGCACCACACAACCTGAGAGACCTCGACAACTCAATTTCTTTCAGACTCCCAAAGATGCATTTATTCATTGCTTCACCAGTCTGGCTGTTTCGACAGGGTCATGGGAACACAGTCTGGAATTCGCACCCTAACCCTCTCAGACTTGCTTTCCTCAAAACCTGCTTATTTGACAATATTTTTGATCACCTGACCTAATATCCCCATCTGTGGCCTTATGTCAGAAATTCTCAATTTCTGTGAAATTATAAAAATGATAAAAATACAAACTATTGCTGATTTGCATACACATTGTCAACTCTTCACTGTCGCTGAGTGAATAATCTGTAACATCTCTTACCCAAGAACATTGTGGGAGCACCTTCACCACACGAACTGCAGCTGTACAAGGAAGTCAAACATCACCCTCTCCACAGGCAATGGGACTCTGGCATTAATCACTGGTGGCTGTGGACAGAGAAACAGTTGATATTTCAGGGAGTGCTAAATGCATTACAGGAAGTAAGAATGTTGCAGAATTTGATGGTCAGAAATGGAAGGAAAATGCACTCTTTTGTTGAAAAAAAAAAGATTTATTCACTGGCAAAGATACTGTGGAAAATTTAGTCCGTTTAGAGAGCAGCACATTGTCAGGGGTTGGGCAGTAGAGGAAAATTAACTTACAAAAGGTCTGTGAAAGTAACAGTAAAACACTAAACAAGCCAAACAGCCTGTGTCCAAAGACTTTAACTCCCCTTCCTGCTCCACCAAGAACATGCAGGTCCTGGGCCTCCTCCACCGCCAAATGCCAGGCATCTGATGCCTGGACGAAGAACGCCTCATCTTCTGTGTTCGGATCCTCCAACCAGATGGGATCAATGTGGATTTCACCAGTTTCCTCATTTCCACTCCCCCTACCTTATCCCAGATCCAGCCTTCCAACTCAGCACCGCCCTCTTGACCCGTCCTACATGTCCATCTTCCTTCCCACTGATCGGTTGCTGCCTGACCTGCTGTGTTTTTCCAGCATCACACTTTTTGACATTGAAAACATCCTGACTCTGACACTGCGTAAATCCTGCCCTCTCACTTCCTGCCAGGGAAGGCTGCGCATGCGTCCCCCTGCAGCTTGCCCCTTACAAAGTCGACGGCTACACACGTGTCCCGTGGATCACTGCCCCCAAGAAGGATGGCGTGATCACTCACAATTTCACCATTTTCCGGTTTGCCACAAACACGGGCCTGGGATTTTCAAATTTGTGTTTTCCGATGTGCACTAAGTTCTGTAAAACGTCTCAGCCCATTCCATTAAAATTTCCTTCTCTTCCTGGTCAATAGGTCATTCCATAACCGTGCCCTGCACCTTCACACATTTCCAATGGCTTGGTCCCAACAACACTGTGCTGCCAGTGAAGCTTATCACGTGGTTGAGTATAGCCACGCCCCTCATTCACTCAGATTTGTTGGAGGACCAACTGGCACTGCCTGGTCTTCCAGTCCCGTCTCCATCATCTTATTCGTCCTGCACTGAGATCAATCACCAGAGGCCCATTATGGGCTGGAGCATGCTCAGTGCTTCCTGCTTTTGCTGCTGTTCATCAGGTATAAGAGAGAGAGGGCTCATTCCTGTTTCTCCTGATGTCAGACAATAACAACAACTACCTGCATTGTATGGAGCCTTTCACATTGACAAATCCCGAAAAGTGTTTCACGAATGCTGGAAACGTTGATTAAAGAGAAAAACTTTAAGATACATCTTTGAGGAGTTCAGAGGGTGTTAGGAAGGATATTGAAGAAGTTTTATTTTTTATGATTAGATTACTTAGACAAACCGCCTAAAGAGCAACCCACTCAGACCCATTCCCCAACATCTAACACTGTGGCAATTTAGCATGGCCAATTCACCTAACCCGCACGTTTTTGGAATGTGGGAGGAAACCGGAGCACCCGGAGGAAACCCACGCAGATACGGGGAGAATGAGCAAACTCCGCACAGACAGTTGCCTGAGGCGGGGATAGAACCCGGGTCTCTGGCACTGTGAGGCAGCAGTGCTAACCACTGTGCCACTATGCCGCCCATCTGCAGCTCTGTCCTCTGCAGCTCCAATCATACAGTGATGTCTGTGGGAAACAGCTTACAACGGAGACAGTTAGTGGCAAACCATAGTTTAGCAACCTCATGTCCTAGCCCCCCCCCTACCCACACCCCAGTCCTTGTTCTCACAGCCTGCCATTACACACTACCTATGGTTAGCCACTAACAGTCTCCATTAACAGCTAGTTGCCCTCCCCCAGCCAGATCGTTGTCCACTCCTTTATCCAACCCTTCTTCTCACTCTATCCCCACCTATCCTTTACTCCTTACATCGTCCCCTAAACCCTACCTGCTGCATATAAACTGATCTTTTTTTCTCAGTATCTGTTCTGAGGAAGGGACACTGGGTCTGAAACTTTAACTCTGATTTCTCTTCACAGATACTGCCAGACCTGCTGAACTTTTCCAGAACCTCCTGGTTGTTGTTTCTGATTTACATCTTCCTCAGTTCTTTTGGTTTTAATTTCCCAGGAGTTTGTAATTCAGGTCCAACAGCCTCTGTCCCAGTCTCTGCTGTCTCTCCCAACCCCAAACAGTGACACTGCACCTGCACAGCTCATGGACAGGTGTTGTCTTGCTGGCCACACCCCTCATTCATTCCCATTGGTTGCAGGACCACACAGCCTCTCCTCCCATTGGTCTGGAGCTGCCGTCAATCAGCGAGGCCCCATTGTGATGAGAGTGGAGGGCTAATCCCTCTCTCTGCCCTGGGATGAGCTTCATCATTCACAGTGAATGGGGCTGTATCACAGAGCACAGGGCCTGGGGGCTATTCAGCCCATTGGGGCTGTACTCACTCCCTCTGGAGATGCTGCAAATCTGTCCCAAGTCCCCTTCTATTTGCCCACAGTCCCCCAAATCTTTCCTTAAAAATTAAAATTCCAATTCTGTTTCAGAATACCTGCTGAATCTGTGTCGTTCAGACTGTTCCAAATGCTCAGAACTTACTGAATACAATAATGTTCATATTTTCACTTTGTATTATTTGCCAATTACTTGACAGTAGTTACTAAACGTTATGACAGTGTTAACAATTCCTCTCTCTAGACAAATTCAAGACCTTGGAACCAAATCTGCACCTGGTCAAAATCACTGCTGCACCTTCTCAGCTCCAAGGACAATTTACTGTGCTGCAGCTTGCTTTCCACAAAAGAGGAACGCATCTTAGTTTATTAACGTCATAGACATATACAGCACAGAATCAGAACTTCGGTCCAATTCATCCATGCCAACTAGGAATCCTAAACTACTGGAGTCCCATTTGCCAGCTATCCATCAAAACCCTTCCTGTTCACGTACCCAATCGGATGCCTTTTAAATGTTGTGATTTTTCAGCCTCCACTACTTCATCTGGCAGCTCATTCCATACACACACCACACTCAGCTTGAAAACGTTGCCCTTAGAGCAACGATTTAAAAGTAATCTATCAACCATGTGCTCTAGTTTTGGACCCACCTAACCTCAGGAAAAAGAACCCCAGCTGCTCACCTTATCTATGCCCCTCGTGATTTTATAAATCTCCATGAAGTCACCTCTCAGTCTTGGACTCACCAGGGAAATTAACCCCAGCCTATTCAGCCTCTCCCTGTAGCCCAAGTCCTCCAAACCTGGCAACGTTTTTCTAAATCTTATCCGAACCTTTTCACGTTTCACAACATCCTTCCCAGAACAGGGAAATTCAAACTGAAAATAGAATACGAGAAGTGGCTTAATCAATGTCTTTTAAATGTTGTAATTGTACTAGCCTCCACCCCATCCCTTGGCAGCTCACTCCAAACATGCACTGCCCTTAAACTGTCCAACTCTGGCAAAGTCCTTGCAAACATTTCCTGAAAAGTTTCAAGTTTCACAACATCATTCCTGGAACAGGGAGATTGGAACTGAAAACAGAATTCCAGAAGAGCCTTAATCAATGTCCTGTACAACTACAACATGACAGAGACCATAACAAACGCTGCATTCACTCCCTTGCCCATCTGTGACTCTACTTTCAAGGAACTATGAACCTGCACTCCAAGGTCTCTTTGTTCAGCAAGACTCTCCAGGACCTTACCAGTAAGTGTATAAGTCCTGCCCTGATTTGCCTTTCCAAAATCCAACAGCTAACATTTATCTAAATTGAACTCTATCTGCCATTCCTTGCTCCACTGGCCCATCTGATCAAGATCCTGTTGTATTCTGAACTAACCTTCTTCGCTGTCCACTACACCTCCAATTTTGGTGTCTTGTGTAAAGCTACTAACCATACTTCATATTCACATCCAAGTCATTTATTTAAGGATCCAATATCGATCCTTGTAGCACACTGCTGCTCACAGTCCTCCAGTCCACAAAGCAAATCTCCATCATCACCCTCTGTCTCCTACCATCAAGCCAGTTTCGTACCCAAATGGCTTGTTCTCCCTTCATTCCATGTTATGTAACCTTGCTAACCAATCTGATTTGTGGAACCTTGTTGAATGTCCATATAAACAACGTTCACAGCCTGGTTTAATCAATTTTCTTTGTCACTTCAAAACATTCAGTCAAGTTAGTGAGACACGATTGTGCACGAACAAAGCCACATTGACAACAGGAGAAAGGAGGACTGCAGATGCTGGAGATCAGAGCTGAAAACGTGTTGCTGGAAAAGTGAAGCAGGTCAGGCAGCATCCAAGGAACAGGAGAATTGACGTTTTGAGAAGGGCTGATGCCCGAAACGTCGATTCTCCTGTTCTTTGGATGCTGCCTGACCTGCTGCGCTTTTCCAGCAACACATTTTCAGCTCCACATTGACAACAGTCAATGATTATTCCTTACTTTTCCAAATAGATGGATATCCTGTCCCTCAGAATCCCTTCCAACAACTTGCCTGCCACTGACTTCAGGCTCACTGTTTTCTTGTTCCATGGCCTCTCCTTACCACCTTTTTAAAATAATGGCACCTCACCTGTAACTATCAATGATACAAATACCTCAGGAGAGGCCCAACAGTCACTTCCCTAGATTTCCAGAAAGTTCCGGGATACATCTGATCAGGTCCCAGGGCTTTATCCAACTTGATGCGATTCAAGACATCCAGTAACACCTCCACTGTAACATGGATACTTTTCAAGTTCTCTCTGTTTATTTCTACAACCTCTCGAGCTTCCATATCTTTCTCCAGTAAAAAGGACGTGAAATATTTGCATATCTTCCCCACACCCCGGTGGTTCCATAAGCAGCCTCGTTAATCTTTAAGGGGTCCTATTCTATGGTCCAGTTCATCTTTTGTCTGTGATATATTTGTTTAATCTCTTTGGATTCTACTTAAACCATTTCCTGAAGCTATTTCATGTCAAACAGCATCAGCAGCAAGCAACAGAGCTAAACGATCCCACAACCAATAGATCAGATCGGAGCTCTGCAGTTCTGCCACTACCAGTTGTGAATGGTGATGGACAATTAAACAACTCACTGGAGGAAGCATCACAGATATCCCCACCCTTACTGATGGAGGGGCCTCACACACCCATGCACCAGATAAGATGATAGCATTTGCTGCAATCTTCAGCCGGAAGTGCAAAGTGGGATGATCCATCTTAACCAGTGGTTTCTAACATCACAGATGTGAGTTTTAAGCCAGTTTGATTCAGTTTGAATAACATCAAGAAATGGTTAAGTAGTGCAAAGGCTACGTGCCCTGCCAATATTCAGGCAATAATACTGATGGTTTGTGCTCCAGAACTTGCCACCCACCAAACCAAGTACCGCTCCAGCACTGGCATCTACCGACAATGTGGAACATTGCCCAGGGATGTTCAACACAAAAACACAGGGCAACCCAACCCAGGCAATTTCCATCTATCAGTCCACACTCGATCAGCAGTAAAGTGATGGAAGATGTCATCAACAGGGCTACCAAGCAGCAGCTGCTTAGCAACAGCCAGCTGAGCGACACTCATTTTAGGCTCCACCAGGGCCACTCAGCTCCCAATTGTGTTACCGTCCTGATTCACAACCTGACAACTAACTGAATCCCAGAGGCGAGGTGAGGGTGACAGACTAGTCCCACTCCAAGATCACTATTTCTAGCTGATTCTACCCTTGTCTCAGCTCATATACTCTCATCCACCTTGTGTTATCTCCAGACTTCAGTATCCAAACACACTCCTGGCCAGCTTCCCACATTCAATCTCCCTGAAATCTTAAGAAAAACTAAATCTCTGCTGCCCAAGTGCTCCCTCGTACCAAAACTTGTTGATGCATCAAAAGGTTCCTATTCATAATCAACAACATAAAGCCACAGAGATGTACAGCATGGAAACAGACCCTTCAATCCAACCCATCCATGCTGACCAGATATTCCAATCCAATCTCGTCTCACCTGCCAGCATCCGGCCCACATCCATCAATTTAAAATTCTCACCCTTGTTTTAATTCCTGGTTGTGATCATCCCTAGCTCGCTGCATCACACATCCTTGAAGAACTCGACAACCCATTCTGTTTGAGACTCCCAATGATCTGTTAATTCATTACCTCACCTGCGTGGCTACTTTTACAGTTGTCAAAGCAACATTTTCTGAAATTCGCAGCCAAAACCTCACAGGTCTGCTTTCCCCCTTTAAGACATTCCTCAAAGCCTGCTGATTTGGCAATGCTTTTGGTCACCTGACCTAATATCATCAGTCTCTGACCTTATGTCTAAAGTTCCCAATAATATTTTGGTGAAATTATAAGCATGATGATAAAACTACAAACTGTTCTTGATTTGGACATTACCTTCAAATCATCACTATTGCTGTAATGAATACTCTGTAATGTCTCTTACCCAACCACATTGTGGGAGCACCTTCACCTCACAAACTGCAGCTGTACAAGAAAGTCAAACATCACCCTCTCCACAGGCAACAGGGCTTTGGCATTAATCACTGGTTTCTGTGGAAGGAGAAACACAGTTGATGTGTCAGGAAGTGCAAAACAGATTACAGGGAATGAAAATGGTGCAGAATTTGATAGCCAGAAATGGAAGGAAAATACACTTGCTTATTGGAAAAATAATTCTTGACTGTTAAAGATTTTTCAGAAAAAAATTAATAAGCAGCACATGGTCGGGGCTGGGCGGCAGTGAAAAATTAACTTCCAAAAATGCCTGTAAAAGTAATCGTAAAATACTAAACAGATCACAAATACACCCATTGTCAATATCTAGCTTGCTCAGAATCGAACAAAGTGCTCATAAGGGAGCCCAGGGATGAAGCAGAGTTGTATAAGCTGTTATGATCCCACAGTCATAGAGATGTATAGCACCGACACAGACCCTTCGGTTTAACTCATCCATGCCAACCAGGTATCCGTACCTAATCTATTCCCATTTGCCAACACTTGCCCCATATCCCTGTAAACGCTTCCTAATCAGATCATGTGTCTATTTAGATGCCTTTAACATGTTTTAATTGTACTAGCCTCCACCACTTTCTCTGGCAGCTCATTCCACCCACTGCATGAAAGTGTTTTCCTTTAGGCCCCTTTGAATTTTTGCCCCGTTCACCCTAAGGCAATGTCCTCTACTTTTGGACACCACTACTCCAGGGAAAACACCTTGTTCATTTACCCTGTTCATACTCCTCATGATTGTATAAACCTCCATAACATCACCGCTCAGCCTATGGCACTCCAGGGAAAACAGCCCCAGCCTTTTATGCCTCATCCTGTAGCTCAAATCCTCCAACCCTAACAACATCCTTGTAAGTCTTTTATGAAACCTTTCAAGTTTCACAGCACCCTTCTGATAGGAGGCAGGCCAGAACTGCACACAATATTCCAAAAGTGGCCTAACGAATGTCCTGTACAGCAACATGACCTCCCACATCCTATATTCAATGCTCTAGCCAATAAAGGAAAATACACTGAACACCTTCTTCATCATCCTATCTACCTGCAACTTGACTTGCAAGGACTATGAATCTGCAGTCCAAGGTCTCTTTGTTCTGCAAACGTTTCCAGGGCCTTGCCATTCAGTGTATAAGTCCTGGGCTAAAAAACGTGTTTCTGGAAAAGCACAGCAGGTCAGGCAGCATCCAAAGATCAGGAGAATCGACATTTCGGACATGAGCCCTTCTTCAGGAATCCTGAAGAAGGGCTCATGCCCGAAATGTCGATTCTCTTGATCTTTGGATGCTGCTTGACCTGCTGTGATTTTCCAGAAACACGTTTTTCTGATCTCTGATCTCCAGCATCTGCAGTCTTCACTTTCCCCTAGTGTATAAGTCCTGCCCTGACTTGCTTTTCCAAAATACAGCATCTCACATTTATCTAAATTAATCCGTATCTGATCAATACCTCACTGTAACCTGAGGTAACCTTCTTCACTATGCACAACACCTCCAATTTTGAATGACCTGCAAACTCAGTTACGATAGCAAGCCATTTAAATGAATGACGAAACAAATCCAGAAATAAACATCCATTTCTCTGAGTTTGAATGTGCTCTGTGTAAATCCTGCCCAATGACTCTGTACCAGAGAAAGGCTGCACATGCGCCTGGCTGCACCTTGCCCCCTACAAAGATGGCGGCTGCGCACGTGTCCAGTGAATCGTTGCCCCGAATAAAGATGGCGGTGCTCACTCAGGCCTGCAGCCGCGCTGAGGCAATTTCCCGTTGACTACAAACACGGGACTGGGACGTTCAAATTTGTGTTTTCCGACGAGCACAATTTATTTGTAAAACCTCTCCGCTCATAGCAACACAGTTTTTCTCCCGTTTCCCCCGGTTTATTTATTTCTTTCCTTACCGTATCCTTTCGCTCCATAACTTCCTGAGTATTCATTACAGCGACTCGCCGCTGTGGGCGAGGGTGATCACGTGGTTTGTCTAGTTCTGCCCCTAGTTCACTTTGATTGGTTGGAGGACCAACCTTCCGCCGGGTCCTCCAGTTCCGCCCACCGTCCTTTCATTGGTCCGGTGCTGACATCAATCACCCTCGGGTCCCTTTGTTGGCTCGAGCATGCACTGTGCGTCCTGCTTTCGCTGATATGTTGGATAATGTGATTGGAGAGTTCACTGAGGGGAAGGATCCCTTTGTGTGAGCTCTGCAGTAGATTTCCTTTATTCATGGAGGGAATTGCCTTCCTACTCATGACTGCATAGCTGTGATTGATGAATCAATGCCAAATGATCCAGTACATAAACACACCATTTTCACAACATCTGAGATCTTCAGCACATTGTATCACACTCTTCTTTGGAGATAAAAAAAGCATGAAATGGAGCCTCAAGGAATCAGAACAGGAATAGGGCATTCATTCCCTTCGACTTGTTCCCCCATTCTATCAGATCATGGCTGGGCCAACCCAGACCTCAACATCTCTTTTATGCTTGATCCGCATATCCCTCAACTGCTCAATATTTCAAAAATCTATCTGGCCTCTTTTAGAATAATTTGAGACAGAATCATAAATTCCCTACTGTGTGGAAACAGGCCCTTCAGCCCAACAAGTCACACTGACCCTCTGATGACTAACCCAACCAGATCCATTCCCCTTCCACATTTAACTTTCACAATTTTTTGGGCTAGAAAATTCTAGCCATTCACTGAGAGAAAAAAAATTCTTTACATTTTTTACAAAATGAATGTTCCCTTATGTAATGTTTAGTTTGAGACTTCATTGGTGCTAGAAGATCGAGTCAACATCTACCCTGTCAAGCTCCTCAGAACCTTGTTTCCATAAGATCACCCCTTATATTATGTGGGTGGCACAGTGGTTAGCACTGATATCTCACAATGCCAAAGACCTGGGTTTAATTCCTGCCTCAGGTGACTCTCTGTGTGGAGTTTGCACGTTGTCTACGTGGGTTTCCTCCGGGTGCTCCGGTATCCTCCCACAATCCAAAAAAAGTGCAGGTTAGGTGAATTGGCAATGCTAAATTGCCTGTAGTGTTAGGTGAAGGGGTGAATGTTGGGGAATGGATCTGGGTGGGTTGTGCTTCGTCAGATCGGTGTGGACTTGTTGGGCCAAAGTGCCTGTTTCCACACTGTATGTAATCTGTTTGTCGAGATTCTATTGAATAATGACCTAACCTGTTTAGCTATTCTTGATAGGTCAACCTTTTCATCCTTGAAGCGGCTAGCTGAATTTTTTTTGAATTGTCTCCAATACTGGTTTATCCCTTATTAAATATGGGAGCTAACATTGTGTACAGTACTCCAAGTGAGGTCTCAGCAACAGCCAGTGTGGTTAACCAATCCTCACTCCATGCAAATAGGTTACCCCTGACACAGTGAGCTCCTGTATTATGCAATTAACTTTTCTATAGCACCTTATCATATGCATTTTTTAAAACCCAAATACAGAACATCATTGGATTGCCCTTTATCAGCCCTGCTTGTTATCTCCTAAATGAACTGTTGCAAATTTGTCATAGTGTCTCTTTCACAAAACCCAGTCTACAATGTTAAATGATAAGCTTTTCTAAATGTCCTGCTATTTATTACTTTAATATTCGACTCTGCCATATTACAAACACAGACATTAAACTAACTAATCTATAGTTTCCTGATTTCTGTCTCCCTTCCCTTCTTGAACAGGTGCATCAATCCACTGGATTTTTCCTGTATCCCCTGATTCTGGAATATTCCAATTGATGCCTTGAATATCTCTGCAGTCAGTTGCCCTAAAAGTGTTTGATCCAGGCCATTAGGTCCTGTCTGCCTTTAGTCCTATTAGTTGGTCAATACTTTGTCCCTTGTGACAAAACTGTTATAACATTTTTCTACTCATGATTAACTTGCTTATTTGCTACCTTTAGGATGATAACGGTATCCTCCTTCATGAAGATCAATGTAAAATATCGGTTTAAATTATCTGCTGTTTCCTTGTACCCATGATCAATTCCACAGTCAGAACCTCCAAGGGTTCGATGCTGACGTTAGATACTCAATTTTTATATACCTGTACAACTCTTGTCATTCATTTTTGTTTCTTGTCAATTTAATTACATGATCAGTTTTCTCCCTTTTTAGTCATCCGCGGCTATGTCATTCTTTTCCTTGTGGGTACTGCTCTTGACTGCCTTTGTTACCCACGGGCGGTTCACCTTTCTCTTCGCGTTCTCCTTTTTGCTTCAAATTAACTTTTGCTAAGAATTATGTAAAACAAAACTCATCATATTACAGTGACTGAGCATGTGATTTTTTTTAAACATTGGATGCCTTAATGTTCTCATTGGGTTTTGCTGTTTCAAAGAAGATCTGAGATCAGCTGCAAAGGAAGTGACAGCTGATTCGCTGTTAATTTCCAAAATTAATTTGAATACTTGCAAAAAGAAATTGTTTGTATTACTGTGAGAGCAGGGATCTAGCCAAATACCTATTTTAAAAAGGTAGCACAGTTGTGATGGGTTGAAGAGGGGCCTCCGATTTCAAAAGCACAATGTGATCCAAGTTGTCTTCTAATCTGTGCTGTACTAATTCTTTCTGATTGAGATGACTGGGTTGGCATGTGCGCAGGTTGTAGCAGGATCTCTGACTGCCACAAACCGATCTGGGGGAACAGCTCCTGTGTCAGTGACAGTGCTGTTGGACTAATAGAGGCAACAACATTCAGACTTCACGAAGCAACTGCGAACCAGGGCTGCAAACCCACAATTCAAAGAACTGCAGGTTAGGTGAATTGGTTATGCTAAATTGCCATAGTGTCCAGCGATGCACAGTTTCAGCGCATTAATCAGGGGTAAACATTGAGGAATAGGTTTGGTTGGGATACTCTTTGCAGGGTTGGTGTGGATTTGTTGGGCTGAAGGGCGTGTTTCCACAACGTAGGGATTCCTTGCTATGAGTAATTTTGGGGATCTAACAGAATCCTGGAATTCAGAGGGTTCACTGTTAGTTAAAATAGTATTGTGCACTCAGCTTATGCTACCTTGTGAAGCAGTTTGAGGTCGACTGCTCTGTGCAATTCCACAGAACAGATGCTCTGGAACCAATCATGGAACAGCTATTTTAGACCTGATAATATGATTGATTAATGAGCTCAATGTAAAAGACCCTTTTGGTAAGATGCAATACAGCATGATAGAATCGAGCTTTAGGGTGAGGAATTTGACTCTTCAACTAGTATCTAAACTTAAAGGCAGTGACAAGGGGATGAGGTAGTAGTTCGCTAAACTGGAATGGGACTCTAGTTAGAATGTCAAAGCAGAAGAATATATTCAGTTATTTTATTATTCTCAACAATATATATTAACTTGTAAAAGAAATGCACGATGAACAGCGGTGCATAGCTGAGGGAATTATGAGTGACATCAAATTGAAAGAAAAGATGTACAAAACTGCAAAGATGATGGTAGACAAGAAAGTTTAAAAATTTCAAACTATCGAAGGATGAACAAAACAACAGATGGAAGATATTTTGTCCCTTGTCAGAGAGACTGTTGTAACATCTTTGCTCCCCTTAATACCTTGCTTATTTCCCAGCATTAGGATGGTAACAGCATCTTCCGGATTAGTAAAATAATTGGGCAAATTAACCCACCAGTCACTCAGCCTAAAACACAGTGCTCTTGTGATTCTGTGGTAGTGTCTCCAACTTTGAGCCAGAAGGCCTGGAACTGTCCCACCTCCAGAGGTGTCATAATGCATTGAAATAGTTTGATTGGGAAAGCAATACTGAGACAAACTTCAGTAATTTAATGGACAATCTTGATGGTCTCTGAAAAATCCAAACTTGACTGATTTGTATCCTCACCTGAGGCCTGATCTCAATTAATCTGCCTCATTTAAATGGAATTGCCTTTTCTTGTGTTGAATATAATTGAAGTTTGCCCTGTCTGCATGCCCCCTTGTGCAAAACATGTTGCAATCTGTCAAAGAATAAGATTGAAAACTCAGATCAGCTGATAACCTGTTCAAGGGCTTAAACCAGTGGCCTTTTCCACTGGGACAGTAGGCGCTACAAAATTGTTCCCATTTCCCATTAAACTGAGACAGGTGGTGGTGAGCTTCCTGGAATGTCTTTCACTGAAACATTTTTGAATTAAAATAAATTACTTTGGTTGCGGTGCAATTGAATTTAGAGATTTAGTGGGGAGTATCGACTGTCATTTCTTCATTTCATCGCAGAAGGAATGAGAGCAGCCCAACGCCAGCCGAAACTGCCAGATATTAAAATGCGTAACTCCACCTCATTAGCCAGTCTGACTGAGTCATCCAGACTCAAACATCATGACTGGAGGTGGGTTTTTGTGTTCACTGTGGATGCTTTTACAGAGTTCAAAATTAATGCAGAACATATTTCTTGAGAACTGAAAACAACAAATAATGAATATCACAGGAGGGAGCTGATGGCCGAGTGGTATTACTGCGAGGTAAAAACATTGACTGCAGATGCTGAAAACCAAATACTAGATTAGTGGTGCTGGAAGAGCACAGCAGTTCAGGCAGCATCCAACGAGCAGCGAAATCGACATTTCGGACAAATGCTCTTCATCGGGAATAAAGGCAGTGAACCTGAAGCGTGGAGAGATAAACTAGAGGAGGGTGGGGGTGGGGAGAGAGTAGCACAGAGTACAATGGGTGAGTGGGAGAGGAGATGAAGGTGATAGGTCAAGGAGGAGGGGATGGAGTGGTTAGGTGGAAAAGAAGATAGGCAGGTAGGACAAGTCCGGGCAAGTCAAGGGGACAGTTACTGAGCTAGAAGTTTAGAACTAAGGTGAGGTGGGGGAAGGGGAAATGAGGAAACTGTTGAAGTTCACATTGATGCCCTGGGGTTGAAGTGTTCCGAGGCGGAAGATGAGGCGTTCTTCCTCCAGGCGTCTGGTGGTGAGGGAGCGGTGGTGAAGGAGGCCCAGGACCTCAATGTCCTCAGCAGAGTGGGAGAGGGAGTTGAAATGTTGGGCCACGGGGCGGTTTGGTTGATTGGTGCGGGTGTCCTGGAGATGTTCCCTAAACTGCTCTGCTAGGAGGCGCCCAGTCTCCCCAATGTAGAGGAGACCGCATCGGGAGCAACGGATACAATAAATGATATTAGTGGATGTGCAAGTAAAACTTTCATGGATGTGGAAGGCTCCTTTAAGGCCTTGGATGGAGGTGAGGGAGGAGGTGTGGGCGCAGGTTTTACAGTTCCTGCGGTAGCAGGGGTAAGTGCCAGGATTGGAGGGTGGGTTGATTGGGGGCGTGGACCTGACGAGGTAGTTGCAGAGGGAACGGTTTTTGCGGAAAGGGGTGGAGAGGGAAATATATCCCTGGTAGTGGGGTCTGTTTGGAGGTGGCAGAAATGTCGGTGGCTGATTTGGTTTATGCGTAGGTTGTTAGGGTGGAAGGTGAGCACCAGGGGCGTTCTGTCCTTGTTACGGTTGGAGGGGTGGGGTCTGAGGGCGGAGGTGCGGGATGTGGATGCGATGCATTGGAGGGCATCTTTAACCACGTGGGAAGGGAAATTGCGGTCTCTAAAGAAGGAGGCCATCTGGTGTGTTCTGTGGTGGAACTGGTCCTCCTGGGAACAGATTCGGCGGAGGCGGAGGAATTGGGAATAAGGGATGGCATTTTTGCAAGAGGTAGGGTGGGAAGAGGTGTAATCCAGGTAGCTGTGGGAGTCGGTGGGTTTGTAAAAAATGTCAGTGTCAAGTCGGTCATCATTAATGGAGATGGAGAGGTCCAGGAAGGGGAGAGAGGTGTCAGAGATGGTCCAGGTAACTTTAATTTCAGGGTGGAATGTGTTGGTGAAGTTGATGAATTGCTCAACCTCCTCGCGGGAGCACAAGGTGGCGCCAATGCAGTCATCAATGTAACGGAGGAAGAGGTGGGGAGTGGTGCCGGTGTAATTACGGAAGATCAACTGCTCTACGTAGCCAACAAAGAGACAGGCATAGTTGGAACCCATACGTGTGCCCATGGCTACCTCTTTGGTCTGGAGGAAGTGGGAGGATTCAAAGGAGAAATTGTTAAGGATGAGGACCAATTCAGCCAAACGAATGAGAGTATCGGTTGAAGGTTACTGTTGGGGACGTCTGGAGAGGAACAAACAGAGGGCTTGGAGGCCCAAGTCATGGCGGATGGAGGTGCACAGGGATTGGATATCCATGGTTAAGATAAGGCGTTGGGGGCCAGGAAAACGGAAGTCTTTGAGATGGTGTAGGGCGTGGGTGGTGTCTCGAACGTATGTGAGGAGTTCCTGGACTGGAGGGATAGGATAGTGTCGAGGTAGGTAGAGATGAGTTCAGTGGGGCAGGAGCATGCTGAGACAATGAGTCGGCCAGGGTGGTCAGGCTTGTGGATCTTGGGAAGGAGGTAGAACCGGGCAGTGCAGAGTTCCCGGACTATGAAGTTGGAAGCTGTGGGTGTGATATGTCCTGAGGTGATGAGGTTCTGTATGGTCTGGGAGTGGGGACACTGCTGGGCAAGGAACAGCTATATTCGAGGCTTCAATCCCACTATCTTGTGAGGACATTTCTTTCCCCTCTGATGTATGGTCCTCACTGAGACAACCCAGGTGGTCCCAGGTATCAATCTTGACCCATGCTGTATTAGTGATCCCTGTAATATCCTCCATTCCCGATCATCTTTCCTCTGTTTGGAATCTCTTCTAGTCCCCACAATGCTCTCTATCTCTGTCAGGTTCTCCAATCCCTAACAACATAATCCCTATACATCTCCAGTAGAAACTAAATTCCTTCATCCTGGTTAACCCCGAGAGTCCTGTTTATCCCTGTAAGCCCCTCCTACCAATACTGCCCTCCATGTAAATGTATTTGCCTTTAACCTCTCCATCCTTTCCTATCTGGGTAAACGTCTCCAGCTCCTCCAAGTCTTCCTTGTCTGTGAAAAATTATTCACTCCATTGAGCTCTCCCGATCTGTGTAATCCCTTCCAGATCTAAATACCTCCCTGTCTTTGAAACTATGTCAGGCTCCGACCTGAGAATCTCACTATCCGTGTAATCTCCCAAGGAACCCCTGACTTCAGGAACCCCTCCACCTGATAATATTCTCCACGTCTGTAGAAATCTTCCAGTTCAACCGTCCCTATCATGGAACTTTGTCTCTATAATCCTAATGATGATGATAAACTCTTCCTCTCTAAAGCGCACTCAATCTCTGTAAATTCTGCTGGTCCCTGCTCCCCTCCTTGTGCATGTAATCTGCTTCAGTCACTACATATCTTTATATCTTTAACGTCCTCCCCATGTGACTACACTATTTATTCCGTTACCTTCATGAGCTTCCGTAATTCTCACCGACTCTCACCATGTCCCATCCCTATATCCCTCCGTTTTTCTGAAAAGTCCTCCTGATTCATAAAACCCTCCCTAAATTTGTCTCCTGTTCCAGCCTCCACATCTCTCCCTGGAGCAGTCAAAGCTGCTCCAATAACCTCAAAGCCTCCTGGTGTTTCTAACTCCCTTTAGTTGTGAAACTCTCCCCATGTCTGTAATATATCCTGCAGTGTCAAAAGCTCTCCCTATATTTGTATGGTCCTCCAATCCCTACAATTGCCCCTGTTTTTGTAACATTATCCTGCACCTTGAAACCTCCTGATTGCCGAACCTTCTTCAGGCTCTGCACTTTCTCTATTTCTGCTACTTTCTCCTGCTCTTAGAACACTCTCTCTCTGTATGATCCCCTGCAGTCTCTGTAGCCATCCGTATCTCAAACCACAAGCTGCCTCCACAACCTTCCCCACACCTTTTCCTGCTTCCAGTCCCTTCAGCACCTTCTATAACTGCAAACTGCCCGTTTGCCAAGGCTACTCCAGTTCCTACAATGTCTGTCAGAATCTGATGCCCACACTCTCTCTAATCTGCAAGTCTCTCTGTAATCTGTTAATATCTGCAGCCACCACTACTGTCCGTAACTTTCTTCGGTCTTCCAGTCCCATTAAGCTTCCCATTCTTGCATTAACTAAAGCCTGTGTATCTTAGTACTGCCTAAAAACGTGCATGTCTATGTAAACTGTTCCAACCCCTCACTATCTCCATAAACACCTGCTACCCCTAAATCCATCTCTATTTGTATTCCCTCTTCTCGTCCTGTCAAAACCCCCAATCTATGGAGCCCATTTGTTCTTCCCTTGTTGGGTAATCTCTTGAAGTTCCAGGTGATTTTCCAATTTTAGCAGTTTCCCCAATCTTTATGACTCTCCAATTCCGATCAGACTCACTTTCAATGCCAGTTTATCTAGTATCAAAACCTACCTATAATCTGCTTATTCTTCTCCAATTCTTAGAAATTAATCTCTTTACATTTCACCCTAGTTCTCCCCCAACCCTCCCAACCACAGGAACCTCTTTCAGTTTGAGCAACCCTCCCCATCTGTGTCATTGTCTCTAACCCAGTAACCTGGCATTCTCCATTGCCTTCCTATCTATGAGCCTTCAGAACCTAGAAGCCTTCGAATATCTGTAAACATCTTCCGTCACTACAACCTTCCATACCTCTCTTAGGACTCTTCTCTTGGAAACACCCCCTGTCTGTCCCTCTCAGTCTGCCTGCCTCACCCTACACCCATCCCAATCCCTATCTCCAGAATTAAATCCAGCTCCCTCTATCTCTGTAAATTCCTCAAATCCCCAAACACCTTTGTCCCGCTGACATTCTTGATCAGATGTACTCTGTTTAACTCTAACATCCTTGTGTCCCTGTAAGCCTCCCTATCTCTGTAACCTTTATCCATCTGTTCAAACTCCCACTACTGAGGAATGACTCCCTGTATTCGCCATAAGGGAGAAGGAAAGACAGTGAACAAATATGATGGAACTGTCATTCCGGAGATGTAGCTGCAGAATCACCATCGCTGGAAAGGGAATATTGAAGGGTTGTTGGGATCTATACAAAAAGGCAACAAGTTGTGAAGAAAGGATGAGGTTAATGCATTAATGAGACAGTCATATGGATCTGAAGATCAAATGTTGGAGTCTGTTTGGGTGGAGCAAGCAGCAACAACCGTTAGCAGGAATTATTTTATGGGCACCAGAAAATGATGGTAATGTCAAGATGGTTATGATCAGGACACTGAATATACTTGGAGCAAGGGCAGTATAGTTACTGTGGGTGACGGTGGTCTCCATCCCGACTGGATAACTAATGAATATCAGGGCTATAATGGATGGAATCCTGGATTGATTACGAGATGGTTTTCTCTAACATCATATCAAGGAGCCATCAACAAAATTGTCTATTGTAGATCAAATACTGTGTAATAATAAATATCTAAAAATCCTAATCTAAAGGTGTTTTTTTGAGCAGAGACCCACAATGTTGTAATGTAGATGCTCAGTTTGAGCTAGGACCATGAGAAGTAGGAGTGAAATTAGACCATTTGGCCCATTGAGGATGCTCTGCCTTTCAATCTGATCATGGCTGACCTGATACTCTTCAACTCTACTTTCCTGCCTTTTCCCCAAGCCCTTGTTTCCCTGATTCATTAACATCTGAACATCTCTGCTGTAAATATTCTTAATGACCCAGCCTCGACAGCCCCCTCCAGTCAGGAATTCCCACAGAGTCACTACCCTCTGAGTGAAGACATTCCTCCTCATCTCCATCTTAAATAGGTAAGCCCTTGATGGGATTTTATGGTCTCTGGTTCCAGATTCTCACACAACTGAAACGAAGGGAAATGACAAAGATAATTATTGGAGGTGAAATGAAAATTGGTGGAGATGGGGTTAACGAACAAGAATGTCCAAGGTTGCAGAGCTTTACAGATCAGTTGGAAAGATGTGCAGAGAAATGGCAAATTGAGTTTAATCTGGACAAGTGTGAGGTGATGTCAGATTCAAGCGGAAATTAAGGACACTGAGGGAAGTTGATAAATAGAAAGATCTTGGTGCAAGACATTAACTCCCTGAAAATGACAACAGAAGTGTTTCAGACAGGAAAGAAAACAAATAGAACACTGGCCTTCATCGGTCACAACATTGGGTATAGTGGTTGGCATCTGATGTTGTAATTGTATTAAACTTCTGCTTGGCCACATTTGCAGTACTGTGTGCTGTTCTCATCTCCACACAATAGGAATTATGGGGAGACTTTGGAGAGGATACAAAAGGTGTTTATCAGCACGTTGCCTGTGTTAGGGTTTTCATGGTGTGTTAGGTGTAAGAGGAAATTAAACAAAGTTGGATTGTTTTGCGAGAGTATCAGAGGCTGACAGGAGACCAGGTACAGAGGACGTTTAAACGAGATGTGTATGACAAGTTTTTTTTAATATAGAGAGTGGAGGTTACCGAGGGATGTCGTAGCAACAGAATGTGAATAAAGTTTCAAAGTGGCATTTAGACAGAAACATGAACAAGGATACGGGATATGGACCATGTGCAGGCAGATGGTATGTGTTAGAATAGCGTCTTGCACAGCACAGCCATGGTAGGCCGAAGGGCCTGTTGCTGTGCTCTACTGTTCTATTTTCTAACTTCACAGCATCTGCCCGATCAGAGACCCTCAGAATCTTGGATGGTTCATTCCATTTCTCTCTCATTATCTAAACTTCAATGGGTTCAACCTCAATCTACTTCACCTATTCTCACTAGAAAATCCCTCCATTCCCAGGATCAGCCGAGTGACCCTTCTCTGACCTGCCTCCAATGCGACAGTATCTTTCCTTCGGGCACTCAAACTGTTCATAATATTCTAGGTATTGTCTGACTTGAACCATGCCTAATTTTAGCTAGATCTGCCTATTTTTAGACTCCATTCCCTTTGTAATAAATGCCAGCATTTGATTTGACTTCTCTATTACCTGCTGACCTTGGAAGCTAACCTTTTTAGATTGATGAACAAGAACTCCCATAACCCTTTCTCCTGCCAGTCTGAAACCAAATAGTGTTAGCCTGACATTAAGTCGGGAGCATATTAAAATTGTTCGAAAGGATATTTTAAAATAAAATAACTGGCCACTTAGAAACACATTTTATAAAAAAGACTTTGTTTTTGAGCCTGTTGGATTTAATTGGTTTGTGTGAATATAAATGGCTGAATTGAATGGGTATAGAAGGGGTGTAGTGGTACAGGGGAAATGGTGTCTTTGAATTATCAGAAGCCTTTACACAAATTTCAATAAGGGCTAATGAGTAACTTGGTAGAGAATAGGGCCTCTGAAATATGAATAAGTTCGCCTATGTGTGGAACCAGAGGAGGTGGGTGAGATATTAGACAAAATAGTGTTGTCAGTATTTACTGTGGCGAAAGACATGGAAGTTAGGGAAAATGGGGAAGTAAATAGTGATGTCTTAGAAAGAATCCTCAACAGAGAAGAGAAAGTGCTGGAATCTTAAAACAAATAAAGTTAGATCAATCGTCAGTAGCTCATTAGGTGCATCCTAGAATATTGTGGAAATCTAGGGAAGAAATTGCACTGCCCCTAATAGAAATATTTATATTATCAACAGATGCAGTGCGGTGCCGGAAGACTGGAGGGAGGATAATGCCGTTCCATCACTTAAGAGCTGCAGGGAAAAGCCAGGAAATTACAGCCCAGTGAGCCCAGTGGTAGGGAAGTTGTTGGAGGAGATTATGAGAAAACGGTACCACATATATTAACAAAGGCAAGGGCTGATTAGAGATAGTCAGCATGGCTTTGTGAGTGGAAAACCGTGTTTCACAAATCGGATTCACTCTTTGAGGAGGTAGACAAGAGATCGATGAAGGCAGACCAGTGAACATTGTCCACAATGACAGCAAAGCATTTAACATTGTTCGAAGGGATTTCGAACATCTTGTCAAGAGGAAGAAGGAAGCTTATTTTAGGTTGAGGAAGCAAGGGTCAGAAAGCTTTTTCGAGGGTAACATAGAGCAGAACGATGGCTCAGTGGTTAGCACTGCTACCTCATAGCACCACGGACTCCATTTTGATTCCAGCCTCAGGCGACTGTCTGTGTGGAGTTTGCACATTCTTCACGTGTCTGCGTGGGTTTCCTCCAGGTGCTCCGGTTTCCCCCCACATCCCAAGGATGTGCATGTCAGGTGACTCAGCCAAGATAAATTACCCATAGTATTCAGGGATGTGTAGGTGTGGCGCATTAGTCAGGGCAATTGGGGAGTAATAGGGTGGGGGAATGAGTCTGGGTGGGATACTGTTTGTAGGGTTGATATGGAGGTGTTGGACCAAATGGCCTGTTTCTATACTGTAGGGATTCTCGAAAGTACCAGGAAGGAACTTAGGAGTGGTCTTAGGACAGCTAGAAGGAGACATGAAAAATCATTGTTGGGAAGGATTAAGGAAAACCGTAAGGCAGTCTCCACTTAAGTGAGGAACAAGAGGATGGCCAGAGTGAGAGTAGGGCCTGTCAGGGATAATGGAGGGAACTAGTGCCTGAAGTCGGAGGAGGTTGGGAAGGACCTCAATGAATCCTATGCCTCAGTATTCACTGCTGAGAGGGACATTTGTGAGGACAGCCTGAAACAGGCTGATATACGTGAACAGATTGATGTTAAGAATGAGGATATGCTGAGAATTTTGTAAAAGATAAGGATAGATAAGTCCGCTGAACCAGATTGGATGTGCCCAAAGTTACTGCACGAAGCGAGGGAAGTGATTGTTGCACTTTGGCGATGACCTTTGCACCCTCACTGTTCACTAGAGTCGGACCAGATGATTAGAGAGTTGCAAATTTTATTCCCTTGTTGAGGAAATGGAATCCTGGGAATTACAGACCTGTCAGTCTTATGTCTGTGGTGTGCAGATTATTGGAGAGGACTCCGAGACAGGATTTATAATTCCTTGGCAAACCATAGTTTCATTACAGATAGTCAGCATGGCTTTGTAAGGGGCTGATCATGCCGTATAAATCTTATTGAAACTTTTGAGAATGTGACAAAATACCTTTTAGGCTCAATTCAGAAAGTACAGAGACATGGGTTGCCGGGAAACCTCTCTTTCTGGACATGGAATTAATGGCCCCCAGAAGACAGAGGGTGATTACAGATGAAAAGCATTCATCCTCGAGCTCAGTGACCAGTGTTGTTCTGCAGGGAGAGGTGCGAGGACCTCTGCTCTTTGTGAGTTTATGAATGACTTGGATGTGTGAGTGGAAGAGTGAGTTAGTAAGTTTGCCAATGACACAAGCGTTGGTGGAGTGGTGAATAGTGTGGAGGACTGTTGTTGTTTGCAACGGGGCAATGACAGGATGCAGAGCTGGGCTGACAAGTGGCAGATGGAAGTCAATCTGGAAAAGTGTGAAGTCATTCATTTTGAAAGATTGAATTTGAATACAGAATGCAATGTTAAAGGCAGGATCTTTGACATTGTGGAGGAACAGAAGGATCTTGGGTAACAGGTCCAGAGATCCCTCAAAGTTTGCCACCCAAGATGATAGGCTTGTTAAGAAGGAATATATTGTGTTGGATTTCATTAGCTGGGGGATCGAGTTTTAAAGCTGCGAGGTTATGCTGTAGCTCTATAGAGCCCTGTCTGGACCCCACTGGTAATATTGTGTTCAGTTCTGGTCTCTTCATTACAGGATGGATGTGGAAGCTTTAGAGAGGGTAAAGAGGAGATTTACCAGGATGCTGCCTGTACTGGAGGGCATGTCTTATGAAGAAAGGTTGAGGGAGCTAAGGCTTTTCTCATTGGAGTGAAGACGTGTGAGGATGACTTGGCAGAAGTGAACCAGATGATGAGAGGCACAGAAAGAGTGAATAGTGAGAGACATTTTTTTTACCCTGACATAAATAGCTATTACAAGGGGGTGTAATTTTAAGGTGATTAGCGAGTATTTAAGGGGAGATTTCAGAGGTAGGTTCGTTACATACAGAGTGGTGGGCGAGTGGAATGCACTGCCAGAGGTGGCAGTAAAGTTAGACGCATTAGGGACATTAAATATATTTCTGGATAGGCACATGGATAATAAAATGAAGGGTGTGTAGGTTAGTTTGATCTTACGTTTGGATAAAATATTGGCATGGCATCATGACCGAAGGGTCTGGTGCTGCACTGTCCTGTGTTCTTTGCTCCATATGGTAAAGTGGGTAATGAGCTCAGATCAATGTAAAAGGATATGGCATTCAGGAGGAGTGAGGGAACTGGATACAAAACTGGGCTTGATGGTAGGAGACAGAGGGTGATGAGAGACATATTGTTTTTCTGACTGGATGCATGTGACCAGCGATGCAGTGGGTGCCCTGTTGTTTGTCATTTGGACTAATGGTTTGGATGGGAATATTGGTATCCTAGAAAGTAAGATTTTGTTTTTGAGTTATACTGAAATTGGTGGTAAAGTGGACAGTGAAGAAGGTTACCTTTGATTCTACAGGATGAACAGTACTGCTGGGATAGTGGGCTGAAGAATAGCAGATGGAGTTTAATTAGATAAATGTGAAGTGTGCCATTTTGGTAAAACAAGTCAGGGTGGGACTTGTACAGTTAATGCTTGGGCCCTGGGTGGTGTGGTCAATCAGAGACCCAGGGATGTAGGTACACAGTTCTTTGAAAGTAGTGTCACAGGTAGACAGGCTGGTGAAGCAGGCGTTTGGGATGGTTACCCTCATTGGTTAGAGCATTGAGAGTCGGAGTTGGGATGTCATGTTGAATCTGTACAAAACATCGGTGAGGCCTCCATAAAACCATTGTTGATCAGTAGGAAGAACTCACCTGGTTCACTTACCTGCTTTAGGGAAGGCCACCTGACATTCTAACCTGGTCTGGCCTACATGTAACTCCAGAACAACAGCAATATGGCTGACTCTGAACTGCCCTCTGGGTAATTACCAGTGGGGGCAAAAAATGTAGTCCAGGCAGTGACACGCACATCCCATGAATAAATAACTAAAAATACACATGGCGCTCCCTACCTCTGCAAACCCCTCCAGCTGCAGCAATCCGTACTGACTTTGTAACAACGTTCAGGCCCCGACCACTCTCTGTAACACTCTCACCACCTCCATCCCCTTCATCTCTCCCTATTCCTTTTGTGACAATAAACCCTGACAATGGTACCCCTTCCATCTGACCTCCTCCTGCTAGCATACACTTTGTAATTCCTTTAAAACGTACTCCTAAACACTCCCTTACTGCAGAATTTTAAGTAATATTTGGTGATCTTCTCAGCCTGATAATCTAATATGATCCATTCTGTCCTGAGTGAGGGACCAGTGGGAATTTCTTGCTGAGGTTTTGTCTGTTTCAATGGAATGTCCTTTTGTTGAGTATTTTACACTGTTCCTTCAAATATTTTCCACTGTTCATTTACAGACACGTGTTTCAGTCTGTTTAGCCTGTTTACCTTGGTCACTTGTCTGCTCAAACTCAAGTAATTGGCTATTTTCATTTCTAGTTGTAACTTGTCCTTTCTGCGAGTCTCTTTACAACATTATAATGCTTAAAACTGCACTTACCACAATTTCCTATAGGATCTCTTAAGGTGATATGACTCATTCACTAAGTTTCATCACACAACGGTCAATCTGAGATAGTTACGTTCCTAGCCAGTTGCCCAATGAGTTATTTAAAGCAACACTGAAAAAATATTCTTGGAACTCCTCTTCCAATATCACAGTTGTCCATCTGACTGTCCCAGGTTATGCGAAAATTGAAGTTTCCCAAAATTATCACAATGCCTTAGTTAAAAATTTCATTGAGTTCTGGTTCAATGCAGTGATGAGGAATGAAATACTGTTCGGTGGCTAAAAACTGTTCTGCTGCTTGTGTCCTTGGCAAGTAGTAGCCAGAATTTACATTCAGACTGACTCTACTTCATGATCTGCGGCCAAATGCTTTCTCTGTAATGCCTTTGTTATCCATTATTGTTAGCGTTACTGATTTTGCCTGAGTTTCCACAAGATTGTGAACCATTGAATATTTATGTTTCACCTTTTGTTCGCCCTGTAACCACGTCTCCCTGGTGACTAAATCTCTTCTTATCACTGCATCACAAATCCATCTACCTTATTGATGAGAATTCGTCCATTGCAAAAACAAAGTCATATTTTACTCTTTCCCACAATTTCCTGTCACAAACCGATTCACTGATGTACAGTTTTAGTTAAACTTTGTCCCATCCTGTTCCTTTCTGCTTGTCTTCAGCCACATTCCCATGCTGTTCCGATGCTTCACCTTTTCTTTTTGGATTTGGAAAGCTCCTTTCACCTGAACCCTGTCCCTTAATCCTCTCTGTCAGTTTAAAGCCCTGTCCATAAACCTACCGACATGATTGGCCAGGATACTGCTCCCAGTACAGTTCCAGTGGGACCGTCCTAATGGACTATTTATTAAATCAGTTATGGGATGTGGGTGTCTCTGGCTAACCAGCCTTTCTTGCCCAGCCCGAGCTGCCCTTGAGCTGAGTAACTTGCTCGGCCATTTCAAAGTGTAATTGAGAGGCAAACACTTTGCTGTGGATATGTCGTGCCGACCACGTGAGGATGGGCAGATGTCCTTATCTAAAGAACAAGTGTTTGGGTTTTTTGTACATCAGCAATGGTTTCATACTTACTTATGGATTCTTACTTACTATTTTTGAAATTATTCATTTGAAATTCCACTATTTCTGTGGTGGGATTCAAATCTGTCTCCCCTGAACATTAGCTGTGGTTTGGGATACATGCTCTAGCAATAATACCACTAGGGCATCACTTCACCTGCTCACTGGTTGCTCATCCCTGAAACCAGTGCATCATGAAGCTAAACCCATGATTCTGTGATCCCAACACCTTCCAGCACTCTAGTGATATCACTCAGTATCTCTCCATGTGGTATCCCTCACTGTGTGGGTATAATTGCAGTCTCTGTCAGTGCTTCCCGCTCTTGCAGTTAGTCTAGATCCTGGGTCAACAGATTTCTACCTCCAGAAAGATACAGCAACACAGAGCAGGATGCATTTTCCAGATCTCTGTGGGACTTAGTACCATTCTTCTTGTGTAACCCTCACTGCATCAGTCTAATGTCCCATTCTGTGTAATGTCCCATTCTGTCTATTTCCCTGTCTCCTGTAGGTACTTGGGAAGTTCCTGGCTCAATAGACTTCCCAACTGCTTGTCTGTCACCACATTGAAGATGTTTGGTCAGCCAAAGAGACAAAGGGAAGAGAGATCTGGAGCCTTCAATAAATCCTGCAGTGAGGTGAGATCACTCACAGTGCACAGAGCAGGGAGCAATGAGAGGGCTCCAAACACCGGCAAACAAGACATGACACAGATGCAGTGCTGGAGGGGGAGCATTGTACAGACACACCCCAGGCTCAATCACCACATCTACTTTAACGTACGTTGTGAGACAGCATCGGGAGTTCAGAGAAATCATTCCAGGCCTCTGCTGTCTTAGTGAGCATCAGTACAAAATAGGTTAAAGCAGGCCTCCCACAAGACGTTTGGAATGCTGCATGGGATCTTTCTCTTCTGTGTTCTCCCTCCAACACTGCACTAAGACTCAGTACCTGTAACACTGTGTCTACGGCATGGCTTGTGCACCAGTGTCTTCAATAATTTGTAACTCCTAGAACAGTTCCTGTCCCTGTAACCACCTCCATTCCCTGTACTCCCTCCACATATTTGAAAGGTACTGCATTCTGGATTACCATCCCTATTGCTGTAAATTGCTTCAGTGTCTATAACATGCTTTATTTCGGTAATCTAATCCTCTTTAACTGGATACAGAGTCATACAGCACGGAAACAGAACCTGTGGTCCAACTCCTCAATGCTGCCCAGCTTTCCGATACCGAACGAGTCTCACTTGCCTGCATTTGGCTCTTTTCTATTCTAACCTTCTCCTCTCCATGTACCTCTCCATGTTCCTGCCCAAATGTCTTTTCCATGTTGTTATTATTCTTGTTTCTCCCATGTGCCTCTGGCAGTCCATTCCGTCTATGCACCATCCTGTGTGGATAATGTTGCCCCTCAGCTCCCTCTTTAAATCTTTGCTCTCTCACCTCCCGTTTATAGCGTCTAGTTTTAGACTCACTTCCCCTTGGCTATTCACCATTCTTAGGAACTGTATGGTTTTGTAAAACTTTATAAAGTCACTCCGTAGCCTCCTCTGCCCAAGAGAACTATTTAGGACAATGTTACAAATATCTCCAACGTATCTAACAAAGTGCTGGACAATGACGGCAAGTGTCCTAAATGCCACTTTCGCCACCCTGTCCATCTGTAACTGTACCCCTTGGTCTCTCACTGTTCGACAACACTGGCCAGGGCTCTCCCATTAACTGTGTCATTCATCCCTCGTTTGTCTTAACAAAATCCAAAACCTGAATTAAACTCCATCTTTCATTCCCTGGTCCACTGGCCCAGTTGGTCAGTGTATTCACTGTATACGATAACTGTACTCACTGCCCACTACACCATTAATTTGATCATCTACAAACTTACTAACAATGACTCCTATATTCTCAACCAAATTGTTTGTGTCGGTGATGTATATCAGTGGACCCAGCCCTGAACCTTCTGGCACACCGCTGGTCACAGGACTCCAGTCTGAACAACAACCCTTTCCCACCGCCCTCTGTCTCCTATTATCAAGCCAATTTTGTATCCAATTGGCTAGTTCCCCCTGATCCCATGTCAACTAATCTTACGAAACAGTATATCTTGATAAATCCTGTCAAAGACCCTGCTGACTTTAGTGTAGACAATGTATGGTCACCACTTCAACAAAAGTATCAAGTTAATGAGACCTGACTTTGTATGCACAAAGCCGTGCTGACTATCTTTAATCAATCCTTGCCTTTTCCAAATGAATGTGACTCCTGTCTGGCAGAGTCACTTCTACAACTTACCCACCATTAGGCTAATTGGTCTTTAGTTCCCTGGTTTTCTATTGCAGCCTTTCTTAAATAATAGAATTAACCCACATTCTTGTCATAGAGTCATAAAGAATGGAAACTGACCCTTCACTTGATACCCATCATAATCTCAAACTAAACTCATCCCAGCTGCCTGTTGCTGGCCCAAATCCCTCCAAAACATTCATGTTCATATACTCATGCAAATGTCTTTTAAACGTTGTAATTGTACCCACATGCACCCCTTCCTCAGGAAGTTTATTCCACACTCAAACCACCCTCTGTGTAACAATTTTCCGCCATGTCTTTTTTTTTAAAAATCTCTCTCTTCTAACTTTAAAAATGTGGTCTCTCCTCTTGAGAATCCCCCACCCTGAGGAAAAGGCACCGACCATTAAATTGGTCTATATATCTCATTTTTTTCATAAAAAGTGCTCAGCCTATCCAGCCATTTTTCAATCTCAAGCCTACCATACCCAGCAACATCCTGGTTAATCTCGTCTGAACCCGTGCAGCTTAATAATATCCTCCCTATAACTGGGCGGTCACAACTGGATGGAGTACTGCAGAAGAGACCTCACCAGTGTCCATACAATCTCAACATGTTGTCCCAAATCCTACACTCAATGGACTGAGCAATAGTCAAACATGCCAACACTGTCTTATCCATCCTGTGATACAAACTTCAAGAAATATGTAACTGAACCTGGAGGTCTCTCTGCATTAAAACACTAACTGAGGCCCGAACATTAATTGTATAAGTTCTACCCTTGTTTGTTGTACGAAATGTATTCGTTGCATTTATTCAGACTGAATACCATCTACGGTTTTTCAGCCCATTCACCCATATTGTCAAGGTCCATTTGTAATCTGAGTAAACCTCCTTCACTGTCCACTATGCCACCCTCCAGCCTTCCAGCACCTCACACGTAGATGTCAATGGTATAAATACCTTTGCTAGGGGCTCCACCATTTCTTCCCTAGCATCCCACAATGTCCTGTGATACACTTAATGAGGTCCTAGGGCTTTCCATTCCTCTGTGTTTTAAAACCTCCAGCACTACCTCTTCCATAAATGCACTCTTTTCAAGTCACAGAGATGGATACCATGGAAACAGAGCCTTCGGTCCAACGTATTTATGCTGACCAGTAGATCTAACACATCCCTCCCATTTATCAGCATTTGGCCCATGTACCTCAAAACCCATGTTATTCATGTTCCCATCCAGATACCTTATAAATGTTGTCATAATATCAGTCTCTGTTACTTTCTCTCTCAGCTCATTCCATACACGCATCACCATATGCATGAAAAAGCTGTCACTTCAGTGCCGTTTAAACCTGTCCCCTCTAACCTTAAATCTATGCTCTCTAGTTTTGGACTCCCCAACCCCTGGGAAAAGACCTTGAATGTTTACCCAATCCATGTCCGTCATGTTTATATAAACCTCTGTCAGGTCACCCCTCAGTCTCCGATGCTCCACTGAAAATAACCCCATCTTATTCAGCAGCAACCCGGGCAACGTCTTGTAAATCTTTTATGAGTTCTTTTTAGTTTCACAACATCATTCCTATAGGAGGGAGACTGGAATTGCAGAGAACACCAATTGTGGTCTAACCTATTACTCTTGTTCCCTGAGTTCCCCAGTCTTTGTCCACAGTAAGTTCTGGAGTGAAAAATGTGTTTAGGGTCTTGGGAAATATCCTGCAGTTCCACACATGAATTGCCTCATTGATATTTAAGGGCCCCAATTTTGGCCTGAGATACTCGTTTACTTTTAATATTTTATACAATCACTTTTGGATTCTCCTTATTCTTCTCTGCCGAGGCATTTTCATGTATCTTTTCTGCATTACTGATTTCTACCCAAAGTGTATTCCTGCAGTCCCTATGATTCTCAAGGATCCCCTTGATCCAGCTGGCTATACCTGACATTCGCCCCCTTTTCCATGACCAGACCCTCAATAGACAGCCAGCATTTCCAAATGCTGTCACAAAAAACAGGAACATGTTGGCGCTGAATGCTCAAATTATCTCACTTTTAAAATATTCTCACTTGCCAATCTTCCCTTTCCCTGCAAATACACTCCCCAGTCACCGTTTGAAAGTTCCTAGCTAATGCTATCAAGATTGGGCTGGCTCCGTTTTAAAAACTGAACTTGTGGACCAGGCCTGTCCTTTTCCAGAGCTATTTGTAAACTAGAAGAACTGTGGTCACTTTAGCAAAATGCCTTCCCACTAACACCTCAGTCCCTTTCCTGATCTTGTTTCCCAAGGAGTTGGTCAGGTTTTGTCCCTTTCTCTTTTTAGGCCGTTTACATATTGATTGGGAGTTTTCTGGAACGCAATTACCAAATTCCTCCCTTCCAAACGCTGAACACTGGCAGTCCCAGTCTAAGTTTGGAAAGTTTAAAAAAATCCCTAAAATTACAGACCTATTATTCTGATTGATATTTGAGATCTCCCGACATACTTGTTCCTCAATCTGCCACTGGTTATTCGGGGTTAGTAGGACAATTGTATCAAAGTGATGACACGTTCTTATTTCTGAGTTCCACATAGCTTCATTGGGCGATCCCACAGGAATATCCTCTCTAAGTACTGCTTTGATGATTCATGCAATCAAAACCCACCACCACGCGTCCTCTCTTGCCTCCCCTTCGATGGTTCCTGTAGCATCTCTACCTTGAAACAATGAGCTGCCAGTCCTGCCCCTCCCTCAGCTGTGTTTCTGTAATAACTATAATATCCCAGTCCCATGTTCCAATCCATGTCCTGAGTTCATCTTCCTTAGCTGTCAGGCCCCTTGCAATGAAATAAATGCAGTTTAATCATCAGTTTCCCCCCATTCCCTGTTATGTTCTTGCCTGCCTTGTCTTTTGAAATCACTCTCTTTAACGTGTGCACCAGCCTCAATCTTCGTTGTGACCTTACAACTGTTTAAGGTCCAATACCCTGCCAGACTAGTTTATATCCTCTCAAGCAGCTCTAGTAATTTACCCCATCAAGATATGGGTCTCGCTCCCGCTACCAGTTCAGGTGTCTTCCCCACCCTGTCTACCTGTGCTGACCCATTCAGAGATCAATGGACTTATCCACCAAGGTCCCTGTGTTCCTCAGTACGCCGCAAGGACTGACCATTCATTGTGTCTGTCCGTTGCTTATCATACCTCCCACAAGTTATTACCTCACATTGATCAGAAATAAGTTCTGCTCAGCTTATCATCTGATTGACATCGGACTGCAGCCTGAGACCATCCCCCTCACTGTGGACAACACCCTCACCTTTCATGGCATCTGCAAACCGACTAATGACACCTTCCGCTTTCACATCCAAGTCATTAATGTACATCATAAACAACAGTGGTTCCTGCACAGATCCCTGTGGTACACCCGCTGGTACATCCGCTAATTTTACATCCAATTTGCCAACCTGCCTTGGATCCCAATGGCTCTTTACCTTTGGATCAGCCTTCCATGACGGACCTTGTCAAAGGCCTTATTCAAGTCCATGTAACCCACATCATCTACACTGCCCTCATCAATATTCTTAGACACCACTTCAAAATCTGAATTCCTCAGACAATATCTTCCTCTACTCAATCCGTGATCACTGCCTTTTCAAATGTTGATTCATCCTCAGAATTGTTTCCAATAATGTCCCTCCCCCTGCTGTCAGACTCCCTGTTCTGTAATTACCTGGCCTACCCCTGTTGCCCTTCCTGAATAAAGGTGAAAATGCATTGCTGGAAAAGCGCAGCAGGTCAGGCAGCATCAAAGGAGCAGGAGAATCGACATTTCGGGCATCAGCCCTTCTTCCAGCATCTGCTGTCCTCACTTTCTCCTCCTTCCTAAATAAAGGAACCACATTAGCGATCCTCCAGTCATTCGGCACTTCACGTGTGGCCAGCAAAGTATTAAATATATCCACTAGGGCCCCAGCAACCTCCTCCCTTACCTCCCATAGCAGACTGGGAACATTTCATTGGGCACTGGGAATTATCTCCAACATTACGCCAAATAAAACATTTAATATCTCCTCGTTATTGATCATACCATGTTATAGAATCTCACCAACCGAAATGAAGTCCGCAGCTACAATGTCTTTCTCCTGTGTGAATACAGATGGGAAGTATTCATTGAAGACCTCAACTACTTCATCTGGCTCCATGCACAGATTGTCACTTTGGTTTCTAACAGGCCCCACTCTTTAGCTGGGAATCCTCTTCCTCTAACTACACTCATAAAATACCTTGTGACCTTTCCTTAACAGTATTTTAATGAGGATATTTCATGGCCATTCTTTGCTACTCATTTTTAAGGACCCCTTTGCACTCTTGATACTTCTGAAGAGCTTCGCCTGTTTCCATCGTACTGTACCTCATTTATCCAGCTGACAGTATCGCTTGACCAGTATTCGCTCTTCAGGGACCACACCGGCCCTGAATTCTCACTGTATCACTTTAACATTTTTCCTCTTTCCGAATGTGAACGTAACTGCAAATAGTTCCTCCGTGTCTGTGTTTGCCAGACCCTGTCTCCTGATAGTGAGAATGCCCAGTGACAGTGATATTAGAACAATTAGGGGGCTTCCCCAAAATTGGCCTCTTCACTTCTGCATTATTCCTTTTCCAAAATGACATTGAAACCTAGTGTTATGACCACCATCGCCAAAACATTACAAAAATCCTTATGTTTGCCATCTTGTCCAGCACCTACAGCCGACTCTGTCTGTAACATCCAGCCCTTACTGACCTCCCCATCTGTGTACCTTCCTCCAGCACCTGATGTCACTGTAACCTTCTCCAGTCCCCACAGCACTCCTCCATCCTGTCTTACAGCACCCCATTACCTCTAACCTTCCACCATCCATTTCACCTCCCTGTCTGTACAGAGTCCTTCAGTTCTGTAGCGTTTCCTGCCAACCCTCCCTTTGTGTAACGTTCTGAAGCCACTTGAACTGTCCCAATATCTGTAACCTTGCCCTCTCTTTCCATACCTCTCTGTCTCTGTAACAAACTCCCTTCCTTACCTTTGACCACCTCCAGTCAGTACTAGCCTTTCTAGCTCTCGAACATCCTGCAGCCACTAAAACCATTCATGTGTCTGAAACCTCCTCTCAATTGTTGTAAAAACTTTCATTCACACAACTGCCTCTGTCTATAACCTCAGCCAGTCCATAGAATCCTTGCTAACTCTGGAACCTCACCCAGTGTGCACAACTCTGAGCAGTACTAACTTCATTCAGTCTCCCCAACCGTCCCTACCTCTTATTGCCTGGAGATTCCACAGCCCTCCCTATTGCGCTAACCTCCTCCAGTCCCTCTCATGGACACCATCTGTGAAACCTTGTCCTATCCCTGACTATATATTCTTCCTTTTCCAATAAACCCTTGTGAACTTTCGAACCTGGTCTAATGTCTGCAGCGCTCTGTATAATCAGACACAGGGATGGCTCAGTGGTTAACAATGCAGCCTCACTGCGCCTGGGACCTGGCTTCGATTCCAGCCTTGGGCGACTGTCTGTGTGGACTTTGCATGTTCTCCCTCCGACTGTGTGGGTTTTCCCGGGCGCTCTGGTTTCATCCCACAATCCAAACGTTGCACGATCAGTGGATTAACTATCATTAAGTGTGGTTTAGGTGAGCTAACCATGAGAAATGCAGGGTTAAAGGGATAGGTAAAGGGGTGGGTCTGGGTCAGATGCTCTTCAGAGGTTTGGAATGGACTGGTTGGGTCGAATGGCCTGGTTCCAGACTGTGGAGATTCTATTCAGATTTTTGTCCAGTCCTGCCAACCATCCCGGTCTCTTGAACCTTGCGTCATTCCAGTATTCTCTTTAAAACTGTAATATCCTCCAGTCCCTAAGACACTCCTTTCCGATGTAACCTTCTCCAGTCCTTACAAAGATTGATATATAAACCTCTTCCTGTTTTTAGCACCCTCCCTACAACTACTGCCATTTGTTACACCACTCCCAATCACTGTTCCCTCCTGAAACTCCCATGAACATTCATATCTCTGAAACACATTGGACTGTCTCAACTTCCCTTTGACAGTTACGTGCTGAGACCTGCTCTATATCAGTGAAGTAATTAAGTCTTGGCAACACTCACTGTTATAATCTCCCTCCAGCCTTACAGCACCGAGGATCTGTAGAAGGTCTTTTCAACCCGACAGCCATCTCTGTGTCTGTAATCTCCTCCACTCCCCATAATACATTCTCTCTGAGCTCCTCTGTAGTCCACTAAACACTCCCTAACACTGTCTGTATCAGTGAAACCTTCACCAAAACACAACCTTCCCTATCTGTGTAAATCCCTACACCAGTCCCCATCCCTCTAGCTCCGTCTAACAAGATAACCCTCCATGTCTGTGTATTTACCTTCAGTCCTTACAACCCTCCCTATCTGTGTAACCTTCTCCATGCATATTTGCTTCACTCTCGTCAACTGTCCCTGTCAGTGTAATCTCTTCCAGACGCAAAAACTCTCCATCTCTTTAACTTTCTCAGGCCACACAACCCTCATATCTGTAACCTACTCTTGTTGGAGAACCCTCACTATGTGAACTGCTCCAACTCTTCCACTCTCCATAAGCTCCTGCAGCTCTTACATCCCTCCCTATCTACCAAATCTCTTCCAGTCACTAAACAACAACAGTCTGGGGAGACCCGACAACTATCCCTATCAGTGTAATCCTCTCAGGTCTCGGCAGCACTTCTGATCTGTAGAACTCACTTAAATGCCTGTGACTCTCCCAATCAAGTTTCTACAAAACTCACTATCTATTTAACACTTTCCTGTCACTATCATCCCCCGTCAACATTAGCTCCTCCACTGTCTCCACCATCTACCCACCTCCATAACCTTGTCCAGCTCTTATACCTCCATCTGTGTAAACACCACCCTCCTCTACAACCTCCTCCTGTTAGTGCTGTGCTCCCTTATCTGTGAAACTGTCTCCAACCAAACTTCCTGCACCAATCTCTGAAAAATATTCCAGATTCCACATCCTCCATGTCGAAACAACCTGCAGAACCTAAGCCTTCCTATATCTATAATCATCTTCAGTCATGACTACCCTGCATATCTCTGTTTGTTCGTCCAGTCGATACAAACATCTTTATCTCTGTAATCTGCTCAGCTCCCTAAAACACTCCCTGTCTGTGATCCAGCCCTGTCCTACAAACATCGTTATCCCTGTAAACGCCTCCATCCTTCCCAAATTTCCAAACTTCATGAACCACTGACATCCCTGTAGCCCTCCACATTTCTGTAACCTCCTGTGGGTCTATGGTCCTCCCACCCTCTGAAACCACCTCCGGTCCCCACGTCCCTCCCAGTCTGGGTCCTCTGCTCCATATCAGACCATTGATATCTCTGTAAACACCTCCACTACTGAAAACTCTTCCTATTTGTGTAACCTTGTTCAGATCCCATACTCTCCAGCTTCCTGAATCCTCTTCATGCATTGCAACCAAAATCACATCTTTCTGTAGTATCCACGAGTGCTTACACCCTCCCCAACTCAGTAACCACTTGCAGCCCTAACAAACACCCAAACTGTGAAACCTCTTAATTCCCTACAGTACTCCCTCCCTCCCTCCCTCCTCAAATGCCTTCATCACCATGAAACCTCATAATTACTGAAACCTCCTTTTGAAACTGCAAACCTACTAATGTCTGCAAAATCCTCCTGTCCTGATATTCGTTCTTATTTCTGTAACCCCCGCCACCATCCAGTGCCCCTCTGGGGAACATGGCAGAGGAGAGAAGATTTGTAAAGTCCGAGCCATGTTACGGAGGTAGAATCCTGGGAATTACAGATATAGTCTTATGTCTGTGAAGTGCAGATTATTGGAGAGGACGCTAAAGACAGGATATATGACTACTTGGAAAACCATAGTTAATTTAGAGACAGTCAGCATGGGTTTGTGAGGGGCAGGTCATGCCTCAGAAACCTTATTGAATCCTTTGAGGATATGACAGAATACGTTGATGGCTCATTCAGAAAATGAGGAGGCATGGGAAACAGGGAAATCTATCTGTCTGGATGCAGGATTGGATGGCCTAGAGAAGACAGAGTATGGCAGCAGATGGACAGTATTGAGCCTGGAGCTCAGTGACCAGTGGTGTTCTGTAACAATCAGCTCTGGGACCCTGTTCTTTGTGATTTTTATAAATGACGTGCATGTGGAAGTTTGAGAGTGGGTTAGTAAGTTTGTCAATGAAGGTTGGTGAAGTGGTGGGTAATGTGGAGGGCTGTTGTAGGTTGCAACGGGATATTGACAGGACGCAGAGCTGGGCTAGAAGTGGCACATGGAGTTCAATCTGGAAAAGTGTGAAGTGATTCATTCTGGAAGATTGCATTTGAATGCAGAATACAGGGTAAAAGGCAGAATACTTGGTAGTGTGGAAGAACAGAGAGATCATGGGGTCCATGTTCATAGATCCTTCAAAGTTGCCACGCACATTGATAGAGTTGTTAAAAAGGCATATGTTGTGTTGGCTTTCCTGAGCAAGTGGATTGATTTTAAGAACCATGAGGTTTAACTGCATCTTCATAGCAGCCTGGTGAGACCACACTTGGAATATTGTGTTCAGTTCTGGTTCCTTCTTTACAGGAAGGATGTGCAAGTTTTAGAGAGCATACACAGGAGATTTACCAGGATGCTGCCTGGAATGGAGGGCATTTCTTATGGAGAACGTTTGAGGGAGCTAAGGCTTTTCTCATTGGAGTGAAGAAAGGGGCGAGGCGACTTGGTAGTGCTGAACAAGATGATGAGAGGCACAGAGAGAATGAACAATGAGAGATTTTTTTCTCCTATTGCTTAAATGGCTGTTACAAGGGGATATAATTTTAAGGTCAATAGAGGATGGACAAAAGGATAGAGAATGGTATGTGGTTGGAATGCATAGACAACGGTGGTAGTAAAATTAGATACTTTTGGGACATTTAATAGTCTCTTTGGTAGGCACATGAATGATAGTAAAATGACTGGTATGTAGATTAGTTTGATCTTACAGTTGGATGAAAGGTTGGCATGGCGTCATGGCCAAAGGGTCCTGTGCTGTACTGTTCTGTGTTCTATGTTCCGTGTGGTAAAGTGGGTAATAAGCTCAGATCAGTGTAAAAGGATATGGCATTCAGAAGGAGCTAGTGAACAGGATACAAAATTTGCTTGATGGTTGTAGACAGAGGGTGACGGGAGACATGTTGTTTTTCTGACTGGAGGCATGTGACCAGCGGTGTAGTGGGTCCACTGTTGTTGGTCATTTGGATAAATGGTTTGGATGGGACTATTGGTTTCCTGGTAAGTAAGCTTCTTGGGTGACACTGAAAATGGTGACAAAGTGGTTAGTGGAGAAGGTTATCTATGATACAACAGGATGAACAGTACTGCTGGGATAGTGGGCTGAAGAATAGCAGGTGGAGTTTAATTATATATCTGTGAGGTGTTCCATTTTGGTGAAACAAACCAGGGTGGGGCTTGTACAGTTAATGTTCGGGCCCTTGGTAGTGTTGTCAATCATTGACGTAGGGACGCAGGTACACAGTTCTTTGGAAGTTGCGTCACAAGCAAACAGGCTGGCGTTTGGGATGCTTACCTTCATTGGGCAGAGCATTGAGAGTAGGAGTTGGGATGTCATGTTGTATCTGTACAAGACATTGGTGAGGTCACAATAAAAGCATTGCTGATCAGTAGGAAGTACTCATATGGTTAACTTACCTGCTTTCGGCAAGGACATCAAATATTGTAACCTGGTCTGGCCAACATTTGACTCCAAATCCACAGCAATATGGCTGGCTCTGAGGAGCCCTCTGGGTAATTAGCAGTGGGGTCAAAGAATGTTAGTCCAGGCAGTGACAACCACATCTCATGAATGAATTTATGCAAATACATATATCCCTCCCTACCTCTACACACCCCTCCAGCTGCAGCAATCCGTCCTGGCTTTGTAACACTGTTCAGGCCATGACCACTCTCTGTAACACTCTCACCACCTCCAGCACCTTCCCCTTCCCTGCTCCTAACGTGTCATTCAACCCTGACAATGATTCACTTTCCCACTGCCCCCCTCCTGCTAGCAAACCCTTTGCAATCCCTTTAACTCTTACTCCAAAAACCCTCTCTCACTTCCGGATTTTAAATACTTTTTGGTGATCTTCTCAACCTCATACTCGATTTTGTTCTGAGTGAGGGACAGGTGTGGGTTTCTCATTGAGGTTGTGTCTGTTTCAATGGAATGTCCTTTTCTTGAGTGTTTTACAAAGTTCATTCAAATGTTTTCCACTGTTCATTTACACACACGTTTCAGTCTTTTTAGCCTATTTACCTTGGTCAGTTCTCCTCTTAAACTCATGTAATTGGCTGTTTTTGTTTTTAATTGTAGTTTGTCCTTTCTGTGATTCACTTTAACATTTTATATTGCTTTGAACTGCACTTTATCACAATTTCCCGGAGGATCTCTCCAGGTGACATTTCTCATTCACTAAGTTTCATCACACAACGGTCAATCTGATATTGTGCAACTGGCTAGGGCTGTAACTATTTGTTATTCAAAGAAACACTGAAAACAATTGTCCAAACTCCCCTTCCAATATTACTGTTTTCAGCGTGATTGACCCAGATTATACGAATTTTGAAGTTTCACTGAATTGTAATTATGCCTTTATTAAAAATTCCAATGAGTTCCTGTTTAATGCAGCGATATGCAATGAAATGCTGTTTGCTGGCCGAAAACTGTTCTGCTGCTTGTGACCTTGGCAAGTAATAGCCTGAGTTTACATTCAGACTGACTTTACTTCATGATCTGCAGCCAAATGCTTTCTCTGTAATGCCTTTGGTATCCATTATTGATAGCGATGTCCATTTTTGCCTGAATTTCTGCAAGGTTGCAAATCATTGAATATTTATGCCCACCTTTTGTTCATCCTGTAACCACGTCACCCTGGTGTCTAACTCTCTTTTATCTCTGTCACAAATCCATCTATCTTATTTAGAGACTTTGTCCATTCCAAAAAAAAACATATTATACGTTTCCTACAATTTCCTGTCACAAATCTATTCCCTGATGTACAGTTTTAGTTAAACTCTGTCCCTTCCTGTTCCTTTCTGCTTATCTTCAGCCATATGACTGTGTTGTTCCGATGCTCACCTTTCTCTTTGGATTTGGAAAGCTCCTTTCACCTGAACCCTGTCCCTGCATCCGCTCTGTCAGTTTAAAGCCCTGTCCATAAGCTTATTAACATGATTGCCCAGGACACTGGTCCCAGCACGGTTCCAGTGGGACCATCCTAATGGATTATATTTTAAATCGGGCATGGGATGTGGGTGTCTCTGGCTGACCAGCCTTTCTTGCTCAGCCCTAGCTGCCTTTGAGTGGAGTAACTTGCTCGGCCATTTCAGAGGGCAATTGAGAGGCAAACACTTTGCTGTGAGTATGTCGTGCAGACCACATGAGGATGGGCAGATGTCCCCAAGTGTCTTTTTGATTAAACAACGTTATTTTGGACATCAGCAATAGTTTCGTACTTATTAATGGATTGTTAATTGCAATCTTAAAAAAGTATTGACTGCAAATTCCACCACTTCTGATGGTGGGATTCAAACCTGTTTCCAGTGAACATTGGGTGATGTTTTGGATACATGCTCTAGCAATAATACCACTCGGCCATTACTTCACGTGCTCAAAGGTTGCTCATTGCTGAGCACTGATACCAGTGCATCAGGAACCTAAACCTGTTCTTCCAACATAATTGTTTCATTATGAAATCTTCCTGCACTCTGCTAATATCACTCAGTCTCTCACTGAGAGGGTCTAATTGCTGCCTCTGTCAGTGTCTCTCGCTTTTGCAGCTACTCCAGATCCTGAGCTAACAGAATCCTCCAATCCAGAGAGCCGCAACAGCACAGGCCGGGGATGGAGACTGGGATTTTCCAGATCTCTCTGGGACTCGGTGCTATTCTCCCTGTGTAACCCTCACTGCATCAGTCTAATTTCCCATTCTGTCTATTTCTCTGCCTCCTGTCGGTACTCAGGAATTTCCTGACTCAATAGACTTCCCAACTACTGGATGTCTCGTCCATCACCACATTGAATATGGTTGGTCAGCCAGAGAGACAAAGGGCAGGGAGACCTGGAGTCTTCAATCAATCCTGCAGTGAGGTAAGATCACTCACAGTGAACAGAGAAGAGAGGAATGAGAGAGCTCCAAACATCGGCTAACAAAAGATGACATAGATACAGTGCTGGAGGGGGAATATAGTACAGGCACACCCCAGGCTCAATCACTGCCCCTACCGTCAATTCTGTTGTTCTGAGACTCACTACTCCGCAACATTGTATCTGTGGCAAGTCTTGTGGACCAGCGTCTTTAATAATTTTTAACTCCAATAACATTTCCTGTCCCTGTAACCTCCTCCTTTCCCAATAGTCCCTCCACATATTTGAAACGTACTGCATTCCAGAATAAAAACCCTATATCTGTAACTTTCACCAGTGTCTACAACATGCCAATAACTGGAGGTAGAGCCATGCTGCACAGAAACGGTTCTTTGGTCCAACTAGTCCACGCTGTCCAGAGTTCCTGAACGAGTCGCATTTCCCTGCATTTGATCCATATCCCTTCAAACCTTCTCCTCTCCATGTACCTGCCCAAATGTCTTTCCCAAGTTCTTATTGTGCTTTTCTCTACCACGTCCCCTGGAAGTTCATTCTCTACCTGCACCATCCTCTGTTTGGATTTTTTTCCTCCAAACCCTTTTAAGTTTTTTCTCTCCCATCTCATAATTATGCCCTCTAGAACACAGAACATAGAACATAGAACATAGCAACGTGGTACAGGCCCATCGGCCGTCAATGTTGCGCCAACCTGTGGAACCAATCTGAAGTCCATTATACTTCCCTAATCCATTCTCCACCACATGCCTATCCAACGACCGTTTAAATACCCTTAAGGTTGGTGAGTCTACTACTGTTGCAGGCAATGCATTCCATTCCGTGACTATTCTGAGTACCACTGGCATCTGTTCCATATCTATTAATTAATAATATTAATATCTAGCTCAATTTAAAGCTATCTCCCCTCGTGCTAGGCATCGCCTTCCGCCGGAAAAGGCTCTCACTGTCCAACCCATCTCACCCTCTGATTATCTTGTATGTCTCAATCAATTGGACTCACATGTCTTCTCTCGAACAAAAACAGATTCAAGTCCCTCAGCCTTCCTCATAACTGGAGGTTATGAACTTCGTCCCTCCGTACCAGGTAACATCCTAGTAAATCTCCTTGGAACATTTTCCAAATCTTTCACATCCTTCATCTAATGCAGTGATCTGAACCAGAGGCAACTCTCCAGATGTGGCTGCACCAGAGTTCTGTACAACTGCAGCATTATCTCATGGTTCTGAAACTCCATCCCTGTACCAATAAAAGCTCACATGCTGAATGCCTTTTTAACAACCCTATCAAATTGGGTGGCAACTTTCAAGGATCTATGTACATGAACACAGGGATCTCTCTGCTCATCTGCACTACCAAGATCTGCTTTACCCACATCCACCTGTTTGGTCACCTCAAAGAAGTCAATAATGTTTGTGAGGCATGACCGACCCTTCACAAAACTGTGCTTACTATCCGTCATCAACTTATTTATCTCCAGATGGTTATAAATGCTAGCCTCTTTTACAAGCCTTCCCAACACTTTACCCTGAATGAAAGTAAGGCTCACAGGTCTATAATTACCAAGGTTGTCTCTATTCCCTTTTACGGACAAGGGGACAACATTTGTTGTCCTCCAGCCTTCTGGCACTATTCCCGTAGACAATAACGACATAAAGATCAAAGCCAAAGTCTCGGCAATCTTCTTCCTGGCTTCCCAGAGCAGCCAAGGATAAATCCCATCTGACCTAGTGGACTTACCGATTGTTACACTTTCCAGAATTCCTAACACCTTCTCTTTCTGCAGTTCAATCCCATCTAGTTATGGACTCCACTACCCTGGGGTAAAGACCTTGTCTAATCAACTTACCTGCAACCCTTATGGTTTTCTAAACCTCTATAAGGTCACCCCTCAGCCACCTCCACCAATGGAAATGCGAAAGACAATGATATAAATATTTCTGCTCCTGTCCCTGCCACTACTTTGCCACAATGTTCTGGGATACATTTGTTCAGGATCTAGGGCTTTCTCTACATTTGTGTTCTAAGACCTCCAGCAACACCTCTTCTGAAACGGGGACTCTTTACAAGCCATCACTGTTTCTTCCCTTTGTTTCCTAGTCTTTGTCCGCAGTACGTTCTGACATGAAATGCTCATTTAGGCCCTTGCCTATCTCCTGTGTGTCTACAATTGGATGGCCTCACTGATTTTTGAGGAGTCCTAGTGTCTGTCCAGTTGTTTTTGTGCAGTTGTATGCGGTAGAAAAATATTTGCATTTTCCTTAGCCTTATCTGCCAAATCTATCTCATCCCCCTACGTTGCTTTCCAGCATATCCAGCCTCTCCGATTCCGTCAAACCCTCCAGTATCGGTAACATCTTCTACAATATTTGCTCCATTTACAGTTTCAGGAAATACTTCTTCAATCCGGATGATCAGAATTCTATGCAGTACTCCAAAGCTGTGCTGACTGTCCGTAATCAATCATTGCCGTTGTAAATGCATGTAACTCATGTCCCGCAGGATCACTTCCAACAATGTACGCGCCACTGACATCAAGCTAATTGGTGTTTATCTCCATGGCTTTCCCTCATAGCTTTTCCTAAACACTGGCACAACATTAGCCCCTCCAGGCTCCCTGGTCATCACCCGTGGCTGTCAGTGATAGAAAAATCTCTTTATGGGACACACAATGTCTTCCTGAGCTTCGCACAATATCCTGGGATGTGCTTGATTAGTTCCCATGGAATTGTCTCCCTTATATGCTTTTAAAAACCTCCAGTACCTCCTATTATGTGGGGTCTTGTGAAGACATCACTGTTTATTTCCCTGACATCCCCTTGTCTTTCTCCACAGCAATTTCAAACATGATATTTTTGGTTAGGATTTCACCCATCTCCTGTGGTTCCACACTTGGATGGCCCCATTCATCTTCAAGGAGCCATACTCTGCCCCTAGTTAATCTTCTATTGTTAATATACTTGTAGAATCTCTTTGGATTTTCCTCAGCCTGATCTGCCAACCCTTTTTGTTGTCCCCTTTGTGCCCTCCTAATTTCCCTTTAAGTGAATTACTCCACCCACAATGTTCTTCGATGGATTCCCTTAATCCAGCTGGCTATATGTGACATGTGTCCCCTTTTTGTTGAGCAGAACCTCAATACCCCCAGTCATCTAGAGTTTCCTACGTGTGTCAGCATTGTCATTGACACTAACAGGAATATGATGGCTCTGCACTCTCATTTTAACTCCCTTTTGAAAGCTTCCCACCTGCCTGACGTCCCTTTACCTGCACATAGCCTCCACAATCAATTGATAAAAGCTCTTGACTAATAACATCTGGATTGAGGAAAGGCCACTTTTGATCTTTAACTTGTGGACCAGGTTTTTCCTTTTCCATCGCTATTCTCCAACTAATACGACTGTGATCACTTTGCCAAAGTGTTGCCCCACTAACAACTCAGTCCCTTTCACTACTTTGTTTCCCAAGGCGAGGTCAGGTTTTACCTCTTCCTGCAGTCCGACCATTTACATTTGGACTGGGACAGCTTTCTTGTACATGCCGAACAAATTCCTCGCATCGAAGCTCTGAACACTCCAGCAGTCCGAGTCTAGGTTTGTAAAGTTAAAATCCCTGACCATTACAATCCTATCATTCTTACAGATCTCTGAGATCTCCCGTCATATTTGCTGCTCAATTTCTCGCTGACTGTTGGGGGCCTGTAGTACAGTCATATCAAACTGATGACCCAGTCTCATTTCTCCGTTGCACCATTATATCTTCACTGGGTGATCCCCAGGAATATCCTGTCTCATTAATGCCGTAATGTTTTCACTGATCAGAAACTCCAATACCCCTCCTCTCTCACCACCTGTTCTGGCCTCAACCTTCAGATTGTAGCCTGAGACCATCCCCCTCACGGTGGACAACAGCCTCACCTTTTATGTCATCTGCAAACTTACAAATGATACCTTGTGCTTTCACATCGAGTCATTAATGTACATAATACTGTTCAAAATAATTAGAGTAATAGATCGAGTCAATAGCCAGAGACTTTTCCCCAGGGCAGGATTGACTGGTACGAGAAGTCATCGTTTGAAGATATTAGGAGGAAGGTATAATGGAGACATCAGAGGTAGGTTCTTTACGCAGAGAGTTGTGAATGCATGGAATGTGTTGCCAGCTGAGGTGGTGGAAGAAGAGCCACTGGGGACACTTTCGCGACTGATGGACAAGCACATGGATAGGAAAGAGTTAGGGGTGCATAGGTTAAGTTACTATATTTTACATTAGGATTAAGACTCGGCACAACTTCGTGGGCCTAAGGCCCTGTTCTGTGCTATACCTTTCTATGTTCTATGTTCTATAATAACCAGCAATGGTTGCTGCCCAGATCCCTGTGGTACACCCGCTTTTGAAAGAATTTCAAACACAAAACTTACCCTCCACCGTTGTGCATCCAGGTTGCCAAATTGCCTTGGATCCCATTGGTCTGTTGGACCAGCGTTCCATGTGGGACCTTGTCAAATGCCTTAATGAATTCCATGTAACACACATCTTCTGCACTGCCCTCATCAAAATCCTCAATCATAATTTCAAACAAAAATCTCAGCTGAATTTGGGAGAGGATCTTGCTCTACCAAATCCGTGGTGAGTATCCATAATCGATTTCTACCTTTCCAAATGCTGATTCATTCTGTCCCTCAGAATTGTGTCCAATAAGTTCCCTCTCCCTGCTGTCAGATTATCTGCTCTGTAATTACCTGGCCTATCCCTGCTTCCCTTTCTGAATAAAGGAACCACGTTAGTTATCCTCCAGTCATTCTGCACTTCACCCGTAGCCAGCAAATTATTAAATATATCCACGAGGGTTCCAGCATTCTCCTCCTTTACCAGAACAAGGGGGGCGGGTTTGACTTGAACCGGAGGGACATCAGTATCCCTGGGGGAGATTTACTTGTTTTATCGCAGTGGGTTTAAACTAGTTTGGCAGGGTTTTGGACTCTGAGTAAGAGAATGCCCATTGACCAGCCAAGTGAAAAATGCATCAACCTTCAAGAGCAAGTTTTCTATCCAGGATATCGAGGGGCACAGTCAAGGGAGGGAAAAGACTTTTGATTTAACGCGCATTTATTTCAATGCACAAGGCCTGACTGGTAAGGCAGATGCGCTCAGAGCATGGATTGGCTACGGGTACTTGGATATTATAGACATAAAAGAAACATGGCTGAGCGAAGGGCAGGACTGGCAGCTCAGTGTTCCAGGAAACAGAAGCTACAGGCGGGACAGAAGGACAAGTAAGTGAGGAGGGGAGTTGTCCTTTTGATAAGGGAGGACATAACAACAGTGCTTAGTGAGGATACTCTTTCGGGGTGATCAAATGAGGCCATATGTTAAGACATTACAAACTAAAAAAGGATGGTCAGTCTGCTGGGATATTGTTCTGGACCCCCAAATAGCCAACGGGTACTAGAGGAGCAGATGTGAAGAGAGATTGCAGGTACCAAAAGAAATAATAGGTCAGTATTAGTTGGAGATTTGAACTTCCCCTGTATTGACTGGACCACCCAGTGTGTAAAAGGCCCATATGGGGTGTGATTTGTCAAATGTGTCCAAGAAAGTTTCCCAGATCGATATGTGGAGGGCTGCACTCTACTCAGGCGGCTTCAAACGAGATCTCCCCTCAGAAAACGGGGTCGGGCAAGTGACTGAATTGGCAGTCGGAGAGCACTTTATGTCCAGTGACCACAGCTGTCTTAGTTTAACATAGTTATTGACAAAACTCAGACAGGTCCATATATTAAGGTCTTAAACTGGAATCGGGCCACATTTGGGGCCATTTGGCAGGATCGAGCAGATGTTTATTTGGTGACTTAAAAATCACACAACACCAGTTATAGTCCACCAGGTTTATTTTGAAGCACCAGCTTTTGAAGTGCAGGTAATCATTCTTAAAGATGAAAACTGAAACTAAATGTGTTTGGTATTACATTCCATGACCCTGCTATCCTGTTGTTATAAATCCTGTGCCTTATGATTGTGCTTCACCTGATGAAGCAGAGCTCTGACATCTAATGCTTCCAAATAAACTTTTTGGACTGTAAGCTGGTTTTGTGAGATTTTTAAGGTTGTTCATCCCAGTCCAACACCGGCTCCACCACATCATGCTCCCATCAACTGGGTGAGTCTGTGTGAAGGAAAAGGAATGACTGGCAAATGGGAGGCTTTCAAAAGTGTGATCTCAAGAATCCAATATGTCTCTGATTGAGTGAAGGGAAAAGCTGGCAGGTTTAGGGATCCCTGTCTGATGGGGGATATTGACGCTCTGTTCAATAAAAAGAAGAAGGCATATATTGTCTTCAATGTGTCTGTATCTACGTAATCTCTTCCAGTCCTAAATACACGATTACTCGGTGGAGACTTTACAATCCTCACAGGTCCCTTCACCACTCCCCATCTGGAGAATCCACTGAAAGCCTATGATTCTCTCGATACAGTTCTGACAAGACTCACTATCTGTGTAACGTCATCCCATCGCTAACACACAACCTATCAATGTGAACTCCTCCTGTATCTCCATCCAGTTACTCATCTCCATAACCTTCTCCAACTCTTACACCCCTACCTGTGTAAATGTCACCTTCCCACTTTGACCAAACTGGAGAAGGTTACAAATGCTCCCTTATCTGTGAAACTGTCTCCAACCAAGGTTACTGCCCTTCTGGAATATCTGTCAGTGTCCACACCCTTCATATCTAAATAATCTGCAGAAGGAATATACATCTTCAGTCACGACTACCCTCCATATCTCCATAGAACAGTACAGCATAGTACAGCATAGTACAGGCCCTTCAGCCCTCAATATTGTGTCCATCTTTTACCCGTCTCTAAGATCAATCTTACCTGCAAAACATTCAAGGAACAAAGAAAATCACAGCACAGGAACAGGCTCTTCAGTCCTCTAAGCCTTCACCAATCCAGATCCTCTGTCGAAACCTGTCGCCTATTTTGTGAGGATCTGTACCCCTTTGCTCCCTCCCCATTCATGCATCTGGCTGGATACATCTTAAGTGACATTATCGTTCCCGCCTGTACCACCTCTGCTGGCCACGCGTCCCCTGTCCCCATCACCCTCTGCATAAAGATCTTTCCAGCCTATCTGCCCTAAACCTTTCCCCTCTCGCTTTGAACTCATGACCCCTAGTAATTGAGTTCCGCACTCTGGGGAAAAAAGCTTCTTGCTATCCATCCTGTCTATACCTCCCATGATTTTGCAGACCTCAATCAGGCCCCCAGTAAACCTTCATCTTTCTAATGAAAATAATCCGAATATATTCAATCTCTCCTTATTGTTAGCGCCCTCTATACCAGGCAACTTTCTGGTGAACATCCTCTGCACCCTCTCCAAAGCATGCACCTCCTTTTGGTAATGTGGCGACCAGAACTGTATGTAATATTATAAATGTGACCAATCAAAGTCATATACAACTGTAACGTGACCTGCCAACTTTTGTACACGATACCCCTTCGAATAAAGGAAAGCATGCCATATGCCGCCGTGACCAATTTACTGTCCTGCGTTGCCACGTTTAAAGAGCAATGGGCCTGAATACCCAGATCTCAGTGTACATCAATTTCCCCCAGGACTTTTCCATTTACTGTATAGTTCACTTTCCAATTAGATCATCCGAAATGCATCACCTCGCATTTGTCTGGATTGAACTCCATCTGCCATTTCCCAGCCCGCCTCTCCAATCTATCTATATTCTGCTGTGTTCTCTGACAGTCCCCTTCTCTATCTGCTACTCCACCAATCTTAGTGTCATCTGCAACCTGCTAATCAAGGAACCAATATCTTCCACCAAACCGTTGATATGTATCACAAGCGACAGTGGTCCCAGCACGGATCCCTGTGGAACACCACTGGTCACAGCTCTCCATTTTGAGAAATTCATTTTGCTATCATTCATGTGTCTATCTAAAAAATACTTAAATGTCCCTAATGTATCTGACTCTACCACACACACTGGCAATACATTCCACTCACCCAACACACTCTATGTAAAGAAGCTACCTCTGACATCTCCCCTCAACCTTCCTCCAATTACCTTACAATTGTGCCTCCTAGTTATAGCCATTTTCGCACTGGGAAAAATCTCAGGCCACCTTATGTCTGCCTCTCATAATCTCGTACCTCTATCAAGTCACTTCTCATCCTTTTTCATTCCAAAATTAAAAGCCCAGGATTCCTCAACCTTCCTTCGTTAGACCTCCCCTCCAGACCAGGCAACATCCTGATAAATCTCCTCTGCAACCTCTCCAAAACCTCCACATTTTTCCTGTAATGAGGCAAACAGAACTGAACACGATATTCTAATTGTGGTCTAACAACAGGATGTATCGAGCTGCAACATAACCTCACAGCTCTTAAACTCAAGGCCCCTGCAAACGAAAGCCGACACATCATTGGCTTTCTTAACAACCCTAACAACGTGGTTCGCAACTGTGAAGGATCCCTGGACATTGACCCAAGATTTTTCTGCTACTCCTCACTGTCAAGAATCCTGCAGTAACCCTGTAAAATATTTCTGCAGAATCCTTCAAACGTAAACCCTCCCTATTTTGGTATTTTCCTCCAGTCCCCACTGCACTCATAAACTGTGAAACCTCTTCCAGTCCCGACAATCCTCCTTAGCTCTGTAACCTCTGTAAGCATGTAGTTGTAGGCGTGTGGTTTAGGCGGTGGGTTAGAAATCCATTGGGGCTTGCCCACACACGTTCGAACCCTGCCCAACAGGGTGGTGGGTTTGAGTGGTGCCAGTGTCCGGAGGTGTTCTCTAACCTGCTCTGTGAGAAGTTGTCCCATGTCCTCAATGTACGAGAGTCTCAACAAAAAGTCTCCAGGATACCTGAAAATCAACCCAACGACTTGTTGCCAAACATTTCAACTCCCCCACCCACTCTGCCGAAAACATGCTGGTCCTGGGCCTCCTCCAACCGCCATTCCCTCACCACCCGACGCCTGGAGGAAGAACGCCTTTTCTTTTGCCTTGGGACCCTTCAACCCCATGGCATCAATGTGGACTTCACCAGTTTCCTCATTTCCCCTTCCCCACTTACCGCAGTTCCAACCTTCCAGCTCAACACCATCCTTATGACCTGTCCCACCTGTCAATCTTCCTTCCCACCAATCTGCTCCACCCTCCTCTTTGACCTTGAACTCTTACCCCATCTCCAAACACTTATTGCACTCTCAGCTACCTTCACCCAAATCTCACCCCCTTCCCATTTATCTCTCCACCCCCAAGTCTCCCAGCCTCATTCCTGATGCAGGGCTCCTCCCCGAAACGTTACTTCCCTGCTTCTCGGATGCTGCCTTACCTGCTGTGCTTTTCCAGCACTACACTCTCAACTCTAATCGCCAGAAGCTGCAGACCTCAATGTCTCCTGTTTATCAGATGGGTCAATGCAGTGAGGAATGGCAGATGGAGATTAATTTAGATAAATGTGAGGTGCTTCATTTTGGAAAAGCAAATCCTCACAGGATTTATGCACTTAATGGTAAGTTCCTAGGGAGTGTTGCTGAACAAAGAGACCTTGGAGTGCAGGTTCATAGTTCCTTGATAGTGGAGTCTCAGGTAGATAAGATAGTGAAGAAGGCGTTTGGTATGCTTTCCTTTATTGGTCAGAGTATCGAGTATAATCCCACCTAGTCTAGTTCCCTGGATCTCAGTTTCTCCTTGGCAAAATTATCGTTTTCTAGAGTGAATACCGTCGAAAAATATTAATTTAATGCTTCCCCTATCTCCTCTGACTCCACACACAATTTCCCATTAATATCCTTGATTGGACCTTATCTTGCTCTTGTCATTCTTTTATTACTTAAATACCTATAGAAGTCCTTAGGGTTTACCCTGATCCTATCCGCCAACAGCTTCTCATGTCTCCTCCTGGCTCTGAGTTTCCACATCTCATCCTAACATAAGCCTCCCTCTTCCTCTTGACCAGAGATTCCACATCCTTCATAAACCACGGCTCCCGCGCTCTACAGGGAGAGCCTGTTGACAGGTACATACTTATCTAGGACACTCAGGAGGTTTCCCTTGAATAAGCTCCACATTCCTGATATGCCCATCCCCTGCAGATTCCTTCCCCATCCTACGCTTCCTAAATCTTGCCAAATCGCATCGTAACTGCCGTTCCCCGAGCTGTAAATTTCGTGGAAGTGTATAACTGTTTGATGACAGGAGACAGGGTGGTCAAGAAGGTTTGAGTGAGTGTGTGTGTGTGTGTTTCTGTGTGTTTCTGTGTATATGTGGTTAATGAAACGAGACAGTTTGGTGTGTGTGTGTGTGTTTGTGTATATCTGACCAATGGCTGGAGGCAGGGTGTTCATGGAGTGTTGCGTGTGCTTGTGTGCGTTTGTCAGTTTCTGCGTATATCTGTTTCATGGCAGGGGGCAGGGTGGTCGTGGAGAGCATATTTTCTGAGTTTCTGTGTCTATGTGCTTACTGGTAGGAGACAGGGTGGTGGTGGAGGGTAGACTGTACTTGTTTCTATATCTATGTGCTTACTGGCAGGAGTCAGGGTGGGGGTGGAGGGTTGTGTATGTATGTGTGTTTCTGCGTATATCTGTTTAAGGTCAGGAGGCAGGGTGTTCGTGGAAGGTTGTATGTGTTTCTGTGTATATCTGTTTACTGGCTGGAGACAGGCTGGTGGTGGAGGTTTATGTGTGTGTTTCTGTGTATACCTGTTTAATAGCAGGATACAGGTTGGTGGTGGAGTATAGTATGTGTGTTTGTGTGAAAATCTGCTTAATGGCAGGAAATAAGGTGGTGGTGGAGGGTTGTGTGTGTGTGTGTGTTTCTGCATACATCGGTTTAATAGCGGGTGACAGGGTCGGAGTGGAGGGTTGTGTGTGTTTCTGGGTACATCTGATCGATGGTAGAAAACAACTTGGTGGTGTAATGCCGTGTGTGCGTGTTTCTGTGTATATCTGTTTAATTGCAGGAGACAGGATGGTTGTGGAAGGTTGTGTGTGTGTTTCTGTGTATAATTGATTTATGGAAGCAAACAGGGTGGTGGTGGAGGGTTCTCTATGTGTGTGTTTCTGTTTTTATCTGTTTAATTGCAGGAGACAGGCTGGTGGTGGAGGCTGGTATGTGTTTGTTTCTGAGTACATCTGTTTCATGGCAGGAGACGTGATGGCGGTTGATGGTTGTGCATGTTTACCTGCACATATCTGCTTAATGGAAGAAAACAATGTGCCTTCGTGCCGCTGTGTGTGTATTTCTATGTATATCTGTTTAATGGCAGGAGACAGGGTTGTGGTGGAGGGTGGTGTGTGTGTGTTTCTGCGTATATCTGTTTAATGATAGGCGAGAGAGTGGTCGTGGTGGTGTGTGTGTGTTTTTGTGTATATCTGTTCAATGACAGGAGACAGTGTGGTGGAGGATTGCTTGCATGTTTCTGTAAATATCTGTTTAATTGCAGGAGACAGGGTGGTTTTGGAGGTTGGTGAGTGTGTGTTTCTGTATATAACTGTGTAATGAATGTAGACAGGATTGTTGTGGAGGTTGTGTTTCTGCTTAATGACAGGAAACAAATTGGTGGTCAATGGTTGTGTGTGCGTGTGTGTGCGTGTGTGTTTCTATGTATGAATGTTTAATGGCAGGAGACAGGGTGGTGCTGAAGATATGCATTTATGTTTCTGTATATATCTGTTTAATTGCTGGAGACAGGGTGGTGGAGGAGGGTGGTGTGTCTGTGTGTTTGTGTGAATATATGTTTAAATGCAGGAGACAAGGTGGTGTTGGAGGAATTGGGTGCACGTGTTTTGGTGTATATCTGTTTAATGACAGGACACCGGGTGGTGCTGGAGGGTTGTCTATATGTTTCTGTAAATATCTGTTTAATTGCTTAATGACGGGAGACAGACTGGTGTTCGTGGAGGGTTGTGTGTGTGTTTCTGTGTATAGCTGATTAATGCAGGAAACTGAGTGGTTTTGGAGAGTTCTGTATGTGTCTGTGTTTCGGTGTATATCTGTTTAATGGCAGTAGACAGGGTAGAGGTCGAGGGTTTGTGTGCATGTATTTCTGTTTATATATACTCAACGGCAGGACAACAGGGTGGTGTTGGAGGGTTCTGTGTGTGTTTCTGTAAATAACTGATTAATGACTTGAGACAGGGTGGTGCTGAAAGTATGCGTGCATATTTCTGTCTATATCTGTTTATTTGCAGGGGACAGGGTGGTGGAGGAGGATGGTGTGTGCGTTTCTGTGTATCTATGTTTAATTGCAGGAGACAGGGTGGTGGTGGAGGGATTTGTGTCTGTGTTGTTGTGTGTATCTGTTTATGGGAAGAAGACAGGGTGGTCGTGGAGGTTTGTGTATGTGTGTGTATATCTGGTAGATCTGTTTAAGAGCTGGAGACAGGGTAGTGGTGGAGGGTTGTGTGTATGTGTGTATTTCTGTATATCTCTGCTCAATGGCAGGAGAACAAGGTGGTGTTGGAGGATTGTGTGTGTGTTTCTGTGTATATCTGGATATTGGCAGGAGAAAGGGTGGTGGTCGAGGGTTGTGTGTGTGTGTATTTCTGCATATACCTGCTCAATGGCAAGGGAACAAGGTGGTGTTGGAGGTTTGTGCGTAGGTAGGATGTTCGTGGAAGGTTGTATGTGTGTTTCTATGTATATCTGTTTAATGGCAGGAGACAGGGAGGTGGTCGAGTGTAATGCATGTGTGCATTTCTGTGTATATCTGCTCAATGGCAGGAGACATGGTGGTCTTGGAGGGTTGTGTGAGTGTGTGTTTCTGTTAATATCTATTTAAGGGCTGGAGACAGATTGGTGGTGGTGTAGTGTCTTGAGTGTGTGTTCCTGTGTCTATCTGATTAAAGGCAGGAAACACGGTGATGGTGGAGGGATGTGTGTGTTTCAGTGCATTTCTGTTTAATGACAGGAGACAGGGTGGTGTTGGAGGAATGGGTGTGCGTGTTTCTGTGTATATCTGTTTAATGACAAGAGACCGGGTGGTGGTGGAGGGTTGTCTATATGTTTCTGTAAATATCTGTTTAATTGCTTAATGACAGGAAACAAATTGCTGTTGAAGAGGTGTGTGTGTGTGTGTGTGTGTGTGTGTGTGTGTGTACGTACGTGTGTGTGTGTGTGTGTCTGTGTGTGTGTACGTACGTGTGTGTGTACGTGTGTGTGTCTGTGTATGTCTGTTTAATGGCAGAAATCAATGTGGTGGTGGAGGGTTGTGTGTGTGTTTCTGTGTATGTCTGTTTAATGGCAGGAGTCAGGGTGTTGGTGTCGAGATGTGTGGGTTCTGTTTAGATCTGTTTAATCACCGGAGAGTGTGTGATTGGGGAGGTGTGTGTGTGGTTATGTGTCTATCTGATTAATGGCAGCAAACAGGCTGGTGGTGGAGGGTTCTGCATGTGTGCGTGTTTCTGTGTATATCTGTTTAATGGCAGGAGAGAATGGTGATGGAGGATTGTGTGTGTATTTCTGTGTGTAGCTGTTTAGTAGCAGGAGGCAGGGTGGTGATGGAGGGTTGTGTGCGTATATCTGTGTATACCTGTTTAATAGCAGGAGACAGGGTTCTCATGGATTGTTGTGTGAGTGTGTTTCTGTATACATCTATTTAAGGGATGGAGACAGGTTGGTGGTGGAGGATAGTGTGTGTGCGTGTTTCTGTGTATAACTGTTTAATGACAGGAGATAGTGTGGTGGAGGAGGGATGTGTGTGTTTCTGTCTATATCTGTTTAATGACAGGAGACAGGGTGGTACTTGAAATATGTGTGTATGTTTCTGTATATATCGGTTTAATTGCAGGACACGGTGGTGGAGGAGGCTGATGTGTGTGTGTTTCGGCGTAAATCTATTTAATGGCAAGGGACAGTGTAGTGGAATGTAGTGTGTCTGTGTTTCTGTGTCTATGTGCTTACTGGCAGGAGACAGGATGTTCTTGGAAGGTTTGTGTGTTTCTGCGTATATCTGTTTAATGCCAGGAGACAGGGTGGTGCTCGAGGGATGTGTGTGTGCATTTCTGTGTATATCTGCTCTGTGGCAGGAGACAGGGTGGTGATGGAGGGTTGCATGTGTGTTTCTGTGTATGTCTGTATAAGTGCTGGGGACAGGGTGGTGGTGGAGAGATATGTGTGTGTTTCATTGCATATCTGTTTAATTACAGGAGACAAGGTAGTGGTAGAGCGATGTATGGATCTGTGTTTCTGTGTATATCAGTTTACTGACAGGAGACAGGGTGGTGGTGGAGGGTTGGGTATGTGGGTGTCTTTCAGTGCATATCTGTTTAATGATGGGGACAGGGTGGTGTGTGTATGTTCCTGTGTTTATCTGTTTAATGACAGGAGACAGGGTGGTGGTGAAGGGTTGTCTGCATGTTTCTGTAAATTTCTGTTTAATAGCAGGAGACAGTGTGGTGATGGAAGATGGTGAGTGAGAGTTTCTGCCAGAGACAGGGTGTTGCTAGAGTTTTGTGCGTGAATTTCTGTATGTATCTGTTTAATTGCAGGAGACAGGGTGGTCATGGAGGGTTGTGTGTTTGTTTCTGTGTATATCTGCTAAATGACGGGAAAGAAATTGGGTTTCAAGGGTTGTGCATGTGTGTGTGTGTTCCTGCGTATGTCTGTTTAATGGCAGGGGACAGGGTGGTGGTGTCGAGATGTGTGTGCGTTTCTAGTTATACCTGCTTAATCGCTGGAGAGAGAGTGTGCGTGTATGTGTGTGTGTTTGGTTCTGTGTATATCTGTGTAATGGCAGCAGACAGGATGATCGTGGAGGCTTGTGTGTGCGTGTTCCTGTGTATATCTGTTTAATGGAAGGAGACAGAGGTCGTTTAGTCTTGTGTGTATTTCTGTGTTTATCTGTTATTGACAGGTGGCAGGGTGTTAGTGGAGGATTGTGTTTGTGTGTTTCTGTGTATATCTGATTAATGGCAGGAAACCGGGTGTGGTGGAGGGTTTTGTGCATGTGTTTCTGCATATATTTGTTTTATGGCAGGAGACAGGGTGGTGGTGGGAGGTTGTGTGCTTGTGTTTCTGTCTATATCTGTTTAATAACAGGAGACAGATATTGGTGCAGGTTGGTGTGTATGTATTTCTGCATATCTCTGTTTAATGGTGGGAGGCAGGGCAGCGATGGAGGGGTGTGTGTGTGTGTTTATGTGTATATCTGTTTACTGGCAGAAAACAATGTTTTGGTGAAGGGTTTTGTGTGTGTGTGTGTTTCTGTGTAAATCTGTTTAATGGCAGGGAACAAATTGGGTGACAAGGGTTGTGTGTGCATGTGTGTGTTTTTCCATGCATATCTGTTTAATGGCAGAAAACACTGTGGTGGTGAAGGGTTGTGTGTGTGTTTCTGTGTATGTCAGGTTAATGGCATGAGACGGGGGTTGGTGTCGAGATGTGTGTATGTTTCTGCTTATTCCTGTTTAATTGCCGGAGAGTGTGTGATGGTGGACCATTGTGTGTGTGAGTGTGTGTGTTCCTGTGTAATGGCAGGAGAACGAATGGTCGTGGAGGGTTGTATGTATGTGTTTCTGTTTATATCTGTTTAATGGCAGGAGACAGTGTGGTCGTGGATGATTGTGTGTGTGTGTGTGTGTGTTCCTGTGTATTTCTGTTTAATCACAGAACACAAAGCAGACATGGAGTGTTTTGTGTGTGTGTTTCTGTTATATTTGTTTCATGGCAGGAGACAGGAAGGTGATTTAGAGTTTTGTGTGTTTTTCTGTGTGTATCTGTTTGTTGACTGTAGTTAGGGTGTTAGTGGAGGGTTATGTGTGTGTGTATGCGTGTGTGTGCTTCTCTGTCAAAACTGCTTAATAGCGGGAGACAACGTGGTGGTGGAGGGTTGTGTTGTGTGTTTCATTGGATATTTGATTAATGGCAGGAAACAGAGTTTTGGTGGAGGGTTGTGTGTGTTTCCATGTATATCTAGTTAATTGAAGGAGACAGCGTGATGATGGAGGGTTGTGTGTGTTTTTCTGCATATATCTGTTTAATGGCAGGAGACCGGCTTGTGGTGAAGGTTGTGTGCTTGTGTTTCTGTCAATAACTGTTTAATAACAAGAGAGAGATATTGTTGTGGGTTGGTGTGGATATGTTTCTGTGTATCCCTGTTTAATAATTTGAGACAGGGTGGCGATGGATGGTTGTGTACATGTGTGTTTTATTTATATATCAGTTGAATTGCAGGAGACAGCGTGTTGTTAGACGGTTGTGTGTGTCCATTGCTGTATATTTCTGTTTAATGGCAGGAGACAGAGTTGTAGAGGGGGATTGTGTGTGTGTGTTTCTGTATATATCTGATCAATAGCAGGAAACAACTTGGTGGTGAAGGGTTGTGTGTGTGTGTTTCTGTGTACACCGGTTTACTGACAAAAGACTACGTGGTGGTGCAGGATGTTTTGTCTGTGCTTCTGTGTATATCTGTTGTGGTCCTGTTCACCGAGCTGGGAATTTATGTTGCAGACGTTTCGTACCCTCTCTAGGTGACATCCTCAGTGCTTGGGTGCCTCCTGTAAAGCCCTTCTGTGATGTTTCCTCCAGCATTTATAGTGGTTTATCTCTGCCGCTTCTGGTTGTCAGTTCCAGCTGTCCGCTGCAGTGGCCGGTATATTGGGTCCAAGCTGATGTGTTTGTTGATAGAATCTGTGGATGAGTGCCATGCATTTAGGATTTCCCTGGCTGTTCTCTGTTTGGCTTGTCCTATAATAGTAGTGTTGTTCCAGTCGAACTCATGTTGCTTGTCATCTGTGTGTGTGGCTACTAAGGATAGCTGATCGTGTCGTTTCGTGGCTTGTTGGTGTTCATAGATGTGGATCGTTAGCTGTCTTCCTGTTTGTCTTATGTAGTGTTTTGTGCAGTCCTTGCATGGACTCCATCAAGTCACGTTTCAAAAATCATTTTAATCCACGTGCTCAGACATATAATGAAAAATCTCTGTGGGATGTGAACCTTTAGGTCAGAGGTCAGGACACTACCACCGCTCAACAATAGCCCCTAAAGCTGCAACATGATTCTCCTGTGTGTTTTTTCATCAGCTTTCTTTGAACATACTATGACACACCCCCACAACATAATCGAGACCATCTGTTCCAGAGAAAGTGACACTACCACAGTTCATGGAAGGGAGTCGAATCCAGAGCTCTGCCCCGGGGCAGGGGTGCTATCCACCACACAAGACTTTAACCATGCCCAGAATTTTAAGTGTCAGTTTTCAGCTTTATATGGATTTATTACATTCTGATTAACATTACTGAAAAAGACAGGCAACAGTTTTCATTGTTAAATAAATAAAAGGTGTTAGCCTCAACTATAAGATGATGAGTGTACGTGCTCTGCCTAGCAACTTCTTTAATTGCTTGGCTATGATTTCCAGCTTAAATGGCTATTATCTGTAATCTGCAATATTAGAGCAAGAAATCTTGCAGAAACACTCTGCAATGGGAGGGATCTCGAATAAATATCAAAACTGAACACCAGAGAATAGGAAAGAGCACAATTTCTGGCCAAAAACACTGGCCACTGTTTCCAACCTCTGACATGTGGCTTCCCTCTTCCTGAAATGATTAAGTGATACAAGGCATCGGTTTACTTCCCAGCCTCTCCTTACCTTCTCCTCCCTCTGCTTGCACAAAACAAATCAAGCTTTGATCTTTGGAAAACTCAAAGCCTGAGATATAGACCTTCTGGAGAGGGGAGGGTCTTTGAAACCTGAAGCAGGAGGGTGAGGGGGCAGTAATATCACTCACTGGGCTGAGGTGTGGCAGTTCAACTTTAATATGGATAAATGCGAGGTATTTCATTTTTGTCAAATACAAAGCGGGGGCTCATGTAATTAATAGTAGTGCGTTGGTAGTGTTGTAGAAAAGAGGGACCCACAGGTGCCGATCGAATTCACAGAAGTTTGTGACACTTATAGACAAGCTGTTTCAGGCTACTTCATTGCTCAGACATTTGGAGTTAGAAATTGAGAAGTAATGCTGAGATAGTGCAGGACATTGATGAAGCCTCTTTTGCAGTACTGTGTTCAGTTCTGTTAATGGAATGAGATTATTAAGCTGAAGAGGCTTCAGAAGGGATATACCAGGATGTCGCCAGGAACACCTCATCTTCTGCCTCGGGAGCCGACAAACACATGGCATGAACATTGAACTGACTAATTTGCAAATCTCCCCTCGACAATCCAGATCCCAGATCCGACCCTCCGACTCAGATCCACCCTCTCGTGGGAACCTACCTGTCCATCTTCCTTCCACCTATCCGCTCCAACTTCCCACCGACCTCTCACTATCACCTCCTAGCTTCGCCAACCTATCACCAACCTTTACCCCAGCCTCACCCCACCACCCATTTATCTCTCAGCCCATTGACTCCTTCGCAGTTCTGAAGAAGTGCCCTGCCTGAAACGTTTACTCTCTTGCTCCTCGGTTGCTGCCTGACCTTCTGTGCCTTCTCCACTATCATGCTTTATCTACACTGAATTCTCCATCATCTGGAGTCCCCATTGTCACTTAGGTACAATTCTCTGTTAACATATCTATGCTGTCTGTCTGTTGTAACCCCACACTGTCTTAGGTACATATTGTCTCCAGATCATGGCCTATAAAATTTCTCTCAATCTCTTACTGATATTGTCATGCCTCAACAGTAGTTACAGGGTCTATGTTTCCATTTATAAGCAGAGAAACATGTTGGTGTTCCGATAAACCTCTGGCATTACTTTCATATCCAATGCAGACTGAATGGTTGCACACAATTAATCTACCAGACTCAACATTCATTCCCTCAGTCACCCTCGCATATCCAATCCAGACTGTGTAAATGTTAATCATTATTTTGAATTTTAATTCAACAATATTGAATTGAAAGGCGTTGGCTGCAGCTATTTGTTCTGTGACTGGAAATAATGTCAGTCTCCGTGGATCCTAAATGTGTCACTGGAGGGCTTGCCTCTTTTATTAATTAAGGATTCAGTTCAATGTGTTATCCCATAGTATGAGTGGGAACATTGCCGACAGTACAGGGATCAGCAGCGCCAAAGAGACAGGGAGGAGATATCAGAATCTGAGAACATTAGACTGGAATGATCCAACATGGACAGGAGTTTTTCATCTAGTCTTTACTGGCTTTCCAAACCTTGGGTATCATTAGAATGGAGGATCTATAATGTACTGAGTGTTATTCAAGGTGGTTACTATCCCATCCTCGCTATAGTTGGTGTTCCTGGTAAGTCATTCTAACTGTCTATTAAAGCAGTTTAAACTGAACTGTTGTTCACGTTATTGAAATTGGGAAATGTGGAAGTCATCGTTTTCAGCTCCAATGAAAAAATCCCATTCCTTAGAAATTATAATGAGCAGATTACTACTTTCAAATGACTCACCAGTATGCGAGGAGAAACTCTAAAACTTCATAATCCTTCTAGCCCTGAACAGATCGATATCTCCATATCCCCCCCCATTCGCTTATTCTGTCCAGTATCACCTTCGTGACATCCCCGTCTCCTCCTCAGCCACAGGGCACCTTCTGAGTAAACCATCATTTGGGCCTCTGTTAAATCCGGAATCACCTGTTTCAAGCCCCTTCTAACCACATGTCAATCACAACATAATTACACTTGAAATGTTTAACTTGTTCTCTTCATAGAAACTGTCTGACGGGAAGATAATTCATGGTGCTCAAGTCATTGACTCATGATCTAGAGCCACAGCATAATAATCTGTTAATATGAATGAAATTGGTGGCTTTGAAGTGAAACCATCATCATTAAGTATAAAAAGCCCATCTGCTTGCCTCATGTCCTTTCGTGAAGGCAATGGGTCATCCTTCCCTGATCAGGTCTCTGTGTGACTGCAAACCCACAGCAATGTGTTTTACTCTTTACTGTCCTGTGGAGCAGCTGAACCAGCCTCTCATTTCAAGATAGGGATAACAGGCTGGCCTGACCTGTGAGGGAAGGATAGTTTCCCATATTCCTACAGCTCATTTCCATTCAGGTGGGTGACCATTCCTTATTTCAAGTGTGTTCTTTCTTAGCCTATTCCCTGAGTGTGATGTCCATCTCCCGTAGCACCTCTGGTGTTGGCTGTATTGATGTTCACATATAGATGTAAGGAACTTTTAAATTCCAGGTCAGAGGCAGTGTAGCTAGAAGGAAAGGCTTCTTACGCCACAAGAAAGTAAAGGAGATGTCTCAGTGAGGAAAAGGAATTATTGTGATAAAACCTGAGAGTGTTGTTGAGGCAGTATTGGGAAATTGTGGACAGATTTTCTTTCCCTTATAAGAAATAATCGTCCTGCCACAGATAGAGTGCAAAGGTTTTTCACCAGACTAATCCCTGGGATGGTGGTAAAATGAGGGGTGAATGACGATTAATCTTTAGCGCTGTGAGAGAATAAAAGATGATTGCATTGAAACTAAAGGATAATGGACAGTCTCTCATGATGTTCTAAACAGATATTGATACGGTGATAAAATCAATGGCTTGTTTTTACTCGGGTTACAAGAGCCTCTGAGGACGTTCCCCTCACCCCATCCCCACTCCCTATATCGATAGAGAGAGAGAGAGCGAGAGAGAGAGAGAGAGTCAGACTTTGAATATAGTGCATTTGGTGTGTGCTCCTACATTAAACATCACGTTATCCAAAATCCTGACAGCAGCCACAATGCCTTCACTCTAAAACAGTTAACTATTCCCATCATCTTCTGACCTCCATGGAGAATATAGATCTGTCTACTCAGAGATGGAAGATGCCTCTTTGAGACTTGATACAATACATCTGGCTTCCCTCCTCACTGCTAGCAAACCACGTTAAAGTAGCAGATGTTCCACTGGCGATGGACCCACGAGGAACCTCGTACAGCCATTCATGAGTGCAGTCTCTGCTCCATTGGTTTGTTGTATTGGAGCATCAGTGACACCCTCCTGTTCATGTATAACAATCTCGTGGGTCTGAATGGCCTCCTCCAGGTCCCATGAAACAAATTCAAGGCTCTGATTGGACTCTACCTGATCCGGTTTAATAACTCCTTGTACTGACCAGACCCTTTCTCTTCCTGTGGAACAAGCAGGAGTATTGAATGGGCTTCCCCTCTTCTTGTTCAGTAGTTTCGATGAGCTGAATGGCTTCCACATTTCTGTATGTAACCAGCTTGAGATGTTGAATGAGCTCCTCTTTTAACTGTGTCTGACAGCACTGTTACATGAATGTTACCGACACTTTAACAGCACAAGCCTGAATGCTGTCCGGGTCTTCCTGAATACGGAGACAGGCTGCATCAGGAGCTGATGGGAGACAAAATGTTCTGAACATTGTGTAACCCTCAGTGACCATCCCCACCTCCGGTCTTATGTTGGCGAAAGACATTGATGAAGCAGCTGAAGATGTTTATGCTGAGGAAGCTACCCTGATGATCTCCTGAAGAGATGTCCTGGGACTGAGATTTTCGGGCGCCCAAACAGGCATCTTCCTTTGTGCTCTGAAAGACCCCAGCCAGTGGGGAGGGGACACCTGATTCCCATTCAGCTCAAATGACATTCTCAGTCAAATACTGCCTTGATATCAAGGCTCTTCACTATTTGCTGAGCCCCTGTGTTCCCCCCTTGTTCATATCAAAAGGTGACAATGTCTGTGTGGGGAGTGTTTTCCTCTCACAGAGGGTAGTGAATGTCAGGAATTATCTTTTCTCGAGAGCTAGGGAAGCTACATCACTGAAAGTATTTTAAAAAGGAGGTGGATGAATTTTTGACCTGTAAGAGAGCTGAGAGGATGTGAAGAATTGGATATTAAAGATGAGTTAATATGAACAACAGATCGGTCATGATCGTATACAATGGCTTGATTATCCGAACTACCTGATCCTGTTCCATATTCTGTAATTATAACGTTAATGGTTGCAATTTTCCTGCACGTTCTGTTATTGAACGTTGCAATCAGAGAGAGCTATGTACTTTGAGTCATCTCTTAGTGAGGTCTTGGGGCTGAATTCACAGTGAATCTGGATCTATACCATGACAAACAAATGAAGCACAAGATGCAGAGAGGAGACACTCTGTAAAGAGACCAGAGTTGTCTTTCGAACCCAGCCTGGGTTTTGAAGTAACATTTTCCAATCCACACCAAACGATGTGTGACAGCCTGGAGGGAATGAATGAGATCCTGTGTTACGGTGGACCATGTATTTGGAGCAAGATGCCCCCGTCAGTACCAGTGCAGGAGTTTTGAGGGGCTGAATTGAACATAGGAACATAGGACTGAGGAGCAGGAGTGGGTCATTAGACACGTTGTCACTGTTCCACAAGACACTAAGATCATAGCTGCTCTGATTGTGGTTTCAGCAGCACTTTTCTGCCTGTATACAATTTTCCTGCATGAACTTGTCTGTCAAATGTTTGAATACAGCACAACGTTGACCAAATGCAATCATCCAGGCACTACAAATGTTTGATAAAGGGAATTCCCACATAAACAGTCCAATAAGAATTTCTAATTCGCGTTCCGATAAATGTTAGAGGGTCACTGTGTCCTTTTCCAGTCCCACTCCTCCACTGATTACAAAAACTTTAAAAGTAGCCAGTTTAGTGTTATGACCAATTGTATAGGACTCGGACTGGGTCATTTTTGAGAAAAATGTGAAATTCAGGAAGTTGAACTCACAACAAATAGTAAACGATAGTGTCCAAAATGTTCTTCTGCCTTTGAAATTATTCTGCTCACACAAGCTGCTGGTATTGGGATTTATTTGTGGAACAGTTGGATTTGGCTGAACTACCTTTGCTTCCAGCAGTGAAGAGATTCCAATGAGTCCTCACCAGGAATCCTTCACGAGTGGTGAAGATAACTCAGGGATTTTATTGTCTCACATTTTGCTATTGGGTGGACAAAGTAAGAGAGAGGGATCAATCAGCTCTGCTTCTCAGGCAGGGAATATTTTTCTCCCTCTCTGTGTTGAACAATAATGTCAACTGAACATCAAACTGGGCCATGTGTGCTCTCCTGGAGCATTCTCTGGAACGGATGATAATGGTCGATATGAAGGTGCATCATCCCTGTTGTTGTACACAGTGTCTTTCATTAGGAAAGAAGAGTCCCTGCTTTAACAGCTGATGACATGTTTATATGCGTCTGTGTAATTTGTAACTATCGGTCGATGTCTATATAATACGTGTGTTGATATCAATACATCTTATTCTTAAGTTTGTTCTCTAGCTTTAAACTCTATAACAAGAGGAAATATGCATCCAGCTGAAACACATTTCAGAAAGTCATCTATGGTTAAAGAAGATTTCTCATCTCAAATCAAAATTATAATCCCCCATAACAAAAGACCTTCCTTCCAGGAATGAGTGAAGGGAAACATCTATGAAAATCTTTTGAAAGGATTATATCGCTTTTCTTAAGTTTAGGCGATCAAAACTGCACACAGTGTATCCGATGTGGTCTCAACAATGCCCCGTACAGATGTAGTAAAACATTTCTCATTAAACGTGATAACCTTTGCCAGAAACAGCATCATTCCACTTACCTTCCAAATCACTTGCTGCATCTGCAGACTGATTTCATATGATTCATGTCCCAGGAACATGGAAACGGCCAGTATCACAGAGTTCTGCAATCTCTCTCCATTTAAATTGTTCACCATTGTTTTATCCTTCGTGACACAGTAGACAACTCACCTTATGTTCTTTCTGCTGAAGGTTTGCTCACTAACCTTCCCTGTCTGTATCACATTGCAGACTCAGTACCTCCATTTGACGACATCTTGAATGATCATCTTGGTGATGCGCTAATTGAGCTTTGCACCATTCAGTTCCCTTCCACCAGATCTTTGATACAGATTATTTGTCATTGATGATCCCACAGTGATCTCTAGAGACATACACTAGTTACAGCTTTGCAACCTGAAAATAAATATTTACCTCTACTCTCTATTTCCTGTTAGTGACAGCTTCCCCGTTCCTGTGTAGCACCTAAGTTGGGTTGAATCGTCTCCTCCTGGGCTGTGTAACGTAACTCAACGAGCTGAATTACTTCATTCTCTATTCCTGTATAACTTCTTCGAGGGGCAGAATGGTCTCCTCCCGTCTCATTTTAATGAATCCTGCCTGACTGAAAGCGGTGGTCCCCTACCTTGTAACAGCATCGAGGGGTGGATTGAGCGAACACACATAGGGTAGGGGCAGCAGTATATCTCTGTAACAGCTGCGAGGGCTGTATTGAGGGAACACACAAGGGGTTAGGGAGAGCAGTATATCTCTGTGATAGCCTTGAAGGGGAGATAGAGGGAACAACACATGGAGTAGGTGCAGCAGTACATTCTGTAACAGACTCAAGTGTGGATTGAGGGCACAGTGCATGGGGTGGGGCAGCAATTGTTCTTTTGCCTGCACCATTCAGACTGCTCATAACTAATCCGATTGTGTCTAACTATCCGTATCTGGTCTGTTTCCAATAAACATTGACTCTCCTATCCAGCAAAGATCAGTCAAGCTCAGCGTTGAACATCTTCAATAACCGAGTATAGCAAAGTGAACAAAACTCAACATAACGCTACCAATACTGCCTCAGCAGCGTCCTGTTTCACTGCAACATAACTCCCTAATTTTGATGAGGTAAAAACAATGACTGCAGATGCTGGAAACCAGATTCCGGATTAGTGGTGCTGGAAGACCACAGCGGTTCAGGCAGCATCCAAATAGCTTCGAAATCGACGTTTCTGGCAAAAGCCCTCCATCAGGAATAAAGGCAGTGAGCCTGAAGCGTGGAGAGATAAGCTAGAGGAGGGTGGGGGTGGGGAGAAAGCAGCATAGAGTACAATGGGTGTGTGGGGGAGGGGATGAAGGTGATTGGTCAAGGAGGAGAGGGTGGAGTGGATAGGTGGAAAAGAAGATAGGCAGGTAGGACAAGTCCGGGCAAGTCAAGCGGACAGTTACTGAGCTGGAAGTTTAGAACTAGGGTGAGGTGGGGGAAGGAGAAATGAGGAAACTGTTGAAGTCTACATTGATCCCCTGGGGTTGAAGTGTTCCGAGGCGGAAGATGAGGCGTTCTTCCTCCAGGCGTCTGGTGGTGAGGGAGCGGCGGTGAAGGAGGCCCAGGACCTCCATGTCCTCGGCAGAGTGGCAGGGGGAGTTGAAATGTTGGGCCACGGGACGGTTTGGTTGATTGGTGCGGGTGTCCCGGAGATGTTCCCTAAAGCGCTCTGCTAGGAGGCGCCCAGTCTCCCCAATGTCGAGGAGACCGCATCGGGAGCAACAGATACAATAAATGATATTAGTGGATGTACAAGTAAAACTTTGATGGATGTGGAAGGCTCAGCAACTGTCTGCTTGACTTGCCCGGACTTGTCCTACCTGCCTATCTTCTTTTCCACCTATCCACTCCACTATCTCCTCCTTGACCTATCACCTTCATCCCCTCCCCCACTCACCCATTGTACTTATGCTGCTTTCTCCCCACCCCCACCATCCTCTAGCTTATCTCTCCACGCTTCGGGTTCACTGCCTTTATTCCTGATGAAGGGCTTTTGCCCGAAACATGGATTTCGCAGCTATTTGGATGCTGCCTGAACTGCTGTGCTCTTCCAGCACCACTAAGCCAGAATCCCTAATTTTGATACTCAGTGAAATACACTGATTATGGCCAATGTACCAAAAGCTTCCTTCACTGCACTGTCTACTTCTGAATCAACTTCCAGAGAACCATACACCTGAATTCCAAGGTCCTTCTGTTCCACTACACTCCTAAAGACCCAACCATTCACCATGAAACTCCAACCTTGATTTGACTTTCTAAAATGCAAGAACTTACACTTTATTAAAATCCATTTGCCATTTCTCAACCCACTTCCCCAGCTGATCAAAATACTGCTGAAATTTCTGAAATTTATGATAACCTTCCTCACTCGCCATGAGACTGCTTATTTTGGTGTCGTCTTCAAACTTACAAATCATGCCTGTACATTATCATCTAAATCATAGACATCTGTGATATGCAGTGATCCCAGCACCATCCCCTGAGGCATTCCACTAGTCACAGGCCTCCAGTCTGACCAGCATTCTTCCTGTATCACCCTCTGCTTCCTACCACCAAGCCAATTTTGTACCTAATTTGCCACCTCCCCCTCAATTCCATGTGATCTCACCTTTCAGAGCAGCGGAACATGCGGAACCTTATTGAGGCCTTACTGGAATCCATATAGACTATGTATACCATCCTGCCCTCCTCAACGTTGCTGGTCACTTCATCAAAGAACTCCAACCAATTTACGAGTCATGATCTCCCATGCACAAAGACGTGCTGAATTTCATGAAGGGCTTTTGCCCGAAACATCCATTTTCCTGCTCCTCGGAAGCTGCCTGGTCTTCTCTGCTTTTCCAGCACCATTCTAATCATACTCCGAATCACATCCTGTCTTTCCAAATGCATGTATATCCAATCTCTCCGAATCTTCTCAAGTAACTTATCCACTAGATTTTAGGTTTGCTGGTCTTTCGTTCCCAGTTTTACCTTTGTAGCCTTCCTTGAATAAGGGCACAGCATTCGCTACCCTCCAGTCATCTGGGACCTGACCAGCGATAATGGAAAAGAACCAACCAGGGCTCCCGCAATTTCTTATCTATCCTCCTGCAGTGTTCCTGGATATATCTGGTCAGGATCAGGAGGTTTTAGAAATACTGCAAAGTCTGAAAAATACGTCTATTTATTTCCTGTACAAACACCAAAAAGTGAGAAAGTGACTCAATGATGGTTAACATCACTAATTAGAAAATTTATTAATCACAGGAAGTGACTTCAGAAGAATTCCAAATATTGTGAAAACCCGTGAATTCTCAGAAGTTTAGAATCCAGAAAAGGAAGGACATGAAACTGATAAGGAAACCAAAAAGCGAGCATACCTGCTAATAAACAGGAACACAAAGACTGCATAAATCAACGATCTATATTTCAAAGGAAACAAAATAAAAGCAAGGTCAAGAGTGGAAATTTGTAATTGGGAGAGGAGAGTTCATTGTGGAGAACAGGGAAATGGCCAAGAAAATAACCAGTTACTTTGCATCTGTCTCCATGGAGTAATATCCAGGAAATCACCCAGTAATTCCAAGTGACCATATCGGCCTTCTGAAGCTTAAGACAAAAAGTCAATTCAAATCAGTAACAAGGTAGTACTTGAAGATGTAGCTGTATTGAGCATTGCTAAGTCTAACGAAACAGATGTACGTCTCATCAAAACGTCAGAAATGAATCCCCAACAGTAGTATTAATTGCACTGTCGATGTTTTCCTTTACATTCTGCAGAGGACAGAAACTATTGCGGATAAACATGATCCAAGCACTATCGACGAATGGAAGGGATCCAAACAGCTACAAAAGGAAGAAGACATAGTGTGGAGAACTGCAGACCAATTAATCGACATCTGTAGGGAAACTGTTGAAATCTATTACACAGGATGATATTTTTGATATTTAGAAATTAACATCAACAATGGAGAAAATCAGCATGCATTTCTGATAGAGAAATCGTACTTGATAAACTTCGGAATTGTTTGCAGTTGTTTCTTATAACATAGATAATGGGGAACCAGTAGAAGTTGCAGATATTTGATTTTCGCAAGAGTTTCTCAATGAGTCCGTAAATTGAATGAATTTGAAGGGAATTTGGAGGAAGATATGTAAGTGGAAAGTTAAAGTTTGGTTTGCCTTCATTTAAGAGAGTCAGAGCATTGATGTAAAGACATGTTGAAGCAGTTTCACAGCGTGTTGATAGGACTATACCTGGAGTATTGTGCACAGTTTTGGTGAGCGAATCTCAAAAAAAACATTCTCCAGATTAATCCCTCAGATGGTGAGATTGCCTGATGAGGAAACTCGGCCTGTGTTCTCTAGAGTTTCAAAGAATGAGAGCTGGGTCACAGTGAAATTTTGAAAATTCACAAAACATATGACAAGTTGGAAATGAACAGAACTCTCCCCTCGCTGTCTATTCCACATTAAAGGCAAATAATGGCAGGATCTGGGACAGGCCATTTAAATCTGCAATAAGGAAGAAATTCATCACTTGAAGGGGACTAATTAACACAGGTGCAGGGAAGCCTACTGGCACGCAAGATGAGTGAGAATCTCCAAATATTCGAGAAATTGTCCAGCGGAACAAAATAACCAGGGAACAGGTAGGACTCATTCGTGATTTGCCAAGTTGCAACCAAATCAACTTTAGTGGTAGGAGACAGAGGGTGGTGGTAGAAGGCTGTTTGTGTTTGGAGGCTAGTGTCCAGTGGTGTACCACAAGGATCAGTGCTGTGTTTCTTAATATTTGTGATTCGGAGGTGTTGGTGTTGGACGGGGGTGGACAAAGTTAAAAATTGCATAACACCAGGTTATTCTCCAAAAGCTTTATTCGGTGGCACTAGCTTTCGAAGTGCTTCATCAAAGCGCACAACCACCTGATGAAGACACAGCACTTCGAAAGCTCGTGCCTCCAAATAAACCTTTTGGAGAATAACCTGGTGTTATGCAATTTTTAACTTTGTCCACCCCAGTCCAACACCAACAACTCTGAATCACAAATATTGAGGGACACAGAACTGATCCCCGTGGTACACCATTGGACACTAGCCTCTCAAATAAATAAGCTGATGTTTTGTGATTTTAAACATTATCATAAAGGTTTCAGCTGTGAATATGGACGAGGGGTGGGGGGGGGTGTCATAAGTAAGTTTGTGTTTGATACAAAGTTTTGCCGGTTAGTTGGCAGTGAGGAGGAAGGCCTTATGTTACAGGAAGATACAGATGGAATGGTCAGATGGTCACATCAATGGCAGGTGGACTGTAACCCTGATAAATATGAGGTCATGCACTTTGGAAGAAGGAACCAGGCAGGGGAGGACTCAATGAATGGCAGCACACTGGGAAACTCAGAGGGTGCTTCTCCACACATCCCTGAATGTAGCTGGACAGGGTAGCACACAATTTGAGAAAGCGTACTGGAGCGTAAACACAGCCTTCACACATTGAAGCATAGATTATAACAGCTATGTGGAACTTTCGTTAGCCAAGATGGAATACTGTGTGTAGTTCTGGGAGCTACATTACAGGAAGGATGTGATTGCACTGGAGGGGTTGCAGAGGAGATTCACCAGGATGTTCCCTGTGATGGAGCATATCAGCTATGGAGAGAGCTTGGATAAGCTCGTGTTGTTTAGTTTGGAGCAGAGAATGCTAAGGGGGACGTGAATCAGGAGAATAAGATTACGAGGGACATGGACGGGGTGGGTAGACAGCAGCTGGTCCTTTTAGTCAAAGGGACACACTTTTAAAGTAAAGGTTTTGAGACTTAGTGAGGATTTGAGAACTGTTTTTTACCCAAAGTATGTTGGGTCTGGGATGCACTTCGTGAGAGGGGAATTGTCATGGTAACCTCAAAACCATTACAAAATACATGGTTGTGCACTTGAAATGCCATAAGATTTACAGCGACGGGTTTTGTGTTGGAAAGTGGGGCTACTGTAGACCGTGCTGTATTTCTGATCGTACAGAGTCTGTGCTTCTGTGATTGTATGGCTGTGGAAGGTCAATCATTCAGTAGCTCAAGATAGGAATTGATGGGTTTCTGAAGAATATCTTATCACAGAGTATATGAGTGAACTTGTAGTATCTTCTGAAAATACATTAATGGCAAAATTAAGAGAAAAAGGTGCAGCTTCCTTACAGTCTGATACCAGATAATTGAGGACAGGGAAATAGCAGATCAATGGAGCAAATACTTCAGTTATGCATTCACAGAAAAAAACCAAAAATAAGATTTCCTCGCAATACTAGGGAACTTTAGTCTGGTGAGAAAAAGGGAATAGAATAAAATTAGCAACTAAAACGTTTTAGAGAAAATATTGTACTGAAATTAATGGGCATAGACAAAGTCACGAGAGGTTTATGAAATAGGAATCATATTTGAGAAAGTGGCTTTTAGCAAAATTATGGAGACGGTATCAACGCAATACGACTGGAATCAGAAAGATTTTTGATAAAGCCCCAAGCCTTTTGTGCAAATTCGAATCCAGTGGGACTGGGGCTAATATATGGTCATGGTTTTAGATTGGGAGAGCTGGCAGGAAACAGTGAGTAGGAATAAAACCATGTTTTTTTGAATGGAAGGCTTGGAGGATATAAGAGGGATCGAGATTTGACATCCAGCTATTCCCAATACACATCATATCTTTGGTTGTGGGGCTCAATTGCAATATTCCCAAGTCTGCTGACAGTACTAAATGATGTCAGCTTCTGAGTGGATGAGGAGGTTGTAAGAAAGGCTCCAAGGTGATTGAGACAAGTGGAGTGACTGGGCAAATACGTGGTAGATGGAGAGCAATGGGAGAGATGAGAGGTTGTGTACTTTGATGGGAACAATAGAATGGCATCCTATCATTTGAAAAAGGATTGGTTGAAAATGATGATCTATAAATGAACTTTAGCTGCATTTTTGTTTATTTCTGCGAAGCTATCCGAGTCCATGTAGGTTAGTGAGTTCTGAACACGGAAGTCAATACTGGGAATGGCATTGGCATGCTGCATACAGTGTACATAGACCCAGCAAGTGGGGAGCTGTAACAGTGAAAAGAATCTGGATCTCCCTGTACACCAGTCACTGAAAGCAATATTGCAGGAGCAGAAAGCAGGTAGGAAGATAAGTGATTTATTCACCTTCATTTCAAGGGATTAGAATACAGGAGTAAGGGTCATTTACTGCAACTGAACAGGGTCTTGGTGGGACCCCATCTCGAACATTGTGCAGTGTTGTGTGCAGTTTTGGTGTCCTTACCTAATAAAGGGCAAACCTGACATTGAGGGAGTGCAGTGAAGGATGACCAGACTGATCTCTGGGATGACAGGTTAGTTGTGGGAGCAGAATTTGGGGTGACTGGGCCTGTATTCCATGGGCTTTAGGAAAATGAGTGGAGATCTCAGTGAGATATATAACACTCTGACAGGGTATGACAGATTGGAAGCAGGGATGATAGTTCACTTTGTAGAAAACAGTTCACGAATCGTATTGCACTCACATCGTACTTAATAAACAAGCGTTATCAAAGAACTCCCTATATATTGATGGGCCGAAGGCACTGTATTTCATAATGTTAAAACATATTTTGAGATATGAACATTGTGTGGGGAAAACTGCATTGAGGAGATGTTCGCCCATGAAATAGCATGGGGAAAGCTCAATGTGCTGAATGACCTCCTCCTCTCCCGATGTTTCTGTGCAGTCTGTGGGAAAGCTCTGTAAATGTTGTCACAAGATCTCAGATGTTAGGAAAGATGTCTATGCAGGGACAACAGGATAGTACTTCCCATTCCCTTTTCTGATAACGAGATTGATGCCAGATGTTCTGTCAGGTCTTATCCTTTAAGACCTCAGAGTCGTTCGATACAATTCAGTGTCTCACGTGGCCGATTCAGAGACCATGTCTGTGTGTCTGGAGTCACTTTTAGGCCAGACCAAGAAATCACGGGAGATTCACTTCCTGAAAGTACATTGGGGAAGGAGATTGATGTTTACAATCAACATTAGACACAAGATCACTATTAATGACACCAGATTTTAGGTCTCGATATTTTATTAATTATTTTTAACTTCCACCAGCTGCCAGAGCATTGGCCTGGTCTGGATTCATAATCCAATCATATGTTCATTACAGCACCATCTTCACATGGGGACCTATCGGAAACCCACACTGACCTGATTATTTCGGTGCTACTTGACAGCTCTGTCAAAAAGTATTCTCACCAATGTGACTGTCGTCATGGGGCTGAGGAGGTGGTAATTGGTCAGATTGTAATTATTCTCCTCTTCGGGGACTGGACATAGTTGAGGAATTTTCCACGTTGTAAGGGAGATGTCAGAGTTGGAGCTGGAATGAAACACCTTCCCCAGGGACACGGCTTGTTGTGCAGCACAAGTCTTCAGTCCTGTTGCAGAGATGGTGTCAGGGCCGATTGCCTTTGTCGTATCTACTGTTTTCAGCTGTTTCTTTATGACTATACAGCAAATCGAATTGCTTGAAGACTGGTATCTGTGATTCTGTGGGGATCATGATGAGTGTGAGGTGGATCATTCACTCAACCCGTCTGGCTGAGGATAGTGCAGACACCACATCCCTGACTTTTTTCACTGACGTACAGAGCTGTTCCGATATTTAGGATGAGGATATTTGTGGAGTCCTCTCCTCCAGCAAATTGTTTCATATTCCATCGACATCTATGTTTGGATTTGGCAAGACGGACATAACTTAGATCTGATCTGTTCGTCTTGGGATCATTTCCCCTCTCCATCAGACATTAGTTCTGCTGGTCGGAATTGAACCAGTTAAGTGTGGTAGCTTTAATGGGTTGTCAACAGGTTTAGGTCCACGTGATTCCGACCCTGCAATGTTCACCCACACTCATCACTGAACCATGGATCGGTTTGATGGTAATGGTAGACTGATGAATTATCCTCGGGATAATGTTACAGATTGTCGTTGAATACAGTTCTGCTTCTGCTGCTGCTGTGGTCTACAGCATCAAATGATAACCCAGTTTGAGTTGCAATATCTACAATTCAATTCTACTGTCTGTCCCCCAGTTCACACCGAGACCCATTCACCCATCAGCCCTGTATTCTGTACCTAACCTGGTTTCTGATGCGGTAACACTTGCATTTTAATATTCTCATTCTGCTGAGGGCCTCTCCCTAGTGTCACGCCTCTAATTTGTTACTTTAATTCAATCTATTTAAAGTAATGATCGAAATCATTTCTCTTCCACAATGTCAACTTCTGTATTTGAAGTGAATGTGTCTCCCTCTGTTTTTATCCCTGACCGTGATTAAGAACTCTGTAGTGTCAGTGATGCCAGACTTATGTAGTTTCAGAGTCAAGGAACTTGTCACCATGCGTTATTGTTCAGTCCCCAGTGTATGGCTCTCCATGTTAGACAGGATGTTTGAACATCTTTGACATACTTCTTTGGAAATTGTTCAAAAACAGAAATTGCTGAAGAAATTGCTGAAGATGTTGCAGCATCTTCTGGAATGAATGCAGTGTTAAACTTTCAGGTCCAGTGACCCTCTACAAAGCTCTCAGTTTCTCAAGCAATTTTGTTATTTTTATTACAAGTATCCATAGTTATTTGTTTTGTGAAAATTTTTCTGTGCCTATTCATTTCTGGAGAAACTCAGCAGGTCTGTTAGCATCTGCAGAGACAGTGAAACAGCGTTAGCATTTCAAGCCCAGTGTGACACTTCTTCATAACTGAAAAGCATTGGAAACTTGGCTTTTTAATAGCTTTCCAGAGGTGGGAGATCGGTGACAGGGAAAAGAGGGCGTGGTAAAGATAAACCGGCTTTTAGCAGTGATGAATGATAAGATGATATAAAATGGGTTTAAATTAAGGTGTGAATCGGGAAAGGGGTTCTCTCTATTGAGTGTAAGATAAAGAAGACACAATCACGCAAGGTCATAGGGAGGCCAGGAGGGAGAATGTTGACTCTGTGGTATTATAAAGATCTGGCCATAAATATGTTTTCACTGTCGGGATCATCACCTCGTTTAGACAAAGGCTATCGAGTGCTTGGCTTCTTATTGGCACTAGTAAGAGTTTCATGCTGCCTTAATTTTGTAATCGGGAGGAAAAACAAATCACAGTGTGAAGTTTGATCGAAGTATTGTTTATCTCTCATGTTTACTATAGTTTCAAATTTGCAGTATTTATCTTTAAATGCTTGTTCTTAAAGTTAGTATTGGGTGGAGGGTTGAGGGATGACATTATAGAAGTTTCTAAAATCATGAGAGGTATGGATAGGGTGAGTAGCCAAGGTCTTTTCCACGGGATGGGGGAATTCAGCTGTAGAAGGCATAGGTTTAAGGTGAAAGAGGGAAAATTTACAAGGCACGCAGGAGCAGTGTTTTTACACAGAGGGTTGTGTGGGTATGGAATGGGGCCAAAGGAAAGCAGCTGGGATGAGCATAATTTGGAAAACCTTGCCAGCATGGACATTTAGAAAAGCTTCACGCAGGTTCAGAGTGGTTTGGTGAAAGGGAAATTATACGTTGCCCTGTAAAATCATGCAAAGTATTTCTGGAGATGTCTGAGAATGCAACAAGCGGACTTGATAAAGGAGATCTGGTAGAAACCAGACTTTCTAGAGATTTTCCTCAAGGTATTACAGAACAAAAGTTATTACACAAGACAGAAGCTCGTAGGATGATGGAAAATGTATTAACATGTGATGATGATTGTTAGAAACGAAAATCGCTTCTCAATAATCGTTCTAGACAAATTCAGGAAAACAAAGTTTTATTAGCAAGTCTGCAGAGTTGGGCACCCTTCTGAGAAAAGGCGCCCTGAGGTTTACAAAGTTTCTCATTATATACAGCACAACTCCCTCCCCTCTTTGGCTCTAAAGAGTCACGAGGTTCACATTCTAAACCGTCAGTATTTTTTTCATTCTGCACCCTTGTCACAAAGTCTGCAGCGCGAGTTGTTTTTTTATTACCCTGTAGACTTATCGGTCAAGGACTTATTCTTTTCTGTCTGTGTTAGTGGTCTTATCAATCTGTAGCAGATGTCTCTTGAGTTGTTTTTCTATCCTGCAGTCTTATCAGTCAAGGACTTATTCTTCTCTGTCTGTGTTAGTGGTCTCATCAATCAAGGACTTGTTTTTTTACTCTGCTCACAAAATGTCAGCATTTGCACAATTTAAATTATCCCACTTTTGAGTATACAAAATGTTCTTACAAAAGAAGCATGTCTTGGCCTGTTTTACCCCAACCCCTATGGCTCTATTCCCCTTAGTTTTTAGGGTCATGCACATTTTAATTGTTTGAACCGAAATCGCCTCTCACAATGATTGGTTAGCACAAAGCAATCGGAGAGTCAGGATAAATGAATCTTCATGATAAAGGTGTATCTGCTGGAGGACCACAGCTATCAGTCCGATGGCATCAGTTATTTACACTCTATACTGATAGTCTGAAGCAGGGAGCTGAGTGCAATATACATCTGAGTTTGAGGATGACACTGAGAATCAAAAGGCAGGCTGTTATTTAATGGAGAGCGCTTCCAGAAAAAGAACAGTACAAAGGGATTGGAGTGTTCCTGTGTATGAAACATAAAGTCAGCATGCTGGTGCAGCAAGTAAACAGGTTGGTACATTAGCTGGCTTCCAGGGATGAAAGGGCTGTGATATTGAGAATCTCTAAAATGGTGAGGCGATTATTCATTGGGGTTTAAATGAATGAAGAGTGATACTGCTGAAAATTACAAGACACAGAAGGGATTTGAGAATGTAGATGTTGAGAAGTTGTTACCAGTCCTGAGTGGAGTCTCGAACTCGAGGACATAGATACCGAATATGAAATATCAATTTCTATCTGAGATACAAAATGATGTCTTCTCTCAGAAGGTAGTGAATGCCTGGAATTCCCTAACCCAGAGAGGTGTGGAGGGATACAAGGAGTCGGCAAGAAAATGGAGTTAGACCTGGAGTAAATCAGCCATGTTCGTATTAAATGACAGGGAAATCTTGAGGGGCGGAATAGCCTACTGTTGTTCCTATTTATTGATTTCACATGATATGCTTTTGCAAAGTAACTGGTTATTTTCCCCGAAGTTGTGTTGTGTAATGCTACATTTGGGTGAGCAGAGGATTTGTTTGAGTTTACGCTGGGTGGGGTATGGGGTCTGTATTCACAGTAAATCTGGGTCTGTAACACGACCCACATCTGAAGCAGACGTTGCGGAGAGGGGAAGCCTGGGAACAGGGTATAGGGGTGTGTGTCTCTTCCTGACCCAGCGTGGATTTTCCAAGTACATTTCCAAAACTGCACATAACCATCGGAGTGGCCTCGATCTGCCACTGTGTAGCAGTTCCAAAGGGCTGAATGGAACTTTAGAAGACAGTGGTGAGGGACAAGAGCGGGCCTTTCGGTCCTTTGACACTACTCCACCAGTAAATAAGGTCGTGGCTCATCTCATTGTGGTCGCAGCTACACGTTTCTCTCCATGCACCATTATCATTGATTCACCTGTCTATGGAAAATCAGACGAAGCTAGCCTCGATATAATATAAAGATTCTGCCATCCCAAACTTCTGGGAAAGAGAATTCCCACTTGAATGAATCCCCACTTTGTGATTTTATTCTCACTCCAGATGTGACTGAGGATGGAGGGTGTCACTCTTTCCTTTTCCATTCCCACTCTTCCACTGCTCACAACAAATTTTAAATGTAACCAGGTTGGTGACGTCGCCGATGATAAAGGTCTCAGACTGGGTCAGGTTCAGTGATAAGAACAAGTCAGGCAGATTTCTTTAGTCCGCCACAAGTTACTAACAGAACTAACGGAGGAGTATGATGGATCTGTGGGTAGCACTGCTGCCTCACATCACCAAGGAGCTGGGTCCAATTCCAACCTCGGGTGAACCTCTATGTGGAGTTTGAACATTCTCCCCCTGCCTGTGTGGGTTTTCTCCCAGTGCTCCAGTTTCCTGCCACAGTCCAAAGATGTGCAGTTTATAGTGGAATTTCAATAGTGCCCAGGGATGCGTAGGTTAGGAGGGTTAGTTATGGGAAATGAAGGCTTACATGGATAAGATTGGGGGGGCACGTCCAGGTGGGATGTCGCTTGGTGGGTCAGTGTGGACTTAATGGACGGAGTGTCCTGCCTCCACACTGTAGAGGTTCTATGACAATGACAGCAAATTTAGGCTATGCAAACATCCAGTGGGTATATACCTGATCCATTCTTCTCAAGGTCTTGTATGCAGTTTTCTCTCATTCCAAGAGTAACCTGTTAAAGCCTTCATAATATAAGCCTTTCACCCCAGAAACCGTGAAATGAAATATCTCTGAACTGCTTCCAATGTAATTATATCCTTTCTCAGATAAGGAGACACAAAAAACTAATCTCACACTCAGATCATAATGTTTATAATGTCTTTATAATGTCTTAGGAACACTCTTTCCCACGGAGCAATGGAGGCAGAAATGTTGAATATTTTTTTGAGGCACAGATGGAAGGTTCATGAATAACAGAGTCAAGGATTATCGAGGAATGGGCAGCAATGTGCAGAGTGGGGGAAAATGTAGACAATGGTATCTAATGACACAGCTTCAGAACCTCCAGGAATATCATGTAAAATGAAATGATAATATCGATAAAATTTTAAGGGTGAATACAAAATGGCAATGATCCAGTAGGTCTGCTTTGCTGTGCTCTGTATCAACACACGGGCAAAGTGTTTCTCTAACCCACCCCATCCCTGGCATTTAATTAAAATTCAGCACTAAAAGAGCGATAGAATCTTTACCAATCCCGTTTTGTCGAATGGAAATGACAAAACACGGGAAAGGATCGAGTAAGTCCCAACAAGCGGTGAACCCGTCAGAAGCCTCCCGCCTCAGGCGACTGACTGTGTGGAGTTTGCACGTTCTCCCTGTGTCTGCGTGGGTTTCCTCCGGGTGCTCCGGTTTCCTCCCACAGTCCAAAGATGTGCAGGTGAGGTGAATTGGCCATGCTAAATTGCCCCTAGTGTTAGGTAAGGGGTAGATGTAGATGTAGGGGTATGGGTGGGTTACGCTTCGGCGGGGTGGTGTGGACTTGTTGGGCCGAAGGGCCTGTTTCCACACTGTAAGTAATCTAATCTAAGTAATCTAATCTAATCTAAAGCATCGAGCATACCTGAGGCTGTAGCTACAACCCACTCTGCTCGTTGAATAGACCCAGTTCCTCACCAGGCCTTGGTCACTGTGTTCATCAAGTTACGTGAAATGATTGAAGCCATGATTGAAGAACCGTTCAGCCGTGGCTACAGCCGCTCTCAGCCGTGCTCCAAAAACATGAGCAGCAACTTGCCAGCCTTGGAAACAGAACAGACGATGTCAAGGGCCGAACTGCAGTGACAGAGACCGTGATCGATTCCTCTCGGGAGAGGATCCACGCCCATGAAAACAGGTCTGCATCTTAACTGAAGAAGATGACGACCTCGAGAACAAGGGTAAGATGAAGAATATTCACATCGTCGGTTTGCTGGAGTGGACAGAAGGTGGTCAGCTGGTGAGTTTTTTCAAGAACTGGCTGCAGCGATTCCTTCACTTCAAAACTGAGGAGAGACGGGTGAAGAGTGAGAAAGTTCATCGGGTTGTGGCACGGAAGTCAGACTCAGACCAACGCCTTCATCCTGTCCTTGCACGATTGCACAGTTAGGGAGACAAACAAAGACTGATGGAATCTTTCAGAACCCAGGGGTTCTGAAATCCACTGGGGTTAATTGACAAGAGCTCCAGGATTATGTTCTTTCAGGACTTTTCAGCGGCGGTGATTCAGGAAAGAAAATCTTTTGATGATATCAAGAGAAGTGTAAGGGAACTTGAGATTCAGTATTCCTTACAGTTCTCCGCTGTGTTCCATATTGTTTTGAATGGATCCTTGAACCCGTCTGACTCTCCAGAGAAAGCGAAAACTTTTAAAGTAAGCTGGATATTTAGATAATCATGTTTCAATCTTAAGGAAATTTTGTTTGATTTTTCTGCTATTAACCAGTGTTAAATTATAGCTGGGAATGGGTTGAGTACCCATTTTTAACTTCCTCATTAGTATTACTTCTTTTTTTCTTTCTTTGCTTGTGTCTGGGTTGCAGCTCAAGCTGGAGGGTGTTACAAAGGTAGTTGTGATGACTAAGTGCCGACCGAAGGGCAGTTAAAGCCCGATTTTTGTTGTTAATTGCCATGGATTCCATATTGGTAGTGGGCACAAGATAAAGTTTTGAGATATGTAAGCATGCCCAGTGGGCGGTGGGGGGTAAATTCTCCAATCGAGTGTCATTAGCATTTTGGATTTTATTTCGTTTTTTGGTTTTTTATGTTTAGCTTTGGAAAGTTTTGAGAGCTTGTTAGTTGTAGTAGTTTTAGTTTGTACAGTTTTTAGGCTCAATGAGTCTTTTTTTCATTCATTCTCAGCGATGTGTAATTCGATGTGAAACTCAAGGGTTGAAATGTTGCTACAGTGTGTTATGGATAATGATGGGCTTAAATGTTGTACCTGGAACATTAAGGGGAGCCATCTGCCAGTCAAGAGGAAAAATGTACTTTCTAATCTTCAAAACGAGAGAGTGGATGTTGTCCTATTGCAGGAGATGCACCTTGATGACAAGGAACATTTGACGTTACAGCAGGGCGGGTTTGATCGGATTTATTTCTCGTCTTTTAATGCTAGGAGTAGGGGAGAAGCCATACTAGTGAAGAAGAATATTCCATTTAAATTACTAGATTGTATTAGACACTCACGGAAGGATCATCATTCCCAAAGTCTTGAGCTATGGGAAATAATACAGTATTTTGAATGTTTATTGCCACCCGGCGCACCCTCTTAAAATCCTGGTAGATGCATTTTCCAAATTAAGTTATGTTGCATCGTGGCACATGATTGTAGAAGGAGATTTCAACTGTCTTATGGATGCACGGTGGACAGAATGTCCAAATGTCCCCCAATACCCTTGTTATAATGTAAGCAATTAATGGATTTGTGCGCAGAACTCGAGCTGGTGGATGTCTGGAGGCAGATCCCCATCACAAGTAGGGATTTTATTTTCTCCTTTAACCCGCACAAATGGCACATGAGGGTTGATCTCTTCCCCATCCCTGCAACAATCTTAGATACGGTGGCATACTACACAACTGGGAATATTACCCTAACATTCCTGCCCCAGAAGTAAGATAGAAGTCACATAAGATTATATTGTATGCAGATGAGGGTCTTATGTTTTTGTCAAATCCCACAGTTTCGGCAGCTCACGTGATGCAATGCATTAATTCGCTTATCACCTTTTCGGGCTATAAGATTAATTTTACACATTTGTGGCCTTCTCTGTGGGAGGTCTCAGGGAAATACCTTATGTTGAAGGCAAATTCTGGTTTCCTTTCAAATGGTCACGGGGGTGGATTCCCTATTTCATATATTCATTACATCCGTCTTTGATCATTTTTTTAACGTGAACTATGTCCATTTGTTTGACAAAATTAAACAAGACCGTCAAAGATGGGAGGCACTTCCAACATCCTGGCGAGGTCGGCGAGCTGTTCTGAAAATGAATGCCTCTCCTCATTTACTATACCCCGTGTGAATGCTTGAACTATGGGAAATAATACAGTATTTTGAATGTTTATTGCCAACTTGTGCACCCTCTTAAAATCCTGGTAGATGCATTTTCCAAAGTAAGTTATCTTGCATCGTGGCAGATTATTGTAGAAGGAGATTTCAACTGTCTTATGGACCCACACAGATATTTCCCAGACAGATATTTTGGAGACTCAATGGCTGATTTATCTCTTTTATTTGACACTATAGGCGACTCTTTATCAAGCTAACCAAATTGAAACTACCCCACAGAGTATGGGGAGTAGATCTTCCAGATTAAAAGCTATCAATTAAGCACTTTATTATCCTATGTTAGTGTGTGGACCACTGAGGACTTGGTGTCAATACGGTTAGATATTGAACCCTCTCAGACAAAGTGAAACCTTACTAGTCTGTTGTTCTTAGACAAAATGACAACATTTATGGAGTATTATCATAACCCAATGATTATCAATAAAGTTAAAGCATGAATGCCAATGCGTCAGGTCAAGGGCAATATAGCCAAAATCATGTTTCTTACCCCTATAATTGGTATACCGAATTGTCAACCGGGGATAATGGATTCCATGTTTAAACTGTGGGAAGCCATGGGTGTAACTTGCTTGAGTGATTTAGAATTAGTAGAATCCCTACAGTGTGGAAACAAGCCCTTGGGACCAACAAGTCGACTTCGACCCATCCAGACCCATTCCCCTACCATCCTATATTTAGCTTGACTAATGCTCCAACCTACACATCCCTGAACACTATGTGTGATTTATCAATAGCCAATTCATCTAACCTGCACATCTTTGGACCCTGGTGCTGTGAGGACGCAGTGCTATCTACTGAACCACCACGTATTATTTTAAAGAGAAAGAATGACATCATTTGATCAAATAACTTGTAAGTATGGACGACCTAGTCGAGGCCTCTTCTGTTTTTTTGTCCAGATCCGAGATTTGATTTTTAAAAAACATACCTTTAACAGACTCTTACAGATCCGATAGAGAGAAGTGGGTGCTTATTGCTTAGAATACACTCTCTGTGAGTACCCTTTTTCATTAGTTGGAGTTTGTCCCCTCAGACAAGACTGTGCAGCTTTGGGATGGCTGCGAGAGAGAGTTGGGGATTCCGAACAACTCGGAGAGATTGAGAGGACATTTGTGAAAATGCTCGAATGATTTTGATCTGTAATAGGACCCATTCCATGCAGTTGAAAATTCTTCATTGGGTCTATCTGACCCCAGATTGTCTCTCAAAATGCACAGTGGGATTATCTTCAGCATGTGGTAAATGCAGAATGACTACAGGCACTCTTACCCTTGATTGTTGTCCTGCTGCAGTCTTCATATATATTGGAGCACTGTGTTATGTGTGATAGAGTAGGTATTGGGGACTGAATTGGAGATGGACCCGGTTTTTCTTTTCCTGGGCCTGCTCAGGGAACCTGACGCAGATGCACACGAGGAAAAGCATTATATCCTTACTTTCTGTGCTAGGAAACATGTTCTGTTGTGTTGGATGTCTAAAAACCCTGGGTCTGTTAGGTCGTCGTAAGTTCTTCATGGAGAATATCCCTTTGGACTTTCTCACTAGTATGGTACATCAAAAAAAAACAGATTTTCATAAGACATGGCAGCCCTTTTTGGATTACCACGATGCAGGTTTATCTGTCACATTAAGAAGGGCTTTTATATATTGTCTTATGAATCTAATATCCAATGAGAAACAATTATGAACATAAAGATGCGTATCAGTTAATGCTCTTGAAGAACGAGAGCTATCGTTTTGTTATGCTGAGCTGTACTATGTATTCATTATTTATTTTTTATTTTTGTTTTTCTTCCGTCCATTTAACGTTTTTAACTTGTTTTGTATGTACATGCACATGAGTGTAATTCTGTTCAGTTATTTGAGTTGTGTTGTTATTGAGTTATTATAATATTAAAAATCTCTTTTCAATAAAATTATTTTTAAAAATTAAAATGCTAACATTGATAGAATAGAGTCCCAAAGAACTCTCATTAGAGAGACCACTTATGCTGGTTTACCCTGAGGGTCACCACATCTCGGGTGATGGGGTGAGGTTGAGGTTGAGACAGCTTCCCCTTCATGGTAACCTCTGTCAGTGTGAGGAACTGAACCGGCGCTGCTGGCTTCCCTCTGCAACACAAACCGGCCGTCCAACGAACTGACAGAACTGTTACAGACAGAAACAGTCACATGCAAAGGGCAAGAGAAACTTTCATAAAAATGAAAATGGCAAATTCTGATAACGGTCAAGTAACGGCTGAGGGCAAGATCGTTCTCTGCTCGACATTGTATTTTATAACAAGACATGTTTCGAAGCTGTCTTTGATTTAATATCATTAAGGTGAGTCAAGTGAAATAACCAGAATTACTAAGTGTGATTGGAATCTATAACCATAAAATAAGTGTAGATTTCTTGCTTGGTCTGTGTAAAGCATGCTGACCATCGTATGAAAGTATAAAGGAAATGGAATATATTGTTAGTGCGTTCCATGGGAAATCCCTTGAACAGGTACTTGAAGAGAAATGGGGTAAAAGTGCCGGAGTGCCGTCTGGTCAATCATGATGGGTGGGAGAATCGGGCTGGTATTGAATGAGAGGGACACCATGGGGTGGGGTAGGTAGCTAATGAGGTGAGTTCGATAAGAGAGCACCAGGAAACCAGCTCAGCTTCGTCCAGACAGTCCCTCTGTCACACTCAACGAAAATGAAACTGAGACAAATTACTGTTTTATACAGCTCAATGTAATGAAGATTCTGCAGTCCTTCCTCCCTCCCAGTTACAAAGTTGCAGGACAAACGCTCATTCAAAACTCTCCATCGCCTGAACTCACACTAATATACCATTCACTGATAATTCTTCATAATACTGACCCGTGTTGCATGATACTGTCGAAATGTCTTCACTTCAGCATTCTGAAACTAGTGAACATATCTTTCCATGACATTTTTTCTCGCTCTCCCCCTCCCTGTCTCTTTCCCAAAACACACGGATTTACAGTCACACGGTTCTACAGACGGAAACAGGCCCCTTCGGCCCAGATGGTCCCTGACGAACAAAATGTCCATCCACACTCATCCAATTTCTCTGCCCTTGCTCTGTATCCCGCTAATCCTTTCCTATCTGTGTATTTGTCCAAATGCCTTTTCAATGTTGTTATTGTACCCATCTCAACCACTTCCACTGGCAGCTCACCCCATTAGTATACCATACTCTGTGTAAAAAAGTTGCCCCTACGGGTTAATTTTCATTTTATTCCTCTCGAAACATTAACGGATGTCCTCTAGTCCTCGATTCCCCAACCTTGCGAAAAAAATTCAAGTGTTTAACCCTATGCACGTCTCTCATAATTTGATAAGATCTACACTTCTTGTTGTGGTTCTGTTCGCCGAGCTGGGAATTGTTGTTGCAGACGTTTCATCCCCTGTCTAGGTGACATCCTCAGTGCTTGGGGGCCTCCTGTGAAGCGCCTCTGTGATGCTTCCTCCGGCATTTATAGTGGTTTGTATCTGCTGCTTCCTGTTGTCAGTTCCAGCTGTCCGCTGAAAATTCTGCAACACAATTTCCCAGCTCGGCGAACAGGACTACAACAATGAACAGCCGAGCTACAAATCTTCTCACAGACTATCTACACTTCTTTAAGAACCCCCTTCAGTTTCCTAGGCTGTAAAGAAATAAGTTCTAACCTGTCCAACTTCTCCCTATAACTTAAACCCTTTAGCCCAGGAAACATCTCTGAAATTTCTTCTGCACTCTTTCTAATTCAATAATATATGTTCTATAGCAAGGTGAACAAAACTGAACCCAATACTCCAACTGCAGCCTTACCAACTTCCTGTATAATTGCAACATAACGTCCCAACTTCTATACTGAATGCCTGTGTGCCAACCGCCTTCTTCACTGTCCTGTGTATCTGTGACCCAAATTTCAGACAACCGTGCACCTAATCTCTAATGTCCTTTGTTCCACTACACTCCTTAAGGCACTCTCGTTCATCATTAAACACCTACCTGGATTTCACTTTGCAAAATGCAAGACATCACCCTTGCCTATGTTAAACTTCACATGATATTTCCCAGCCACTTCCACTGCCGATTAAGGTACTGCTGCAATTTCTGGTAATGTTCCTCATTGGATCCCTTCTGTTATAGTGTCATCTGCAAACTTACTAACCTTGCGTTGTGCACTCTCGTTCAAATCATTGATATAGATAACAAACAGCAATGGGCCCAGGACCGACCCCTGAGACACTCCGCTAGTCACAGGCCTCCAGTCCGACAAGCATACCTCCACCATAGCCATTTGCTTCCTAACGCCAAGCCAATTGTGTTGCCAATTTGCCAGATCACCTTGGAGCCCATGCGATCTAACCTTCTCGAGCTGCCTACCATGTGGAACCTTATCAAAGGCCTTACTGAAATCCATATACACTATGTCCATCACCCTGCCCTCGTCAACTTTCCCGGTCACTTCCTCAAAAAACTACGAACAAAATTTGTAGGGCATGATCTGCCATGCACAAAGCTATGCTGACTTCTCCAAATCAAACTCTTTCTTTCCAAATGCATACACATCTTATCTCTCAGAACCTTCTCAAGTGGATTACCGAAAACAGATGTGAAGCTTACTGGTGCATACTTCCCAGGCATTTTTTGCAGCCCTTCTTGAAGAAGGGCACTCCATTTGCTACTGCCCAGTCGTCCGGGACCTTGCCCCTGAACTGTCTTCTCTCGCCTCTTTCAGTGTTCTTGGATATACCTGGTCAGGACCAAGAGATTTATCTGACTTTATGCATTCTAATATGTCCAACAGCACTCTACTGTGATATTAACAGTACCAAGATATGACAACTAACCCCACCAAAGGTCACAGATCTTCACGAATTTCTTCATGGTAAACACAGAGGGGAAATTGAGGACCTTGCCCATCTGTTGTGGTTTTACACATGAATGCCCACTTTGCATTTTAAGGCATCCTATTTTCTCTCTAGTCGCTCTTTTTCTTTACTATACTGACAGCACATCTTTGGATTCCCTACTTTTCTCAGCCAAGGCAAGTCGTACCCCCTTTTCGCTTTGCTGATTTCCTTCTTCAGTAAACTCCTGCATCCCTTGGGACTCTCCAGAGATTCCATTGATCCCAGCTGCTGAACCTGAGCCACGCCTCCTTTTTGCTGGTCAGAGCCTGATTATCTCTTGTCATCCAGGGTTCTCTATTCCTACCTCACTTTCCCTTCACCCTCACAGGAACATATAGACTTTGAACTTGAAATATCTCACTTTTAAAAGCCTCCCACTTACCAGAGATCCTTTTGCCTGGAAACAAGCTACTCCAATCAACGTTTGCAAGTCCCTGTCTAATTCCAACAAAATTCGCCTTGCCCCAAATTAGAACTTGAATCTGTGGACCAATTCTGTCCCTGCCATAACTGTTTTAAAATTAATACAATCCAATCACCAATCCCAAAATGCTCCCCACTTTACCTCCGTCACCTATCCTGCCCTATGTCCCAACAGTAGGTCGAGTTTGTCCCTTCACGAGTAGGACCCTCCACATGCTGCTTGTGGAAGCTTTCCTGAACACACTTAACTAATTTCTTTCCATCTTAGTCCTTAAACCTCTGGAAGTCCCAGTCGATGTTAGTATAATTAAAATCACCTATTATGACAACCCTATTGCTCCTGCAAGTCTCGCCAGTCTCCTTGCATATTTGTTTCTCTAATTCCCATTAATTATTTGGAGGCTTATAGTGCAACCACCATAACATCACCAACCCCCTTTTACTTCTTTGCACCATCCACAAAACCTCACTGGACATTATCTCAGTTATTTCATCTTTAAATACTGGAGTGGTATGCGTCTGAGTTGGAACTATTGGTATTTAAACTGTTTCAATTTACATCTCTCCTTCCCAGTGATTTTCACACCCACAGCACCCTTGTCAAGGCGCAATGGAGATACAGAGCTGTAAATGGATGGGAGCTGCACATCCTGTCACTTCCAGCATCGACTGCAAGCTTCCCCACACTGGGCAGTGATCTAACACAGTGCTGAACAATGCAAAAACCTGGGGTTATATATGGATGAACCAGTGCAGACTGCACAGTTCCTCCCGCTGGACATTTAGCCCAGTATTATAGATCAATTATTGGTGTGGGCTGAACAGAGTTCAACTCTGGATATTGCTGGGTTGCATTCAGCAGTTCGCTAGCTGGATCTACACTGTGCTCCATCCTGAATATATAATGGATGGGCCGGTTAGGTGAGTTGGATTGCGAATGTGAGAGAACTAAACTTCTGGCAATGCCTTTATTTTGTGTTTTCATTCTTGTGATTGGACCCTTCAAATCCTGACTCATCTGGTTAGACCCGACCCTCTGGATGAGTGATGGTGACTGTTGTTACAGCATCTGAGTCGGCAACATGACCAACAAATGGAGCAGAGGCTGCAGAGAAGGGGGTCTTCGTAAAATGGAATGAGGGAATCACAATCAGATCAGCCATGGTCTTAGTGAATGGTGGGGCAGGATTGTGTGGACTACGAATGCAATTTATTCATATATTTCTGTTTGTTACAGGCAAACTCCCCTTCTCTCCCAGTGCCCAAAGCTGGTGGGGAGTGAGTCACCTCCTGCTGTCCCTGCGTAATAGGATCCTGGGGCCTCACAAGCCTCTAGATTTCCCAGTGATGGTCTCGAGCAGTTGAGTGACTCCCTCCTGTTCCTGTGTCCTAGTCTCGAGCAGTTGAATGACACCCTCCTGTTCCTCTGTCCCAGTCTCGAGCGGTTGAGTGACTCCCTCCTGTCCCTGTGTCCCAGTCTCGAGCGGTTGAGTGACTCCCTCCTGTTCCTGTGTCCCAGTCTGGAGCAGATGAATGGTTGTCTCCTTTTCCTGTGTCCCAATCTCAAGCAGTTGAATGACACCCTCCTGTTCCTGTGTCCCAGTCTCGAGCGGTTGAGTGACTCCCTCCTGTTCCTAGGTCCCAATCTCAAGCAGTTGAGTGACTTCTTCCTGTTCCTATATCCCAGTCTATAGCAGTTGAGTGAGTGCCTCCTTTTTCTGTGTCTCAGTCTCGAGCAGTTGAGTGACTGCCTCCTGTTCCTATGTTCCAGTCTCGAGCAGTTGAGTGACTGCCTCCTGTTCCTATGTTCCAGTCTCGAGCAGTTGAGTGACTGCCTCCTGTTCCTGTGTCCCAGTCCGAGCAGTTGAGTGACTGCCTCCTGTCCCTGTGTCCCAATCTCGAGCAGTTGAGTGACTGCCTCCTGTTCCTATGTTCCAGTCTCGAGCAGTTGAAGGACTGACCAAACAAACTGACTGACAGAATTCAGAACCTGAATAGCCTCTTCCTGTTCCTGTGTTATACACTCAAGAGTCAACAGAGTCTCAGTGATGTACAGCACAGAAAAAGACCTTTTGATCCAGTCGTCCATTCTGACCAAATGTCCTAAATTAATCTCGTCCCCCTTGCCAGCACTCGGCCCATATCCCTCTAAACCCTTCCCATGCATGTACCTATTCAAATGCCTTTTAAATGGTGTAACTGGACCTGCCTCCACCCACCTCTTTTGGGTGCACAGTCCATAAACACAGCAGTCTCTCTTTGAAAGTGTTGTGTCTCCTTTCCCTTTATAAATCTTTCTCCTCTCACCTTAAACCTTTGTCCTCTAATTTTCGACTCGCCTATGCTGGGGTAAAGACGTTGACTGTTTACCTTATCTATGCCCCTCATGACTTTATAAACCGCTATAAGGTCACCCCTCAGCTTCAACGCTTGAAAATAGTCCCAGCCGATTCAAACTCTCCCTGTAGCTCAAACACTGCAACACCTGCAACATTTAAAAAAATCTCTTCTGCACTCTTTCAAGTTTGACAACATCTTTCCGACAGCAGGGAGACCAGAATTAAAGGCAATATTACAAAAGTGGCCAAATCAATGTCCTGTACATATTTAACATGTCATGCAAATACTTCGACTCAAAGCATGCACCAATAAAGGAAAGATCACCAAGTGCCTTCTTCACTGCGCTGTCTACCTGTGATGGCACTTTCAAGGAACAGAGAACCTTCACCACAAGGTGACACAGTACCTCAGTGGCTAGCATTGCTACCTCACAGCACAGTGATCTGGGTTTAATTCTATCCTTGAATGAGTGCCTGTCTGGTGTTTGCACATTCTGTCCGTGTCTGCGTGAGTTTCTTCCGGGTGTTACATTTTCCCTCCACAGTACAAAGATACACAGGTAAGGGGTAGATTGGCCATGCTAAATTGCCCCAGGTACCCTGGGATGTGTAGGCTAGGTCAATTAGCCATGGGAAATGCAGGCTCGGGGGATAGGGTAGGTGTGTATCCAGTGGGATACGGTTCCGAGGGTCGATGTGGCCTCGATGGGCCGAATAGCCTCTTTCCTCCCTGTAGGGATTCGATAATTTCAATGGAGTTTTCTTTGATTGGCCACTTTTGACAGGACTTGACCTACATGTCTTGCCCTGATTTATCTTGCAAAATGCAACACCTCACATTTATCAAATTAAACTCCATCTGCCACCGCTCGGTTCACCTAACCAAGTTTCCACTGTGTTCTGAGATATCATTCTTCACTACCGACTACACCACCTAATTTGTTATTATCTACAACCTTACTGATCATACTTCATATACTCAAATGTAAATGATTTGTATCAGTGACAAAAGGCAGTGGACCCACTATTGATCTTTGCAGCACGCCACTGGTCACAGGTCTCCAAGTTTAATGAACAAATGTCCACTGTCACGCCCTGTCTCCAATATTCAAGAAAAAATTGGATCTAAATGGTGAGCTCTCCCGGGATCCCAGGCAGTCTAACCTTGTTAACCAGGCTACCATGTAGAACATTTGATGAGAAAGTGAAGACTGTAGATGCTGGAGATCAGAGCTGAAAATGTGTTGCTGGAAAAGCGCAGCATGTCAGGCAGCATCCAAAGAACAGGAGAATCAACGTTTCGGGCATAGCCCACAGTTTGGTTTTCTAACTGAATTCCATAAAGACAACATCCACTATCCTGCCTCATCAATCATCTTCATCACTTCCTCAAAAATTCCACCGAGTCAGTGTGACATGATCTCCAATGTACAAAGCCCTCTTCAGTCCTTATCGTTCCAAATGCATATACATCCTTTCCCTCAAAATCCCCTCCAACAATTTAGCCACCATTGACGTCAGGCTCACCAGTCTATAGTTACATGGTTTTTCCTTCCTTTCTTAAATGATGACACTACGTTAGGAGCCTTCCAGTATTTTGGCACCTCACCTGTGGAAATCAATGATACAAATATATCAGCAAAATGCAGAGCAATCTCTTTCGTAGCTTCCCACAAACTTGTGCGATACAACTGATCAGGTCCCAGGGATTTGTTCACCTTTATGTGTTTTAAAATAGAACATAGAACATAGAACATAGAACAATACAGCACAGAACAGGCCCTTCGGCCCACGATGTTGTGCCGAACTTCTATCCTAGATTAAGCACCCATCCATGTACCTATCCAAATGCCGCTTAAAGGTCACCAATGAATCTGACTCTACCACTCCCTCGGGCAGCGCATTCCATGCCCCCACCACTCTCTGGGTAAAGAACCCACCCCTGACATCTCCCCTATACCTTCCACCCTTCACCTTAAATTTATGTCCCCTTGTAACACTCTGTTGTACCCGGGGAAAAAGTTTCTGACTGTCTACCCTATCTATTCCTCTGATCATCTTATAAACTTCTATCAAGTCACCCCTCATCCTTCGCTGTTCCAACGAGAAAAGGCCGAGAACTCTCAACCTATCCTCGTACGACCTACTCTCCATTCCAGGCAACATCCTGGTAAATCTTCTCTGCACCCTCTCCAAAGCTTCCACATCTTTCCTAAAGTGAGGCGACCAGAACTGCACACAGTACTCCAAATGTGGCCTAACCAAAGTCCTGTACAGCTGCAACATCACCTCACGACTCTTGAATTCAATCCCTCTGCTAATGAACGATAATACTCCATAGGCCTTCTTACAAACTCTATCCACCTGAGTGGCAACCTTCAAAGATCTATGTACATAGACCCCAAGATCCCTCTGTTCCTCCACCTGACCAAGAACCCTACCATTAACCCTACCAAATGACCAACACCTCCTTGTATACAGATACTTTTCAAGCTATCACTATACATTTCTTCATTCTCTTGCTCTTGTAACTCCCTCCACATTAAATACTGAGGAGAAATACTCGTTTCATATCCCTCCCATCTCTTGTGGTTCCACACATAGGTAGCCTTCCTGATCTTTAAGGTGCCCTATTCTCTCCCTAGGTAATCTTTTGCCATGAAAAGATTTGTAGAATTTCTTCAATACCTCGTTAACCCTACTTCTAATTTTTGTGGCCCGATTTCCGAGTTGACTGTATACTTACTGCCCTTATACTCCTCTGGGGATCCACTTGATCTCAGCTCTGTTTACCTGACATATGCCTCCTTCCTTACCTTGACCAGAGCATCAATATATCTAACCATCCAGCACTCCCTGCACCCACCAGCCTTGCCCCGCTCACTAATAGGAACACGTTGGTCCTGGACTCTCTGAAACCAGGTTTTGATGGCCTTGCATTTCCCAACCATCCCTTTACCTGTGAATAGGGTATTCCAATCAGCCTTTCACAGGGCTCGCCTAACACTTTCAAAATTGGCCTTGTTCAAAGTTAGAACTTTAATGTTTACATCAGGTCTTTCCTATTCCATAACTAGTGTAAAAGTAATATTTATGTGTAACAGACTTGAATGTTAAATAAATACTTCCTGCCCCTCTGTAACAGGCTCGAGAGGCGGAATGGGATTCTCCTCTCCCTGTATAAAAGCCACGAGACTTTAAATGATACATCAACCCCTGGATTACGAGCAGCCAATAAACTTTATCTGATGGAGGTCCATCCCTTCTCAGTTACAGAAACAATGTACTCCAGGTGTCATCTCAGTGACACCTCATACAGCTGCAGCGACAAATCCTTTTATTTTGAATGATTTTGTTGGCAAAATGTACTAATATTCCAGCGTTCCACCTTTTCAAGTAGCAACAGGCTAATATGGACTGAATGGCCTTGTCCTATCCTTCTGTAAGAGGCCCATAGGGACAGAATTGCTTCGGCCTGTTCCTGAGCAGTAGTCTCAGTGCTCTGTCTCAAGGTTATGAAAGGATTTGAAAACAGAGCATTTAAAACCCGGAGTAGCCTCACACTGGTCAATAAGTACCATACTGAACGTTGAGGCATCTAGAATCATGCCCATCCGTCGTTATTTTTTATGCAGCCGATCTGTTATTTTATTTCTGCCTCCTTTCATAAACAGAGTGAAACATATATAGAGCCCTGCAGTGTCCTGTTAATGCTCTCATATACAAGGCCAAAAAGATTTAAAAGATTTAAATGTTTATGGTCCATCCCTCAGCAACCCTCATCCATTCCATCCAAACACAATAAATGTTCCCTTTTATAGTGTTATGAAAAGTGATGTATTGAACTGGTGAACTGATCCTACTTGTTCAGTGACTGTGATGAATGCCAGTCTCCAAGGATTCTAATCATCCCAGTGGAGGGTTTCCCTCTTTCAATCATAAATGGGCGCCGTTCAATGTGTTACCCCATAACATGAGCAGAGCATCACCGACAGCACTGACAGGGATCAGCAGCTCCAGAGAAAAGGGGAGGAGAGATCAGAATCTGAGAACATTAGACTGGAATGTTCCAACAATGGATCAGAATCTGAGAACATTAGACTGGAACATTTCAACAATGGAACAGAATTTGAGAACATTAGACTGGAATGTTCCAACAATGGATCAGAATCTGAGAACATTAAACTGGAATATTCCAACAATAAAAAGGAGTTTGTGCGATTATGTTTGTTATCTTTCTGCATTTGATTGGTTGCCATTATCATTGCTGATCTATTACATTCTTCGCATTATTCAATATTTTTATTATCCCTTCCTGGCTATCGTTCGTGTTCCTGGTAAGTGTCACTGTCCTTTTTTTTCTATAAACTTGTTATGACTGAATTTCTGTTCTTTCATATATTCTACACTTCTACCCACTATTATTGTTCCTGTTGAAATTCTGAATCCAGATATTCACCATCCAGACCACTACTAACTACATCAATGAAGGTGTTCAATTCCTGTCTCCCTCTGCTCTGGCAATGTTACTCATGGGTCTCTATGTTGAACTACTCAGTTTCAGCGGAGAACTACAATTTATTGTATCATGGCCTTCGTTATTTAAATATTACGAGCATGGAGGTCAATCTCCACTGTTCTGTTTACAAACTCCACTTCCTTCCACTGTTTCCATCCCATTCCTGGCCAATATCTGCTGCTGAAGCTGACGAGTCACAACTGTGGGTGATCCCTTTGACCATGAGCTGATTCCTGACACCATTCCCTGACCATTTCTAACTTGAAATACTCCCCACTCCAGAATATATCTTAATGGTTTATTCCATCAGCTGTTTGAACCTTGAGCTATGAAATACAGTCTTAATGAAGCTAATAATCTGCTGCTGATGCTCCCGGCTTCAAACCTGCCAAAGCAAATCTGATTCGACCTCACACCAAAATCCCATCCATCTGTCATTCATGTGCACGCCGATATATATTGCTGTTTTTTTCTGGCAATACCTTTATTTTGACATTTTCAAACACTTTATCTCATCTGTCCATGAAACTTCTCTCATTCTCTCTCTGTCGATTATCCAAAAGCCTGCCAGTTGTTCGTGTTTAAAATAGTTTCCTCCATGTGCGTTTCTTCTCAAACAATGAGTTTCGCATTCAACCACGCCAATCGCGCACACACACGGACTCTCTCTCTCACACTCTGATGACCACACACACACATACACACAAACATATACACACACACACACACACACACACACACACACACGCAGAGAGAGCAAACCTTCCCGCTGGAGACGGTAATCTGATGCGAGTATAGTTAGCACGATAGTAAAGTTTGCAATACTCTCTATGCTAGGCAGATAGTGCCGTTTACTGAGCAACACACGAGCATGGTCTGCACAGCTCTCCATGTTGGGCTGTCATCTTGTCCCAGTTTATGTTGTTTGTGGTGTTCTGTGAAGCAGATTCAGAATTTGATATAACAAACCATTTCAGCCGATCTGACAATGCCTTTATTCAATGTTCTCATTCTCGTAATTATATTCTCGAAGATCTCACTTCTCCAGTTAGTCCCAATGCCCTGTCTTTTTCCGCATATTTCCACAACCTCCTCCCAGTTAATTAACTGCCTGTTTCTGTCTTTAATGTGAATCTCTCTGTCCCTCTGTATCTTTCCCTGGCCTTGGGTTTTGTCTCCCTAGTGTATCGAGTGCTGGCATTGTGTAGCTCAGAAATAATGAAATGGCGTATGTCAGGCTGTTTTTCACTTCCCAGTATGTCCCATGTGATTGCCCATGGAGAGGCGAGTTTCAGAAGTTATGAGACACATCCTTGTAACTTGGACTGTACCTGTATTTGCCAACTCAGGTGACCTTGCGATCAGTAACACGGGGAAGCTCATTGAGTAAAGTACCAAGCATCTAAATTGTGTGACAATGCTGTCACTTTTTTTAAAAAAGGTTTTTTCCTCTTTTCTTAACAAGAGATCTTAAAGTCCAAACTGCCTACTGTAAACGGCTCAAGTAAATAACTTTTAGGGTTTTAGGGTTTTTAATAAATAGTAGTAACAATGGCCAGCTCGCACAGACCAGGCTTTCTCGTTCTTTTTCCTTACCAGGTGCTTGTGTCCCAGAAGGGTTGGAAGTTTTAGTAAATTATCCCTAGCTGCTGTTCTCTCTGAAGCTTCACTTGATGCTGTTTCCTCCTGGATTGGAGAACTGTATGTCTGAATGCTCCTTTTTACCATGGAGTGTGTTTAGGTGATGTTAGTATATTGGAACAGTTCATTTGTAGAAGGTATTGTATCCATTATTCAGTTAAGGTTTCCAATAGTTAAGTTATTCTAAAATCCTCTTCATTTTGTATGGATTATCATTAGAGTGTTTGAATTATTATGTTTTAATTAATGGTGAGTGGTTCGGCGAGTAGCATCATATCTGGAAATTCCACTTCGCATCTGCCTTTAAAATAAGAAAATGTTGGCATCCAAGCTACCTTCTTGAAATAGTTTGAGGCAGTCTGGTTGGTCTATAACAAACTGGGGACTCTTGTCTGGTTCTAAATCGATAATACCATATTGGGTGTAGAATTCCAATCCCTACAGTGTGCAAACAGGCCATTCGACCCAACAAGTCCACACCGACCCTCCGAGGAGTAACCTACCCAGACCCATTCCTCTACCCTATTATTACACATTTACCCCGACTAAGGTACCTAACCTACACATCCCTGAGAACTATGAACAATTTACCATGACCAATTCACCTGACATGCACATCTTTGGATTGTGGGAGGAAACCAGAGAATCCAGAATAAGCTCATGCAGACACTGGAGAGTATGCACTGGGAGACTATTGGGTTCAAAGGTCGCGTATGGTAATTGTTCCGGATGTTGAATTCGTTTGGTTTAAAATGTGTTTTGTGTATAAAGATTCTTTCAGTCACTGAGAGTTCTCTGGGTGTGGAAAAGTGAAGTTGGGGGGTTTACAAAAGGTAATGAAGGCAAATATGTAGGAATTGGCAGACAAGCTGGAGTTGGGGTTGTGTTTGTCTGGGAGAAAATGAGAGATAATTACAGCTATAGCTCAGCAATTACATTTGGTGAAACTGCCATCAGACTCTTTGGAAATGGTTCGAATTCAATTTCAAATGAGGCACCTTGAACATGAGAAGGAATTGAAACCATTTAAATTAAAATGAGAAGTAGAAATAAAAGAAAAGAAAATGAAGAAGAAAGAGAGAAAAAAGAGAGAAGAAAAGAGAGTTTCAACTTCAATATTTAGCAATTAGAGAGGAAAGTTGACATAAAAGGCGGAGATGAAGGTAGACGGCAGGCTGGATGAGGAGGATAGTCAGGATGAGCAACCCTTTAGGAGCCAAAGGCTTGATGGGGATCTGTTTAAGTATGCCCCAGGCATTATCTAAATTTGATGAGAAGGATGGGGAAGCCTTTTTAATTTCATTTGAGAAAGTGGCTAAACAAATGCAGTGATCAGTTACCGTGTGGACTTAGTTGAACCACACAGAGCTGATAGGTATTTGCATCCCGAGCAGTAGAGGTATCTGGCCATTGTGGGGTGGTGAACAAAGCCATCTGAAATGCATATAAGCTTGGGCCAGAAGCCTACAGACAGCGTTTCTGGAATGCAAATCAAGCTGCCTCATTAAACGCACATTGAGTTTGAAAGAATCAAACAAAGTAATTTTGAAAGGTGCGGAAGGGCATTAAAAACAGAGCAAAACTATGGCACACTTAGAGAGATTCTTCTTTTGGAGAAGTTCAACAATTCACTTCCTGCAGTCGTGAGAACTCGTGTGGAAGAGCAGAGAGTTACAATGGCAAGATTAGAAGCTGAAATGTCTGATGATAATAATTTGGTTCAGAAATCAAAGTTTGGTTTCTGTGAGAGATTGAGAAGAATGTGCGAGATCTTCTTAAAACATATCCCTGTGAGAGTAAGGCTTACTTGCCAAGGCCAGGAGTAGCAGGTAAAGGGTTTTCAGCATTAAGAGACACAGAAGCATATAATTCTTTAATGCTGAGACATGAGGAGCTATGTCATTCAGAAGGACTATTGGAGAGATGAGAAGTGCTCCATTATGTAATCAGTGGTTGGAGTGTCCAGTAGAAACATCAACAAATTAATTCCACAATGGGGAAGGAGGCCTTGAGCTCAGTGTTGGCATTACAACATTTCAGCATTTAAATTGCCACTAACATACCTGAGACAAATCTTTATCACTGATCGTGACCCCTTAACATTTTTGGAGACGTTCAGGCCAAAAAATACCAGTCTGTTGCGATTAAAACATTTACCTGTGAAAGTAAGGTTTATGAGTATAGGCCAGGAGTAGCAGGTAAAGAGGTTAGAGCATTAAGAGGTACAGAAACATGTAATTCTTTTATGCTGAGAAATAAGGAGCTATGTCATTCAGAGGGACTATTGGAGAGATGAGAAGTGCTCCATTATGTAACGTGTGGTTGGAGCGTCCAGTGGAAACATCAACAGATTTATTCCACAATGGGGAAGAAGGCATTGAGAAGGTGTTGGTGGTACAACATTTCAGCATTTAAATTGCGAATAACATACATGAGACAAAACTTTATCACTGATCGTGGAACCTTAACGTCTTTTGGAGAAGTTTAGGGAGAAGAATACCAGTCTGTTTCAATTGAGCTTATTATTGCTGCCATTCAATTTGAAATTATACAGGTGACAGGGCGAGAAAACCTAAGTTTTGACACATTCTGGAGACTTGGATGAAGAAAGACAAAGGCATTCTATGGCAGGAGTAAAATGTCTGAAATCTAATCTCGTTGAGAACATTTATATACTCAGAGTCAATATAATATATATGCATTGCAGTCATAGAATCACAGAGTCAGAGAGATGTACAGCATGGAAGCAGACACTTCAGTCCATCCCGTCCATGCAGACCAGATATCCCAACCCAATCTAGTCCCACCTGCCAGCACCCGGCCCATATCCCTCCAAACCCTTCCTATTCATATCCCCATCCAAATGCCTCTTAAATGTTGCAATTGTACCAGCCTCCACCACATCCTCTGGCAGCTCATTCCATACACGTACCACCCTCTGGGTGAAAAAGTTGCCCCTTAGGTCTCTTTTATATCTTTCCCCTCTCACCCTAAACCTATTCCCTCTAGTTTTGGACTTCCCGACCCCAGAGAAAAGACTTTGCCTATTTATCCTATCCACGCCCCGCATAATTTTGTGAATATCTATAAGGTCACCCATCAGCCTCCGACGCTCCAGGTAAAACAGCCCCAGCCTGTTCAGCCTCTCCCTATAGCTCAAATCCTCCAGCCCTTGCAACATCCTTGTAAATCTTTTCTAAACCTTTTCAAGTTTCACAACATATTTCCGATAGGAAGGAGACGAGAATTGCACGCCATATTCCAACAGTGGCCTAACCAATGTCCTGTCCAGCCGCAACATGACATCCCAACTCCTGTACTCAATACTATGACCAATAAGGGAAAGCATACCAAGCGCCTTCTTCACTATCCTATCTACCTGCTACTAATAAAGGAAGATTAGGAGGTCTAAAATGAATCCATCTTTGTATAATGATAGATCATTTTATTAAAGGTGGAGTTGCGAGGATGCTATCACTATAAAAAGGTTATTTTCTCTTGTTTTTTTAAGAGACATTTTAAAGGCGGAGGTGCCGAACTGCTGTCTGAACACAGTTTAAGGAAATAACTGAGGAGGCCTTTAGGTTTCATTAAATGGTGGTAACAATCGAAGGGCAGTGGGCAGCTCTCCCAGACCAGGTTTTCTCGTTTTGTTTTTAGCTGCAGCATTCAGAAGCTGCTGGAGATCCCAGCAGGGTTAGAAGTTCCAATACATGATCCCTAGCTGCTTTTCTCTCTGAGATGGTTGTTGATGTTGATTTCTCCTGGATCAAAAAACTGCATGTAAGAATCTGTATTTGAATATATCTTTGTGCCGAGTCGTGTATACCAAGAAGGTACGGTATCTACTGTTTGTGTAATTGTTCGACATATAAGCTATCCCAAAATGTTATTTTCTTTGATTATATTTTTACTAAAGCATTTGAATAGATTATGTTCGGCTAAATGTCGAGTGCTTTGACCAGTCAGAACATATCTGGGAAGCACACTTCACATCTATATTCAAAATAAGGAAAGGTTTGGGTCTAAGTGGCCTTCTTAACATATTTTACGGGGATCTGGTCTGGTCCACAACACTTGTAGCCGAGGGGTTTCTGACTGACTCCTGTTATTGAAAAGTTAGTGGAAGTGCTGGGGATGGTGTGCTGGAGCTTGTGCTGTGAGCTGCCTCGGACATTCAGAGAAACCGGTGGATTTGGTGACCCAACTTTGGTTGGAGCCTGGGGACTATGGTAACACCATCTGGATGTGTAACATGAACACCAAATGGAACAGAGGCTGCAGACAGGGAAGCTCTGAAACCACGGAGTGAGTCTGTGTGGGGAAAGGGATCTGCTGTATCCACCCCGGATTTTCCAGGAACAGCTTCCCAAGCTCCACTTAACCCAGGAGCAGAGTGTGAGGGGACCCTGACTGAACAAGGACCTGGTCACAGAGCGGTGTCACCTCCTTAAACACGACCCACAGCTTCACGCCAGGGTGAAGACGGTGCTGCCAGTGGCTGTTAGGGTCACAGTTTCATTCAGCTTCTGTGATCCGAAACTTTCCAGGCAGGACGAGGTGACAGCTCCATCATCTCCCAATATCTCAACATCAATGTCACCATTCGGTGACAGAGGATGTATATGGTGGATGAGGTCAATACATTGCTTCTCCCTCAGCGGGAAGCTGCCAGGTGTATCCTTACTTTCCCAGTATAGTGGGATTCCCAAGATGTACATGGTATCCGCAGAGTAGCCATTACATGCGGAGAGGTAGAGGAACTGAAGGAGCTCTCACTCTATTAATGTTAAAGTGTGTACATGTACAATACATCATGTTGGTGAATACCCCTATCCTGAAAGCAGCCACTGTTCCTTCATTCAGAAGCAGGCAGCCATTCCCATCGTCTATGGGTTTCCATGTCGAAAGGAATAATTATGTCTTGGATAAAAGCCGTCCCCTTGATACACGTTTCAAAACACCATCCCAACCACCAACCAACTACAACAAAATATTCCATGTGTACGGAGAGCAATGGGGTCACTTGCAGTGTCAAGGAGCAGACGATCAGGGATGGAGCAAAACCTCCCATGTCTGAACGGGTCTGAGTGAACCCCCCAGTATACAGTATCATTAAGTCCTGTAATCCCTCTCCATTTCAGTAACATACTGCCTTCTATTACTCCTGTAAATGAAATTACAGGTTATATTTTGTTGTATTGCACCTGCCAAATGATTATCCATTGCCTTTAACTTTCTGTATCTATTTGCAGACACTCCACCCTCTCTTGATAATTTAATCTCTTGCTTATCCAAGCGACATCACGAAACTCAGTATCTGTATATCTGTTCCAACCTCCTGATCATTGATATAGATTGTAAATAGTGGAGGACCCAGCACTGGTCACTGTGTGACTCCACTGGTGACGTTCTGTCAAACTGATTAAGACTGACTTATCCGGAGTGCCTCCTTCCTGTTTGATACACCGTCCTCCCCCTTTACAGTGTCACACGGTCGAAATGCTGAGTATGGACGAGGAGCATCAGTCAGGAATACAACCCCTCGAATCTGCTCCGCCATTGAATATAATCATGGCTAATGTTATCGCGGCCTCTGTTCCACTTTCCTGCTATCTCTCCATCCTAAGATACCTTCTTTGCAGGAATCAGTTGAAGGAACCATCTCTGCACTCCGTCCAATGTAACAATACACCTTCTTCATTGAGTAGAAAAAATCTTTACACACTACTCCAATGTGATCTCACTATGATCCTGTACAAGAGGTAGCAAAATATTTACCAGGCTGCTGAAAGGTTCCCACCCAGTTTAGAGTAGTCTCAGCTCTCTAGGGTAATACACAGCATTGTTGAAAATCATTGTCCTTCTCTACTCCACATGCATAACGGGAGATCTGGAGAAAATCTCACAATGATGCTTGAGAAGAGCATAAATAAAGTGGCGAGATGACCTCTAACATTAATTTTAATGAGAATCTGACCTTCGGGGAGGTGTCAGAGTACTGGAGAACAATTAATACCATTCCACTTCACAGTAATCATGATTTGAAAATGCCGGTGTTGGACTGGAGTGTCCAAAGTTAAAAATCACGCAACACCAGGTTATAGTTCAACAGGTTTAATTGGAAGCACACTAGCTTTCGGAGAGCTGCAACTTCATCAGGTGATTGTGAAGGACAAAATTGCAAGGCACCGCATTTATAGCAAAAAATTACAGTATCGTGTAACTGAAATTAGACATTGAAAAAGACCTTGATTATCTGTTGAGTATTTCATCTGTTCGAATACCATGATAGTTTAGCTTCTTCCGTGTGTAAATAAAAAAAAAACATTTTAAAAAAGTTGCATTCTAAGGTTAACTGTAACAATTGGGTTAGCTAGACAATATGTCGAAGGTGTTAGCACCCTGTGTTCTCTGTCTACGCCATGATGTTAAGATCAATTCTAATCTAAAAAGTCAGATAACAGAGTTTTACTGTATTCATGCAGTTTTTGAGCAAAGTACAAAAGTAACTCTGCAAGTATAAATTCACCCCCCAAAATGTATGTGTGCCCCCCTGTGGGTCTTTGTGTCTGTCTGTGCGTATGTCTGTCTGGCTTGGGGGTTGTGAGTGTGAGGGAGTTTGTATATGTGTGTGTAGTGAGTGCAGTGTGCCTTAATTATGTGAGGGGGTGCACGTGTGAGTGTGAGAGTGTGTGTGTGTGTGTGGGGTGGGGATTTGAGAGTGTCTGTCAGAGAGGATATATGTGCCTGCATGAGTGTAGAGTGGTCTAAATCTCTGAGAGGATGCATGTATGAGTATGGGAGTATGTGTGTCTGTAAGGGTGTGTGCGAGTGTCTGTGTGCGTGTCTGTGTATATGTGAGTCCGTGTGTGTGTATGTGTGTATAGGAGTGCCTGTGTGTGTGTGTGTGTGTGTGTGTGTGTGCGTGTGTGTGTAGGTGTGCCTGTGTGTGTATATAGTGCAATGGTGATCACCTGTAATGTGACATGAACTCAAGGTCCAGGTTGAGGCCCTCCCTATGGGTACCGAACTTAGCTATCAGCCCCTGCTCGACCACTTTTCGCTGTTGCCTGTCCCGAAGTCCACCTTGGAGGATGGTCACCCGAAGGTCCGAGGCTGAATGTCCTGGACCACTGAAGTGTTCCCAACTGGGAGGCAACACTTCTGGTCTGTTGAGTGTTATGCGGTGCCCAATCATCCATTGCTGTAGTCTTTGCTTGGTTTTCCCAATGTATCATGCCTCAGGGCATCCTTGCCTGCAACGTATAAGATAGACAACGTTGGCTGAGTCACATGAGTACATGCCACGTACATGGTGGGATGTGTCCTCACATATAATTTTGATACCCATGTCTCCATTCTGACACGTCTTGCAGCGCCTACCGTGACAGGGTTGTATGGAGTTGTCCTGAAAGCTGAGCAGCTTGTTATGAACAATGATCTGTTGGAGGTTTGGCGGTTATTTAAAGGCAAGCAGTGGAGGTGTGGGGAAGGTCTTGGTGAGGTGCTCATTCTCATTGATAATGTGTTGCAGGTCACGAAGAACATGGCGTAGTTTTTCAGCTCCTGGGAAATACTTAACAACGAATGGTACCCTGTCGGTTGCCACAGCAAGGAACCATAATGACCTCCTCAGGAGACAGACACGTGCTGCAACCGACAGGGTACCCTTCATTGTTCAGTAATTCCCAGGAGTTGAAAAACTTCACCATGTACTTCTTGACCTGCAACACATTATCAATGAGAATGAGCACCTCACCACGACCTTCCCACACCTCCAAAGTTTTCCTTTAAACAACCGCCAAACCTCAAACAGATCATTATTCATAGCACATTGCGGGGCTTTCAGGACAACTCCACACAACCCTGTCACGGTAGGCGCTGCAAGACGTGTCCGATTGTGGACATGGATACCACCATTACACGTGGGGAAACCTCCCACCATGTACGTGGCAGGTACTCATGTAACTCAGCCAACGTTGTCTATCTTATACTTTGCAGGCAACGATGCCCTGAGTCATGGTACATTGGGGAAACCGAGCACAGGCTATGGCAATGGATGAATGGGCACCGCACAACAGTCAACAGACAGGAGGGTTCCCTCCCAGTTGGGGAACACTTCAGTGGTCCAGGACATTTGACCTCGGACCTTCGGGTGACCATCCTCCAAGGCGGAATTCGGGAGAGGCAACAGCGAAAAGTGGCCGAGCAGGGGCTGATAGCTAAGTTCCATACTCATAGCGAGGGCCTCAACCGAGACCTTAGGTTCATGTCACACTACAGGTGACTACCATTTCACTATACACACACACACTCACACCAACACAGAGCCACTCCTATACACACATATACACATGGAACACACACACTCCCACACTCAGACATGCATCCTCTCAGAGACTTAGACCACTTCACACTCATGCACACACATATATCCTCTCTCTCATAGACACTCACAACCCACACCCCAGACACACACACATGCCCACACTCACACATACACCCCCTCACAGATTTAAGACATTCTACACTCACTACACATATATATACACTTTCTCTCACACTCACAACCCCCAACCCAAATAGACACACACACACACAGACAGACACAAATATCCACACACACACCAATTGTTACATTTAACCTGAGAAAGTAACTTTTAATATATTTTTTTTATTTACAAATGAATGAATTGAAACTATCATGGTATTCGAACAGATGAAAGACTCAATAGACAATCAAGGTATTTTTCAATGTGTAATTTCAGTTCCATCACACTGTAAATTTTTGATATAAATTCTGTGCCTTGCAATTGTGTCCTCCACAATCACCCGATGAAGAAGCGACGGTCCGAAAGCTAGTTTGCTTCCAGTTAAACCTGTTTGACGAGAACCTGGTGTTGTGTGATTTTTAACTTCACAGTATGGGTGGTAGAGATAGACCAGGGAACTATAGGGGAACGAGTATTAAATCACTGTTAAGGAAACTACTGGAGAAAATACAGAAGGAGAAAATTGAGCTCCAGTCAGAGTAGCAAGGTTTGATCAGGGATAATCATCATGATTTTATCAGAAGAAAGTCACATCTAATGAATTTGATTGAATTAGTTTGAGGAGGTCGTTTATTTAGTTTTGCAGCAAGGTCTTTGAGAAAGCCCAATATGGGAAAATTTAAAATAAAATAAAGTCTCATGCAATCAAGGCTAACGTGACAAGTAACAACGAAAAGTTTCTTAGTGTCAGGAGACAGAGGGTGGTGGGATAAGGCTGTTTGTGTGACTGGTGACCAGTGTCTCCTGGTGTACCACGGGGATCAGTGCTGTGTCCCTTATTATTTGTGGTATTTATAAATGGTGTAGATGTGAATGAAGGGGGTGGGTGAAGGGGGTGGGGTTTGTGATAAGTTAGTTTGTGTTTGCCCGGTTGGTTGGCAGTGAGGAGAAAGGTCTTATGTTACAGGAAGATACAGATGGAATGGTCAGGTAGTCAGATCAAGGGCAGATGGAACGTAACCCTGATAAATATGAGGTGATACACTGTGGAAGAAGGAACCAGACAGGGGAGTGCTCAATGAATGGCAGCATATTGGGAAACTCAGAGGGTGCTTCTTCACTCATCACTGAATGGGACTGAGCAGGACTAGTTAAGAACCGGACCTTAGGTGTAGCGTTTATCAATCGGGGCATAGATTATAAGAGCTATACAGGGCTTTGGTTAGGCCAAGATGTAGTACTGCATGTAGCTCTAGAAGCCACTTAAAAGGAAGAATATGGTTGTACTGGATGGTATGCAGAGGAGATTCACCAGGATGTTCCCTGTGATGGAGCATATCAGCTATGGAGAGAAGCTGGCTAAGCTCGGGTTGTTCACATTGGATCAGAGAAGGCTGAGGGGGATGTGATTCAGAAGGAAAAGATTATGAGAAGCATGGACATGGATGGATAGACAGCAGCTGTTCCTTTTAGTCAGAGAGTCGAGAACAAGTGGGCACACTTCTAAAGTGAAGTGTTTGAGAATTAGAAGGAATTTGAGGATCCTTGTTCGCCCAGAGGCTGTTGGGGTCTGGAATGCACTTCCTGAGAGCGGAGTTATCACAGGTAACCTCACAACCATCAAAAAGTCCTTGAACGTGCACGTGGACGTGTCATAACATTCCCTGCTATGGGCCTGGCGTTGGAAAGTGGGACTAATATAGATCGTGCTGTATTTCTGTTGGTCTATGCTCTTGTGAGTGTATGGTGTGGAAGGTCAATTATGGAGTAGCTAAAGGCAGAAATTGTTGGGTTTCTGAAGAGTATATTCACAAGGGTTATAAGAGTGAACTGTAATAGCTTGTCAAATCATATCAATGTGAGAAGAATGAGAAAACAAGTGCGGATTCCTTACAATCTGAAACCAGAGAATGGGCAAAGGAGAACAGGGAAATGGCAGAACTATGAAACAGTTACTTCAGTTCTGTCTTCACAGAACTTTCTAACAATACGAGAAAAACCAATTCGGGTGTGGAAAAGGGTTCTAGAACATGGAACATAGAACATAGTAAATAAAAGATTTAGGATAAATTATTGGGACTGAAAGTAATGGTCAGAAACAACAGTAACACGGATTTATGAAATGGGGATTATGTTTGAGAAACGGTCTGGGAGACAAGTATTTGGTTTTTCAGGAAAATTTTGGGAAAGCTAATTTGCAAAATAAAATCTGAGTGGATTGGGGCGAATATATGGCCATGTTTCTAGAATGGGACAGCTGGCAGGAAACAGTGAATCGAAATAAACAGACTCATCAAGCAACAGCCTGACATTGTCTGTAAGGTACGATTCAGTGAGTATGACTATATCCCTGACACCCCATCACCTTCCCCGGATATTTCCTGTCTCACCAGCAGAAGAGACAGAGAACAGCCAGGGAATTCCTAGAGGAATGGCACTCATCCTCAGATTCAAACATTAAGCACATCGACATGGACCCAATATACCAACCACTGCAGCGGACAGCTGGAACTGACAACCGGAAGCGGCAGATACAAATCACTATAAATGCCGGAGGAATGATCACAGAAGCGCATCACAGGAGGTCCCCAAGCACTGAGGATGTCACCTAGATAGGGGACGAAACATCTGCAACACAAATCCCCAGCTCGGCGAACAGAACCAAAACAACGAGCACCCGAGCTACAAATCTTCTCACAAACTTAGAACAGACACAGCAGAAGTGGCAGCGCAATCGGATACAATTGGAAAGGAATTGCTCTGGGAGTCCTCAACAGTGAATCTGTATCCCATGAAGTCTTATGGTGTTAGTTTACCTTTGGGAAAGAAAACCTCCTGCTGATTACGATGTACCAACCTCCCTTAACTGATGAATCAGTACTCCTCCATGCTGAACAACACTTGGAGGAAGCCCTGAGCGTAGCAAGGACACAAATTTGTACTCTAGGTGGGGGATTTCAATGTCCACGACAACGTGGGGCTCAGCTGCAGCATTACTGATCGAGCTGGTGGGGTTCTAAAGGATATAACTGCTAGACTGGGTCTGCCACAGTTGGTGAAGGAACTAACAAGAGGGAAGAGACATATTTGACCTCATCCGTACTAATCTGCCAGTTGCAGAAGTATCTCTCCATGACAGTATCTGTAAAAGTGACCACCGCATAGTCATTATGGAGACAAAGTCACACCTTCACATTGAGAATAGCCTCCATCATATTGGGTGGCACTGTCACCGGACTAAATAGGACAGACTTCGAAGAGATCTAGCAGTTCAATTCTGGGTTTCCATAAGGTGTTGTGAGTCATCAATTGTACAACCTCATGGCATGGCATATCTCCCTTGCAACAATTACCATCAAGCCAGAGGATCAACCCTGGTTCAATGGAGTGTGCAGGATGGCAGGAGCAGCACTGGGAATACCTGAAAATGAGGTGTCAGCCTGACGAAACCACCACACAGGACAACTTGTGCGCCAAACAGCATAAGCAATCAGTAATAGAGAGAGCTATGTGATCCCAAAAGCAACGGATCAGATCTAAGATCTGCAGTTCTTTCACATCTCGTCGAGGAATGGTAGGGACAATCAAACAAGTCATTGGAGGAGGAGATTCCACAAATATCCCCATCCTTAATGATGCAATAGCCCAGCACATCAGTGCAAAAGATAAGGTTGATGCATTCACAACAATCTTCAGTCAGAAATGCTGAGAGGATGATCCATCTTGGCCTCCTTCAGTGTTCCTCAGTAATTCAGTTACCAGTCATCAGCAATTCCATTTAGTCGACGCAATGTCCAGAAACGGTTGTAGACACTGGATACTTCAAAGGGTACATACGCTGACTACATTCTGGCTATAGTACTGAAAACCTGCGCTCGAGAACTTGCTACGTCCCTAGCCAAGCAGTTCCCATACACTTGCAACAACAACATTTACCTGATTGTGTGGAAAAGTACCCAAGAATCTCCTATACATAAAAAGCAGAACAAATCCAATCCAGCCAATTACCAACCCATCAGTCTACTCACAATCATTAGTAAAGTGATGGAAGGTGTCAGTCCTTTCAAGCAGCACCTGCTCAGCAATAACCTGGTCAATGACGGACAGTTTGGACTCTACGAGAGCCACTCAGCTCCTGACCTCATTACCTCAAACATGGACAAAAGAGCTGAATTCCAGAAGTGGGGTGAGAGACACAGGGCTTTAAATCAAGGCTGCCTTCGACCAAGTGTGGCATCAAGTGGCCTTAGCAAAACTGCAATCAATGGGTATCCGGGTCAAACTCCTCGCTGGTACGAATCACACCTGACACGTAGGAAGATGGTCATGGCTGATGAAGGTCAGTCAACTCATTTCCAGGACAAGTCTGTAGGAATCCCTTGGGCAGTGGCTTAGGCCCAAGCGTCTTCAGGTCTGCTTCATCAATGGCTTGCCTCGATTATAATGTCAGAAGCGGGGATGCTCGCCAATGATTGCACAATGTTCAGCAACATTTGTGGCTCCACAGATACTGAAATAATCCATGTCCAAATGCGACAAGATCTGGACAGTATCCAGGCTGACATGTGGCAAGTAATATTGAAACCACACAAATGCCAGACTCTGACCATCACCACTAAAATACAATCTAAAAACTGCCCCTTGGCATTCAATGGTGCTACTATCACTGAATCCCCCAGTATCAAAATCCTGGGGGGTAATCATTGCCCAGAAACTCACTGGACTCGCCCACAGTAACTACAAGAGCAGGTCAGAAGCTATGGATACTGCGGCGAATAACTCACATCCTGACTTCCAAAAGTCTGTCCATCATCTACAATGCATTAGTCAGAGGTGTTATAGAGTACTCCCCATTTTCCTGGATGATTGCAGCCCCAGCAAAATGAAGAAGCTTGATACCATCCAGGACAAAGCAACGAGTTCGAGTGTCGTTTCATCCACAATGCTCCACCATCAACGCCCAGCAGCAGCAGCAGTGTTTTACTAACTACAAGTTGCACTGAAATGATTCACCAAAGATCCTCAGACACCATCTTCCCAACTCATGACCACGTCTATCCAGAAGGACAAGGGCAGCAGCTGTATGGGAACACCACCATCTTCAAGTTCCCCTCCAAGCCAATCACCACCCTGACTTGGAAATCTATCAGCGTTCCTTCACTGTCCTCCTCCTTTACCGGTGTTTCTGTGTAGTCTGTGGGAAAATTGTCACAAACTCTCAGATGTTAGGAAGGAGGTCTCCGCAGGGGCGACAGGATTGTGTTTACCGTCCCTTTTCCAATACCGAGGCTGCTGCCGGGTGTTCTGTCTAGTTTTATCCTTTAAGACCTCGGAGTAGTTTGATACAATAGAGTGTTTTGCTTGGCCGTTTCAGAGACCATTGAAGAGTTTATCACATCTCTGTGTGTCTGGAGTCACTTTTAGGCCAGATCAGGAAAGCACGGGAGATTCACTTCCTGAAAGTCCATGGGAGAAGCAAATTCGTGTTTACAATCGACATTGGCTTCAAGGTCACTGTTACTGACACCAGATTTTGCATCTTAATATTTTATTAATTATTTTTAATTTCCAGAATCTGCCAGAGCATTTGTCTGGTCTGGATTAGTAATCCAGCGATATCTCCATATTAGCACCATCTCCACATGGGGACCTATCGGAAACCACACTGAGCAGGTTATTTCTGTGCTGCTTGACTACTCTGTCAAAAATAACTCCCACCAATTTGTCTATCGTGACTACTGAGGCAGTAGTAATTTGTCAGATTGTAATTATTCTCCTCTTAGGGGACTGGACATAGCTGAGTAATTTTCCTCATTGCCAGTGAGATATTCGAGTTGGAGCTGGAATGAAACAGCTTCCCCAGGGACACGACTTATTGTGCAGCACAGGTCTTCAGTCCCATTGCAGGAATGGGGTCAGGGCCCATTACCTTTGTCGTATCTACTGTGTTCAGCTGTTTCTTCATCTCACGTGCATCGAATAGAATTGATTAAAGACTGGCATCTGTGATTCTGCGGGCATCATGGCGATGGTGAAGTTGATCATCGACTCAACACTTCTGGCTGAGGATCGGGCAGATATTACATTTTTGACTTTTACACTGATGCGTTGGTCTGTTCCATTATCTACAATGGGGATGTTTGTGGAGTCCTTTCCTCCAGTCATTTGTTTAATGACCCATTACCACTTATGACTGAATGTGGCAGGACTGCGAAGCTTCGATCAGATCTGTTGCTCAGGTGTGATAACATTAATGGGTTAGCATCAGGTTTAGGTTCACATGGTTCTGACCCTGACATGTTCACCCACAGTCATTACTGAAACATAGATCGTGTTGATTGTAATGGCAGACTAAGGAGATTATCCCTGGGCAAAATGTTACAGGTGGTGGTTGAATGGTGTTCTGCTTCTCCTGCTATTGTGGTTTACAGCATTCCGTGAATACGCAGTTTTGAGCTGCAATATCTGAAATGCAATTCTAATGTCTGTCCCCGAGTTCACATCGAGACTCTTTCACCCATCAACCCTGTACTCAGTGACCGACTCTGGTTTCTGATGTGGTAACACTTTCATTTTCATATTCTCATTCTGCTGAGGTCATGCTTCTAATCTGACACAATCCATCAAAAAAAAACTGATTTTAATTTAATTGTTTAATTCATCTGAATCTTTTTCCTTGAGTAATACCATCGTCTGTGTTTAAAGTGAATGTGTTTCCATCTGTTTCTCTCCCTGACCATGATTAAGAGCTCTGTCATGTCACTGATACCGGCCTTATGTATTTTCAGAGCCAAGAAACTCTTTGGATTCCCAATCATCTTCACCACATTGTATGTTTTTCTCATTTGTTTTGATGCCTTATCACTCATGGCTGGCTTGTCCTCCCATGAGTACATTTCACCCTTTTTGGGAGAGTTTCATATATCCTCTGAATTATCCAGCATAAATTCCTGCCATTGCTGCTCCATGGTCATCCCTACTCGGCTCCCCTTCGAATTTACTCTGGCCAGTTCCTTCCTCATGTCTTTGTTGTGACATTGCTCAATTATAATCACATTACATCAAAAAGAGAGCAATAGATATAAACTGAAAGAAGAATTTTTGAGAGATGGGACATAAAGAATAATTGGCAAATTTCTTAACTAGATACAAAGAGAGAACGAGAGAGAGGATATAGACGAGGAAATGTGAAAAATTAGAAAACTAGATTATTGAAAGAAGTAGATGTACATCCCTCAATGTTTTGGTAATTCCGGTGTGCTGTAGTCCTTTGTACAGTACATGTACAACATAGGAATCTGTTCAAATGCTGGGTCTGATGCCAGAATTTTAATCTCCAATAATACGACAGACACTAGCTTTGGAAAGAACCCAGCAGGCCAATATATTGAATTCCCTGTTGAAAATGGATTAACTGAAGTACGTTGCGATACCACAAGCAAGAATGTAAAACATACATCCTGATAAGAATGAGAGTATAGTGTAGAGAATTCCAGAAAAAGGAGGGAACATTGAGAGAAGGGGAACATATCACATTAGCTGAGCATGAAGTAATGTTTCATCAATTTTATACATCATGTGCATCATTTTTCGATAACTGTGTCTCTGTTATTCATTTAGAATGTGTTGTGCACACATGAAAAATATCTGCACACACATTGATTAAACAATGTATACAAAATCATTTTTTCGACATTGAAATGGTCCTGTTGTCATGCTACCAGGATGCATGAACACCAACTGGTCACCAAAAGACACGACCCACGATCACTATGTTCCATAATACAGAAAAGGAAGGGCACCATTTTGACTGTAACAACACACACATACGAAGACACGCCAGGACGTTCTTAGAGGAATGGCATTGTAACCAGAAGTCCATCAGTAAAAACATCAATTTATATCCTATCTACCTTATCTTGTAATAAAGAAAACTGGAAATAACATCATCCACCTTAAGAAACTAAGGCCTTTTAATAGAGAGGCGGGACATACCACCAGCATTTCAGCGGAGATGCTCACTGATGATGTCACCTAGTCATGGTGACGAAACGTCCGAAAGCAAACCTTCAAGTTCAGCGAGCTAACATGCATACATAAAAATTGTTATTTGTAATTAATTAGTGGAATTTAGGAGTTCTCTGTCACCCACGTTTCAAAAGATTATGATGTGAGATTAGCGTTTCTGGGTGTGTGGTTTTAATTAACAGAGGGGTTCGACATTGATGTCATAACAGTTTGGGGCCTTGCCATATGGGATTTGGAACGACTTGAACAGATTTGGGGTACAAAAGGTCCCAGCAGATTCCAACACGTGGCAATTATTGACCTAGATCTTCAAATAAAACCGGTGAGAAAATTCATTTAACTCTGTTAACTTGTGGTCGGTTCAATTAAAACTGAGAGAAATGGCTTTTAACATTACTAAAGAGGTTCCCAAGTTTGCCAAAGAAGTTTAGAAAGGCAGAAGACGGAATATATTTAGGATTAGCAAGTAGATTAGAATTGGGTTTAACCAGGGACAAAAGGAAAGCTTAAATTGAAATGGAGATGGTCAAGTACTTTGGTGTGTGAGAGAAACAGGCAACTGCAGTAGAGTTAGAAAAGACTTAAATTACAAATGCACGGTTTGTGAAAATTTGTAGCTCAGGTTGAGTTTTAGGGTGTAGGTTTGCTCGCTGAGCTGTAGGATTGATATCCAGACATTTCATTACCTGGCTAGGTAACATCATCAGTGGCGACCTCCAAGTGAAGCGAAGCTGTTGTCTCCTGCTTTCTATTTATATGTTTGTCCTGGATGGGGTTCCTGGGGTTTATGGTGATGTCATTTCCTGTTCGTTTTCTGAGAGGTTGATAGATGGCATCTAGATCTATGTGTTTGTTTAGGGCGTTGTGGTTGGATCTATCCTGGGACAGGCTAAGCAAAGACATGCCAGAGAATTCCTAGAGGCCTGGCACTCCAACTATTTGTATTTTCACTCTTTCTGACATGTTACTCAAGAGCGAGATAATTTGTGGAATTAGGACAGAAATTAAGGTTGGGGACAGAAACATCACGATTGGAGAACTAACAGTAAGAGTGAGTGACAGAGTGTCAGTCCCAGGAATACAGTGTGTTCTTGTGAATGATTTAATAGGATCCAATGTGGGAGAGTCACCCCTTGTGGTGGAGAAGTCAAATAAAAACTAGGGAACTGAGGAGTTAAAGGAAATATACCCAGGAATTTTCCAGACTGTGTAGTAACAAGATCCCACTGTCATAAGCAGAATGGACAAACGAAAGAAAAAGACAAAAGAGTTGATGTTCAGTTAACTGACCCCCTGTTTGATGTAACGGTGCAGGAAAAACCTGAACGTGGAGAAAAACGGTAGGTTAGTGCAGAAGGGAAATGGGCCGAAGTGCACCAGATTGTGTTATTGGTCGCATACCGTGTTACGGGTAGCACATCAACTAACTGCAGGTGGTCACCTAAGTTTACGGAAGACTGAAGATAAACTACATAAGCAATTCTAGTGGCCTGGAATGCACAAGGACGTGGTTATTTTTTGTTGTACATGTAACACATGCCAAATGGTAGATAAGTCACAGGCAGTAATAAAACCAGCACCTTTGTTGCAAATTCCTGCATTCGAAGAAGCTTTCACGTGGGTTGTGATTATATGTGTAGCTTCCCTTTCTAAAATAAAAATAAAAGAAACCAATATTTGCTGAGCATAATGGATGTGTCTATCAGATTTAAAGAGGCAATTCCATTATGGAGTGTTAAGGCAAAAAGTGAAGTGCAGGAGTTGGTAGCTTCTTTTACTCGCTGTGGGCTCCGCAGAGAGATTCAGTCAGACCAAGGGTCTCATTTTACCGCTGAGCTGTTTTAGGAAGTCATGGATAGCTTTGACATACAGCACTTTAAATCAAGGGCGTCCCATCCTGAATCCCATGGAGTATTGGAAAGTTAGCATCATACGCTGAAGACCATGTTAACATCGTACTGTCAGTATTGGCCAAATGATTGGGACAAAGGTGTCACATTAAATTGCTTATCATCAAAGATACCCGAAATAAATCTACTCAGTTTACTTCCTTTGAGTTAATGTTCGTACATGAAGTGAAGTCTTTTGAATTGAATTAAATCTAAATTGACAGGACCAAAGTCGGAGATCTCACACTTGGACTATGTATGTGAGGTGAGGGAGAGATTAGATGGAGTAGGTGAGTTAGCGCAACAGCACCTGAAGAGGGCACAGCATTGAATAAAGCAGATAAAAAACTCTGAAACAGCGGAGAGTGAAGCAGGTAGGGATGACGTATTAGTAGTTTAAATAATGCTCAGGATACCAGAAGCCAACTGAATTTGAATATTATTGTTCCGATACCTGGAAAACAATCAAATTATGAGAATTATTGTACCATGGGGAGGATATAAACCCAGCATTTTGAACACTAGGGGAAGAGCCACTGCCATCCAACAGCAGAGTAACTGCTGCAGAGCAGGAGTGCGAACTGTCCCTCTCAAAAGCACTCTCTATCAAAGATACATGTTCATGTCAAACCTACTTGCAGTAAAACAAAACGTGATTTGGGGATCAGCGGCTGGAAGAATGAACACAACGGGGAAGATAGAGACTGTGTGGTCTTGAGATTGCAAGGTTTAATATGTGGGTTGGTAGAATAGCATATTTTTATGGAGTTGGAAACAGATAGTAAGTTGCTAAGAAAAGAGGGTCTTGTATTTTTGAACAGCTGTTGTTTAGTGTTCACTCTTGACGTTAACAAACTAATTTGTGAATGTTTGTTTAAATAGTGGAAGTAGGAGATATGTGTCACTCATATTTTAACAGATTACGAGGTGAGGCGAGCTTTTCTGGGTGTTTGGTTTGAATTAACAGAGAGGTTCGATTCCACCTTGTAAATGTCCATCCAAGCTAACCCCACTTCCCTGCAGTTGGCCCATATCCTTCTCGTCCTTTCCCATCCACATATTTACCCAAATGCTTTTTAAATGTTGTTAATGTACCACCCTCAACCTCATCTGCTGGTAGCTCATCCACGTACCAGCCTTCTGTGTAAAGAAGTGGCTCCTCAGATTCCCTTTTATTCCTTCCCCTCTCAACGTAAACTGATCCCCTCTAATCCTCGATTCTCTAAAGTTTGAAAAAAGACTGAGAGCATTCGCCCTATCCATGCCCTTCATGATCCTATGCAGCTCTATAAGGTCCCCCCTCAGTCTGCTACACTCTATTGGAAAGGTCCTAGCTTGTCCAACGTCTCCCTATAACTCAGACCATGGGGTCCTGGCAACATCCATGTTAATTTCTTCTGCACGCTTTCTAATTTCTTTAAATGCTCCCTAATACAAAGTGACAAAAACTGAACAGAATGCTCCAAGTGCGGCCTTACCAAAGTTCTGTATAACTGCAGCTTAACTTCCCTACTTCCATATTCAATGTACGGCCTGTTGAAAGTCAGTGTGTCAAATGCCTTCGTCACTGCCTTGTCTACCTGTGACTCCACTCTCAGAGAACCTTGCACCTGAACGCCAAGGTCTCTCTGCCCACTACACCCCTTAAGGTCGTCCCATTCACCATGAAACTGCTACCTTGAGTTCAGTTTCCAAAATACACGACATCATGCATCTATATTAAATTCCATTTGCCATTTCTCGGCCCACTTCCCCACCTGATTAAATTCCTGCTGCAATTTCTGATAAACTTCCTCACTGATCACACTACCAATTATATTAGTGTCATCTGCAAACTGACTAATCATGCCTTGTACATTCTCAACCAATTCATAGATAATAAACAGCAATGGACCCAGCTCCGGTCTGACAAGCATTCTTCCATTAAACCCCCTGCTTCCTACCATCAAGCCAACTGTGTATTCAATTGGCCAGTTCCCCCAGAATTCCACGTGATAGAACCTTCCAGAACATGTGGAAACATATCAAAGGTCTTACTGAAACCCATAGAGACTACGTTTACCGTTCGGCCCTCATCAACCTTCTTGGTCACTTCATCAACAAACTCTAACAAATTTGGGAAGCGTGATCTCCAACTCACAAGTCTATGCTGACTGCTCCAAATATAAGTAATGGGTGTAAGTAATGGGTGCAGTCAATGGTATGCTGTCCTTCATTGTAAGATGATTCAAGTTCGTAAGTAATGCCATCTTCCTGCTGTTGTAGAGCCTTGCTGAGAGAGTGGTTGGGACACTCTCTACAGATTTGATCTCCTTTGTACCGAATGATCTCCTTACCACAGACACGCGTGATGGTATCACGAGGATAGAGTGAAGAAGCTGAGTGTTTAATCAGTAGAGCTTTGAAAGAAGAAGAAATGGTGACGCTAAACACGAGGAGTGGCAGCGATCACTTATTTCCAAAAGTCACATTGATCGGGTGAGAAATTCCATACTTTACCCAGGATTGATTGGTTTGATTTATTGTCACATGTACCTCAGTACAGGGAAACATTTTATTTTTGAGCAGTGGAGGCAGGTCATAGTAAGCATGGCCAGACAGATCATAGGGTGGAAATAGACTTGGACAGAGTAAGGCATACAGGTTACACTGAATAGGACGTGCACTAGACAAGATCAACACGAACAAGATCAGCATTATTTGAACTTAGAGAGTCCATTCATCAGTCTAACGTGACTTTCCTAATAGTTTATATGCCTAAATTAACTCGCCCCACGTTATTGGGCAGTCGGCGTGTAAACCTGTACTCAACGTCATGTTGCTCACAATCCCCAACAGCAGCCACAATACCTTCCATCTGAAACAGGTAGCCATTCCCACCAGCTTCCGCCCTACATAGAGAACACCAGGCTGTCTTGTCAGAGATTATTATTGCCTTCTTGTGACTTCAAACAAGATGTATGGCTTCCCTCCTCACCACTGGAAAACTACGTTAAAGTCCCACGTGTGTATCATGACTGACGGAGCTACGAGGAACAACGTGGAACAGTCTGTCTGTGCAGCCTCTGCCCCACTTGGTCATCATGTTGGAGCATGAATTAGGAGACAGCGAGGACTGCGGTTGCTGGAGATCAGAGTAGACAGTGGTTTGCTGGAAAAGCACAGCAGGTGAATCGACGTTTCCGGCATAAGGTATTCATCAGGAATCAGTATCAATTACCTCATTCTGCCCCTTTGTAAGTGCATTGAGGTGGGAATGTCCTCCTACCGTTCCTGTGTAAGTGACTCAAGGGACTGAATGACTTCTTCCTAGTCTGATTGGACAGGGCCAAAGGCCTGACTGGGTTATCCCTGGTTCCTGTTTAACGGCTCGATGTGCCGACAAGTGTGATGATGCTGCAGCTTTAAGAGGTTATTTTGTTCTGGTTTCTTTTAAGCGAGAGATTGAACGATCGTTACAAAGCTGGTTAGTTAAGACCACTTGAGTAACAGCTAGGGAGGCCTTGGGTTTATTTTAATGCAGCCTGAATGAGTGTGATCAGCTCTCACATAATAGGATCTCCGGGTTTTGCTTTGTCAGTAACATCAGAAACTATTGGGGTCTCCACAGAGTTGGAAGCTTCAGTGACTATCTCCTGGCAGCTACCCTTGCTGACATTTCTCTTGATGCCGTTTTTAATTTCTGGACTGGAGAGATATTTGTGACATTCTGTGTCGGAATTTTCCTTTTTGCCAAGGGCTGTGTTTAAAGGATTTTCCTATATTGGAACAGTTCATTAGTAATAGTTGATGTGGTTCTTTTCGCCGAGCTGGGAACTTGTGTTGCAGACGTTTCGTCCCCTGTCTAGTTGACATCGTCAGATTCAATCATCAAACACATCGACCTGGACCCAATATACCGGCCAATGCAGCGGACAGCTGGAACTGACAACCGGAAGCAGAAGATACAAGCCACTATATCTGCCGGAGGAAAAATCACAGAATTGCTTCACAGGAGTCCCCCAAGCCCTGAGGATGTCACCGAGACAGGGACGAAACGTCTGCAACACAAATTCCCAGTTCGGCAAACAGAACCGCAACAACGAGCACCCAATCTACAAATCTTCTCCCAAACTTGAATTAGTAATAGTTCCTAGATCTGTTATTCTGTTAACTTGTCCAATAGAATTACGTTATTCTAAATTCCTCTTTCTTTGGTTTTATTTCATCTTTCGTGTTAAAGTGAATGGCATTTTGCATCACACCGAGTAGTTTGACCAGTCACACTCTATCTGGAACCGACAGTTTACATTTTCTTTCAAATAAGAAAACGTAAGAGCCTCGGCTATGCCTTCAAATATTGTTGAGGAGCTTTTGTGCGGTCAATCACACTAGACTCCTTCTCTTCATGAGTAATAGGCTGGAGGCACTGAATGGGCTGTCCCTGTCCTTCTCCAATAGTGTGAATGGGCCGAATGTCTTCCTCATATTCCTGTGAAACCAGCGTGAGGTGCGGAATGAACTCTTATTTTACTGGGGCAATGTGCAGTGACAGGCAATCTTTTTACATGAATGTTATTGACTCTTTAAAAGCACAAGCCTCAATAGAGTTTGGGTCCTGCTGCACATGGACACAGACCAGTTCAGGACCTGACGGGGGCGTCAGATTATTCTAAACATTGTGGAATCTTCAGTGACCATCCCCACTTCTGATCTTATGGTGGGAAGTGTGAGGGTGGGGAGACATTGATGAAGCAGCTGAAGATGTTTGTGAAGAGGAAGCAACCCTGAGGATTTCCCACAGAGGTGACCCAGGACTGAGATGATGAACATCTTCCTTAATGCCATGTTTGACCCCAAACACTGGAGAGGTTACTCTGATTCCCATTAAGTCCAGTTTTGTTAAGCTCCTTGATGTCAACAGACGTCAACCACTGCCTTGATATCAGGGCCAGTCATTTTTACCGAAACCCTTGTGTCAATCTCTTTTGTTCGTATCAATAGGCCATGATAAAGGAGCATGAAGTGTTTTCTTCAAACAGGTGGGATTGAATGTTAGGATTTCTCTCCTCAAGGGTGTTCGGGGAGTTAGATGACTAAACGTATTTGAAGAGGAGGTAGATGGATATTGACCTGTCAGAGAGTTGAGGGCTATGAAAAATTGAGTATGAAAGAGGATTTGCGAGCAAGAGCAGATCAACCACGATCTTAGTGAAGGACAAGACAGGCTTGGGGACTGAACGCCCTGCTCCTGTTTCTGATGTTCTCATGTTCTGTAATTGGAAAGTTAGTGGTTGTAATTTTCATGCATGTGCAATTACTGCATATTGCAGTCAGGAGGCCAGAGGATTCTATGATCCATCACTGGGTGAGGTATGGGGGCTGCATTCACAATGAATCTGGGTCTACAACATGATCAACAAATGAAACACAAGTTTCAGAGACGGGAAGCTCTGTAAAGAGAGATGACGGGCCTCTTTCATACCCAACCTGGGTTTTCCAATTACATTTCCAAAATCACTTCAAAGCGTGGTGACAGCCCTGAAGGGCTGAATGGTCTCCTCTGTTTCTATGCAACAGGTTATAGTTGTAAGTAGCCTCCAACTGCCCCTGCCTAGCAAGTTTGAGGGGCTGAATGGAACATAGGAACATGGGACTGAGGAGCAGGAGCGGGTCATTAGATACTTTGAGCCTTCTCCACCAGACACTAAAATTGTGGTTGATCAAGTTATGGTCTCAGCATTACTTTCCTCTCTGTGTTCAATTATCTGTGCCTCACTTCCCTGTCAAATAATTAACTAACGCAGCTTTGAGTCCATGAGAACATAGAAGCACGATTAAAACTTCCAGTGAAGAGAATTCCGTCGTGAAAGGTCCTTTCAGAATTTTTCATCTTCCCTCTTATAGAATCAGAGAGTCATGCATAACGGAAACAGACCCGTTAGTCCAATCTGTTCACTCCGATCAGTTATCAAATCTGATTTAGTCCCATTTGCCAGCATTTGGCCAATATTCCTCCTTTATCAGAGACTTTTTAAATGTGTAATTGAACCCCCTTTGACCACTTCCTCTAACAGCAATTTCTGTACACACAATACTCTCTGTTTGAAACGTTTATCTTCAGGTACCTTCTAAATCATTCGCCCTCTCGCCTTCAACCTATGCCCTCTTGTTCTGGACTCCCCTATCCTGGGATCAGAACATGGCTATTCAGAATATCCATACCCCTGATGATTTTAAAATCCTCTATTATGTCACCCCTCAGCCTCTGAGGAGAAAGCACCTCAACCTAATCAACCTCTCCCTGAAGCTCAAACCTTCAGTTCTGGAACGTCTGTGTAAATCTTTTCTGCAGACAATCGAATTGTACACAGTATTCTTAAAATGGCCTCACCAACATCCGGTACAGATGCAACATGCCACCACAACCCCTAGAGTTAGTGCTCTGACTGATTAAGGCAAATGTGCCAAATGTGTTCTGCACCAGTTTGTCTACCTGCGACTCCACTTTCAAGGAACAATGTACCTGCAGCCCTATGTCCCTTTGTTTCACAACACTCCCCAGGACGTTACAATTAAGTGCATAACTTCTGCCCTGAAATGCCTTCCCAAAATGCAATTTATCTAAATTAAACTTCATCTGTCAGTCCTTGCCCCTTTGTCCCATCTAATTGTGGCCTCGTTGTACTCTGAGGTAATCTACTACACCAACTTTCTGATGTAATCTGTAAACTTACTAACTTTCGCCCCGATATTCACATCCAATGATGAAATGCAGTGAACTCAGTACTGATTCTTACAGTACACTGCTGCTCACAAGCCTCAAGTCTGAAAAATACCCGTCTTCCTTCAAGCCAATGTGACTAGCTTCCCCTGTATCCCATGTGACTGAAACTTACTAATCTGTCTGCCAATCGGAATGTTATGAACACCTTGCTGAGGTCCATATAGACAATGTCTACCAAACTGCCTTCATCAATCTTCTTTGTCATCTCTTCATAAAACTCAATCAAATTAATGAGACATGATTCCCCATGCAGGAAGCCACGTTGACTACGCTGATCAGCCCTTGCCTTCCCAAACGTATGTCAATCCCATTCCTCAGAATCCCCACCAACAACCTATCCACCACTGACATCGGGCTCAGTGGTCAATAGTTCCCCAGCTTTTTGGGTCACTGTTTCCTTTTCTAGTCCCACTCCTCCACTGCTCGCAACAAATGTTAAATGTAACCAGGTTGGTGATATCAGTCTCAGACTGGGTCAGTGTCAGTTTTAGGGACACGTCAGGCTAGTTTCTTTAATCTGCTAAAATAGCACGTTTATGATCCAGAGCAATGTTACTCAAACTACCAGGGAAAGATGAATGGCAATCTGTTTGGATATTGCAAATAAAGAATCGATACCTCCCATTCTAAAAACCCTGGTGCACGTGCGCACGTACAAAATCTCTGCAAGTTCAAGTTGAAAGAACGTTGTCGACATATTAGTCTAACTCATGACGAAAGGAAAAATTGAGAGATTGTCCCAAATGTTATTCTGCTTCTGAAGATATTCTACTCACACAAACTGCGAATAATGGGATTTCATCCTGGAACAGTTGGATTTCGCAGAATTCCCTATGCATTAGGGAGTGATAAGATTCCAAGGAGTTCTGGTCAGGATTGTCCAGTGGCTCAGTGGTTAGCACTGATGCCTCACATCACCAGGGACCTAGGTTCGATTGCAGCGTCGGGTGACTCTCTGTGTGGGGTTTTCATATTATCCCCTTGTCTGTGTGAGCTTCTAATGAATGCTCCAGTTTCCTCCCACAGTCCAAAGCTGTGCAGGTTAGGTGGAGTGTTCATGCTAAATTGTCCATAGTGTTCAGGGTTTTCTAGGTTAGGTGCATTAGTCAGGGGTAAAAGTAAGGGAACGCGTCTGCGAAAGTTACTCTTTGGAACGTTGTATGGACTTGTTGGGATGAAGGGCCTGTTTTCACACTTCAGGAATTCTACAAAAAGAAGAATGGTAACGATGACTGTGGAGCTTTTTATTACCGTTTGCACGCATTGCTGTGATGAGGAACAATGAAGGAGAGAGAATTCAATAGTCTGTTCGTTCTCGGGCAGATTACATTTTCTCCCTCTCTGAGTTG